>NC_059109.1:46475709-46831209 GCF_020740685.1 Jaculus jaculus | reverse complement strand
GAGGCCATCCAGGAGCCCAGAGAAGTAAAGACTGCGGAGAACTGGGTGCTTCCCACTTTCCGCTCCTGTCAGGGCCCAGAAGTGGGCAGAGGGGGTCTAGGTCCGAGTTACCCATAGGCAAAGCTGCCAATTAAACCCAAGCCGTCGGAGGCAACCCGAGGCCCCAACAATGGAAAGAAAAGCAAGCTGAGAAACGAACGCAGTGGTTAAGAGCAGATTAAGAAGGGAAACTCGGTCTTTCCAGGTTAACAGCAGCCCGGGTGGCCCCAGATGAGTTCTGTACCCTTTCCGAGCCTAAGTTTCCTGGTTGGCCAAAGGGGAAAATGCCATGGTAGCGCCCACCTTGGGAGCTTGTGGTGTGGATTAGATAAGAAGGTCGTTGTGTTCTGCGCACTCCACAAGCCACAGGTTTCACTATTAGCGTCCAAGGACCCTTACTAAGGTTTGTGGCCAGGCTCAGTGGAAACCCAGAACTCTCAAAGTCCAGGGTTGGCTTTAACCGTCACCCCTGTCTCTCCAGTACTACTGCAAAAGAAAGGGGAGATCCTGGAAGTCCACGTGGCCTTAAAAGTCGAGTAAAGTGCGCGCACTGGCCTACAAGGTGCATAATTACTGCAAGATGCAAACACTGCAACTAAGTGGTAGGGGGTAAAGAAGACCTCCACCTCCAGCCTTCACCCTGGCGCTGTCAAAGGCATCTGGCAGAGCGCGGAGCCGGGCTGCGACAGCCGCGTGCCCCAGGGACCAGCGCACGGCGCACGGCCTGGCTGCGCTCCGGCGGTCACCGTGCGGGCCAGACGCTGACAACTGAATAAACAGCCCCGCAGCTCTGGGATCCTTCCAGGGCTGAGGCCACCAACCCGCGCCCTGCATGAAGAGTGGCTCGACCTCTGGCCGCTGGCCACTGGGAAGAGCTGGCGATGGGTGTCCCAGAGGCCCGTGGAGGATGAACCCCCGGCCGGCCGCAGCATATCCCCTCCCAGCCTAACTTAGCCATAGGTCCACCCCGGGCTGAGGCACAGGGCTTCCAGATGAGGATGGCAAAAACTCACAGCTTCATTTAGCAAAATAAAAGAAAAAAAAATTAAACATGGTTAAGGCTTTTTGTGCTGTAGCTCAGTCCCGGCCTTTTTCTGTTCATTTGAAAATTATCTCCATCTTTTTACCAGCGGTTCAGACTCTGCTCTCTAATCCAAAGCACTGCCTGGTGGATGGTGAAAAAAAAATCCCCTCTCCCAACTCTCCGTGCCTGGGACCGGCGGGGTTACCAGTCTGTTCTGATGCCACAGGGAGATGGTCCCCAAGCTCCCTGAGAGCCCCCTTTGAAAGGATTCCGCAGTGCTGCCTCTATTATTATCCCGTAAATCTTTTTAAATTCTGGAACTAATTATATAGAGGATATGTCTCAATTTGTTCTGCATTAATGCCACAGTGGGGATGGAGGCCAGGCCATGGCCAGAGCAGATATGTAGGCCCATGAAATTGATGAGCTGAGAGTTGCTCCCAGTCCTGGGCGCACCATCTGGAATTCCAGTCTGAGGTTACAATTAGAACTCCTGACCCCAGATTCAACTTTGCAAACAACAAGGAAAAATGAGGAAAAGAAAAAGCCAAAGGGGGGGGGGGGCAACTTATTCTGCACCTGTAAAAAGTTAAACAATCTTAAAATCTTCCTGTCTTAGAATATTCTTTCCAAGTATTCCTTTTTGTGTTTTTAACCTATAAAAGATAATGGAATATATTTTATAGGCAGGATTTTATCTCACCACCTCACCCTCCTGGCAGTACTCCGTTTAACAGTTGTCAGTTTCCCAATTTCCAATTGACATTGGATTTAATTAAACGTGACTTAAATATTCCTCAGAAATTTAGCTTGTAAGTCTAAATACTGTCACTTTGTGGTTTTTCCCTTTGATAAGTGGCATAATTTCAGAAACCTACCTGGATCTAGAACCACGTCTCTTTGTCTCTGTCTCTCTCATTTAACTACAATCAAAGATTTATATTTGCATAGTGAATTTACATAGGTTCTAAATTCGCTAGGGCAATTTCTTCTTTCTTTAGTAACATGCTCCTTTGTTTTCCTTTCACGTTGACTCTTTGAACAAACGAAAGATCAGGCAGTATTGAGGAATCTGTTAAATTTATTAGCATAAATGCTTAGACAAAATGAGATATAAATCATTCAAATGTATTAAGCCATAAAGTATCACAATGAAGTCAGCCCCTGCCAGGGTCTCAGTGTATAAATGTTCATATAAAACTTCGTATTCCTACTCAAAGTGAAAACGTGCAGAACGGCGGGGGGGGGGGGAGCGGGCACTATCCTTCAGAGCAGCCTGTAAACATTATTTCAGTTGCCCAGTCTATGTCTGGAAGGGGAAATATCACTACCTTGGAGTCTTCAACATGGATTTTTTTTTAAGGAAAGGTATGCACCATATATGTAGTGGGCAACAAAGGGGTAGGGAAAAAATTGATCAACACGGGGTAGAATCAGGGTTTTCTGAAGGTCAGCCAGCATCACAACAATTTAGTTAGAAAACGGCTCTGGCTCTTCTCGCTGATAACAGATTTGTCATTAGCAAGGAGCCACCTGGGCCTCTGTCTGTGAACCAGGATGCACAGCTGGTCCCAGGAGGAAGATGTGTATGTCACTGAAGGTGGATGAAGAGGAGAGGGTTGGGGGAGTGAGGATATGGGATTGATGGAATTCCTGCCAGAGGTGTACTAAGACCCCCCCCCAAAAAAAAACACAGACAAAATGGTTAAGAAGCAATCATTCCTTCTTCAAACTCATAACCACAACTCTGTAAATCTTGGCAAATCAGGGCATTCTTTGCCCTTAAAAATGATTGTCCTCAAGATTGTTTTTAAAAAGAGGAACCAAGTCACCATCAGAAAAAGGGAATTATGGCCCACCCCTCTTTTCAATAAGTGCTTTCTCATCCTTCCATGCCTCTCATTCCCTCACCGCCCCCCCTCCCCCCGCTGTGTTCTGCACTCCCTATGGACCAGAACGGGAGTGTTCGGACAGCAAGGCTTCCATCCCAGCAGGAATGACAGGCAGCTCAGAAGGAAGCAGAACAGATACTTCAGGTAGTAATGGCTATAAAAGAACAGGGATTTGGACAAGCCTACAGGATGATGAAGGGGGCAGAGTGGGAACAACACAGAGTCCTCATTTCTTGTCACCTTATTCTGCCGTACTTCTCTAGTCTAATGCATTTGGTAAGTTCCCCACCCTACTGCTAGATGAGGCCTGGTTGGAAGGATTTGGAATGCTAGAATGAGATAAGTCTCTGCATGGAAGACGGGGCACTGTAGAATCAGTGCCACAGCTGCTTAGATTCACTGTGAATCATGACCTGCTCAGACAGGGCTGGGTTAAAAACACCACCCACAGTAGCTGAGCGTCTCTGAAAGTTATTTAATCCCGGGAAAACTCAGTTTTCTCTCCTAGGTTAAAAAAAAAAAAATCACCTCTTCAAATTATAAGAACTCAATATGGTTAGGGATATAAGTTTCTTAGCCCAGAGGAAGAACTTAATAAATGGTAGCTATTACTTATATAGACATAACTCTATGCATCACTTGTGCTTCTAATTAACTGGTGAGTCCTAGGCCTTAGCATCAATATCATTGTGAGTAAAGAGAAGGTAGCAATCTGTTCTTGATGGGTCAGGGAAAAGAGCAGGAAGTGAAATCTTTGCTAAAGTGTTTGACCTTTAACAAGACTGTTGCCATCTCAAAGGAAATTGAAATCATTTACCCTATACCCTGGCCCCTTAAAACAGGAAATCTGGGGCTTTTACTTCAAAATCAATTTTAGCTTATTCAAAGCTATTGGTTACCATCAGCTTGGAAAGCTTGGAGTTTGCACTGTCTTTAGAGCCACATGTCAGGTGTGGATCCTGCCCACAATAGAGAATCCAGAACCAGCTATAAAAATGCCTTGTTCAAGTCCTGCCTCTGCCAGTGGTCATAACCTTGGGGAACTAAGTTAAACCCCTCGTTTTTCAGTACCTTTATCCGTAAATGAGAATGATAGTGGGAAATTAAGTGCTACCAATTTCGGAGGATCACACCTGCTGCATCTGAGCACTGGGGCACATAGTTTGCTGCTACTTTTCTCTCAAGCAGGCATACAGCCTTTCTCCTAGGAAAAGTCCTTTCAGGACAACACCTGGCATACAGTGTGTGCTCTTAGGTTTCACTGTCACTGTGAATCTCGACCCGTCTCTGGCCATGTCCTTGGACCCATGGCTAAACCTTGAATTTCTCACAGGAAAGCTTCTTACTGTACAAGTACAGACTAACCAAAAGAGCAGGGCTTTGAGGTTTAAATTCTCCTCTGCTCCTTATTCTGCAAGTCTTAGGGTGGCTTTCTTGTTGTCATGGAGCCTTAATTTTCCTAACTGAAATGGGGCCAATGATGCCACCATTTTAAAGTTGTTTTGAGAACAAATTTAAACGACGTATGTAAAGTGTTTATGGTGTGTCTGACACCCAGTAGGACATTAATAACTGGTCATTTTTAAACTTTCAATTTAGCTAATCAGATAATATCAACCTTACCTTGAAACAGTTCAGCAGCCAGAATTACCTGTGCACAGAGCCACGTGCTTTGTGCTTTGGAACCTCCCACATTAATCTACACACAACAATATTGCATCTTCCTTTAAGTGTTCAAGGCTGAAATCTCACTCATATATGAAAACTTTTGTAGGTAAGAAACTGACTGAATTTTTGGCTTCTTACTGTGAGTTCATTGGGTTAAAATGTTGAATCCCAATTACAATTTGTTTTCAGTGTCTGCAGAATGTCTGGGTAGCAGACATCAAGGATGTTGGTAATCCCGTGTTGTTCCAAATAAACAAGGAACTTTTGAGCCAATGGAGAGAACAAGCAGTTTGATCCTCTTCCTGGAATTACCACATAGCAACTATTAATAGTTCTATAAATAGGCTTGAATGTAGTATCAGCTTGCAATTGATGATATTACAAACGTTTATGAGAAGTCGCCCAGGAAAAAGAAGATAGTTATTGTAAATCTGACACTACTCAATAGTGTGTTTATCCAAGTCTCCATAAATCACAGACCAGTGAAACTCCTATTGTGATCACTCTTCCAGATCTAAAGGACAGCCCCCTCCTCCCCCCACAGAAATTAAACCCATTTCAGAAAGCCTAACATTTTTCCTCTACTAATACAGAGGCTAATTACAAAATTTCCCAAGAGATAATAAATATTAAACTCTAATCAACACATGTGACACAAGATAAATAAAGAGGCATATAACTTAGCATTGATTCCCGTATGGAGTACATATTTATCTTTAATTATCTCCCATCTGGGAATGGGGTAATTATTATCTGTTACATTTATTATTTATACCTAGAAGCACCAGATTTTAATTTTGTACAGGACTGGCTCAGTTTAAGCTGTTATCCTAATTTATTTATAAATTACTCTCCTTTTATTCCCAAAGTATCCTGGATTTGATGGTAAATGTCAAGTGTTCCATTTACTTGAAATTTTTATTTCATGAAAAAGGCAGACGTAAGAAAAACACTAGCAGGGCTGGGGAAATGGCTCTGTGGTTAAAGAAGCTTCCAAAGCCTGCTGGCCCAGGCTCGAGTCCCAAGTTCCCACACAAATTCAGATGCGCAAAGTGGCATGCATCTGGAGTTCATTTGCAGTGCTAGAGGCCCTGATGTGCCCATTCCCTCCTTCCTTCCCTCCCTCCATCTATCTATCTATCTATCTATCTATCTATCTATCTATCTATCTATCTATCTATCTCATCTACCTATCTATGAAAGCCACTAAGAGCAAAGGTAAAGAGTTAAGAGGGGCTAGTGAGATGAAAAGATTGATGAATATTAGAAATCAAAGAATAAGGCCAGGTATGGTGGTACATGCCTTTAATCCCAGCACTTGAGAAGCAGTGGTAGGAGTTCGAGACCACCCTGAGACTACATAGTGAATTCCAGGTCAGCCTGGGCTACAGCAAAACCTTACTTCAAGAGAGAGAGAGAGAGAGAGAGAGAGGGAGGGAGGGAGAAAGCAAAGGAATAAACACAATTCATTACACTGAGCATTAACACTTATGTCTGAGCTTCCTGACAGCCAAACCAAATGGAAAAAAAATGACAGAAGTTACATATCTGTCATCTTGTAATATAAGCAAGAAACTTGATTTTTCAGAAGAGGTAAACTTTTTTGGTATTCACCTTTAAAAGAAATGTATCACACTGCCCTTTCTTTAGGATCATCAGACAATGGCTTCAACATACATGTTGTGCCAGCCACTGTGCCCACCTAACACAACTGTCTTCAAAGATGCTAAGACAGAGCCTTGGGAGATAGCCCAGTTGGTAAAGTGCTTGTCTAGCAAGAATCAGGACCTGAATTCAGTCAAGGTAAAAATGGCCAGCATGATAGCCAGTCTAACCCAATTGGTGAACTCCAGGCCAATGTGAGATGCTGTTTCAAAATAGATGGGTGGCCTTTCTAGATATGACACCTGAATCTGTTTTCTGTCACACACACACACACACACACACACACACACACAGAGAGAGAGAGAGAGATAGAGGACATGCTGAAACATTCAATGGCCATAGTAGTAAGATTATTGTTCTGTGAACTCAAAGAAGAAATAAGAGATAATATATATATATTGGTAATCTCAAAAAGCATCTTTTAAACTGGGCATGTGGCATACACCTTTAATCCCAGCACTCAGGAGGCTGAGGTAGAAGGATGGTAGTGAGTTTGAGGCCAGTCTGAAACTACAGAGGGAGTGCCAGTTCAACCTGGACTAGAGTGAGAGAGACCCTGCCTCAAAAATACAAAAAAAAGGGCTGGAGAGATGGCTTAGCGGTTAAGCGCTTGCCTGTGAAGCCTAAGGACCCCAGTTCGAGGCTCGGTTCCCCAGGTCCCAGGTTAGCCAGATGCACAAGGGGGCGCATGCATCTGGAGTTCGTTTGCAGAGGCTGGAAGCCCTGGCGCGCCCATTCTCTCTCTCTCCCTCTATCTGTCTTTCTCTCTGTGTCTGTTGCTCTCAAATAAATAAAAATTAAAAAAAATACAAAAAAAAAACCTTCTATTCTTAGCCTTAAAATAATTTTAAGCAGCTGCATGGAGATCCGGCTTGTGCAGCGTTTGAGGTGAGGGCTCCAGATCCTGGCTGCAAGGACGGTTAAAATGAAACAGAAGCAAAGCCCCAGTGACTTCTTAAAGCAAATCATTGGATGGCCAGTGTTAAAGTTAACCTCTGGTGTGGCTTATTGAGGGGTCCTGGCCTGCCTGGATGGCTACATGAACATAGCATTGGAACAGATGGAGGAATATGTAAATGGGCAGCTGAAAAATAAGTACGAAGACGCATTTACTGGAGGAAACAATGTGCTGTACATAAGTACACAGAAGAGGAGGATGTGACCACCCCAGAGCAGTCTTTCTCAAAGTTGGATATATTTTTATGGAATGTTTTCCTATGTTTTAGTTCTTTGGTGATATGTTACCTTCTGTAATAGTGGTTGGTCATTTTTCCTTGACATGTGACTATGAGAGGTGTTAAATGGTGGATAGAATTACAGACTTTTGCATCTACATTTATTTTCTTTTCCTCGAGCAGTGAACAGAATGCTGAAAAGCAGACAACGTTTCTTCCTGTAGAATGGTTGTACATCACGTTTGAGCAGTGCCATTTCATTTGATTTGCTGATAAGCATGGTGCATATGTGGACATGTAATCAAAGCATTCTCAAGGTGTAAGAATAATAATAATAAATTTTGAACATGGCTAAAGACCTGGTCCTCAGCTCCAGATTCTATGAAGGGCTGAGAAGAGTTAAGTGGCAAGCGTTTTCAACTGACAATTTGCTTCTTAGGGGA
This sequence comes from Jaculus jaculus, assembly GCF_020740685.1. Classification (NCBI taxonomy): domain Eukaryota; kingdom Metazoa; phylum Chordata; class Mammalia; order Rodentia; family Dipodidae; genus Jaculus; species Jaculus jaculus. The sequence goes on along the minus strand of NC_059109.1, from coordinate 46,823,303 downwards.
TCTGGCATCACCTGTAGACTTTGGTGGACACTGACTTTTGTGGATACTGCCACCTGGCAGATAGAGGGCAGAAATGCTGCTAACCCCTCTGCAATGCACAGGGAAACCACTTAGAACACACCCATTCCAACTAACATGTCAATAGCCCTCAGCTGAAACCTACTTTAGAGTACCTTAGTAAAAACGGGATAGAGACATCATTTCTAGCTTGGGTCAAAAGAAAGAGCTTCATGGAGAATTGGGTTCCCCCTGTCCTCCCTAGTAGAGCTGGAAGATGTCTCTCCTTAGGTCCCAGAAATATTGAGGAAAAGAATTTGGGGAAAGGAATTAGGGAGGTGAGAAGAGTCAAGGCATGTCATAGGATACACTCCACAAAAGGAATTGCAGAGGAGCTAGTTCAACTAGAAAAGAAGGAGGCTCCATGTGGACAATAAGAAACAGAGCCAGAGGACATGTAAGCTTGGGTCAGGGTTTCTGTTCCGATGTTATGCTCCAAGATCCCTAAATGTTGCCAGTACACTTTAAAACCACACAAATCAAAGGTAGCATAAACCTTCATGTTCACAGAGCTCATCTTCCCAATACCAGCTCATGGGGTACACACGGATATATACATGGTTGGCTTCCTCTCCCTACAGCATTTTTTTTTTACCACTTACCTAATGGGGATTCACTGTTACTCAATTTTAGATCACATTAAATTTAAAAATGTGTGCCTACTTGAAAATACAACCATCAAAGCACAGAAAATTCTGAACCACTGCCGTAATTATATGACATCGTAGGCATCTCCATTAAGAAATATTATTCTGACCCAGTTCTCTGTGTCATGCTGCAGGCTGTCCTTCTCTTGAGTCATGGGATGCTTTGTGAGGAAAGACTACAAAGCAGAGTCCCCCGATATTAGCTATCTCACCCCTTAAAGTTCAGCCAGGAGTGGGACAAAAACCCTCGTCACTGTATTGACATGTTTACCTCTGGCACAGGAAAATACTGCTGTTGCCCAATTCCTCTTCCCAGTTGATTCCCTTGCTGGAGACATATATTTTATGTCTTCCTTTGATGGGCTACAAATAAATTAGCACAACTCCACTAAGGTCTGCCAACATATATGCATTACTAAAGAAATCTGAGATGCTGAAAAATGATGGTAATTTATCGTCTCCCAATACGTTCTTTTTTAAGAACCAAATAAATATCATCAGCAGGTTTATATACCTGACATATTTATTGCAGCATTCCCACCGAACACTTCCCATTGTCATATGTTCTCACACATTGTTTTCACAAATTGTGTTTTGAAAGAAGTCTAGGGAAATTCAGGCCAGAGAAGCAAGATGTTATCTTTTGGATAGGATGAGTCCCCTCTAATGGAAGAGGATGATCCAGTCAGTGGTTTGGAGGCCAATGAACTCCAGTGGGTGTGATAAATCCATGGAATGGGAATCCAGGATTTTGCACTGGAGTCAGCATGAACAATTTAGTCTTGTTCCAAATAAACACAGTGTATCATTATTATTATGGGACAAGTGTGACCATCTGTTTGGTCAAGATTGCCCTGTTTCATTACAGGCAACTGATGAGGAGAAGGGATGGTTATCACAAATGGATCTACGACAGATGTAGCACGCCAAACCCATTCCCCAGCTACGTCTGTTTGGATAATGGGTTTAAGAAATAAATTTAAATATTATTTATTTATTTGAGAGAGAGGGAGAGAGACAGAGGGAGAGAGGAAGAGAGAGAGAGTATGAGCACATCAGGGTCTTTTGCTGCTGCAAATAAACTCCAGACACATACACCACTTTGTTCATCTGGTTTTAAGGTCCTAGGGAATTGAACCCAGGCCTGCAGGAGTTGCAAGCAAGCACCTTTAGTCATTGAGCCATCTCCCCAGCTCTAAGTAATAGTTTTCAAAACAGAAAACTTCACCTTCTTATAGAAGGTGTGTCACATGTGCAGAATACCACATGGTTCCCTTCTAACTGCATCCACGGAGCTGTTGCAAAAAATGTCAATACTGGGGACAGCTAGTCTTCTTTGTTTTGAAAGAAATATTGTCTATGTCTTAAGTCCTTGTGTGGGTGACAGGAATCTAAATATTACTTACAAACTATGAAAATGATCTCTGATAGGTCCTTAAGTATCACTTATGATGACATTCTTCACCACCTTTCTCCTAACTCAATCTGACATCTCCTCAGGTGTCATTCACTTTGCACGGATACAGAAGTAACTTGGCTATTTTTCATTGGTTTGAATGATAGGTCTGCAGTAAGTTACAACCACACAAGGCTTTAGAGAGCATTCAGTCCTCAGATAAGACATTGCATGAGTTGCTCAAAATCACACACCTAGACAGTGCAGAGCCTCCAGGCTTGTGGACCTTTGGGAAGTGAGAGTGTCTGTCTGTGGCAGCACACATTCACTACACTTGCTGAGTAACTTTCACAGGCCAGCAGTCGATCTGGGATCACCTGATTCTGGCTATTAGATGGCTTACCATACAACTATGCTGCAGAACTTGGTCATAACTGAGGCAGGATGTGTAAGTTCTCCTTCAAGAAGTGTCCTTAGAACAACCTTCCCTTACACCAGGCCCAGGAATTCTCTTCAGCAACAACAAGTGTTATTCAGCACTGTTAACAGCCACTCACGCATCTGATGTGGATGTGAATAATCCACTCATCACAATATTGTTACAATGAAGAAAATGTCATTGTACATCATCAAGACCCACCCTACTAAGGAGACCTAACACATGGACTGCATATTGTTTGACTTACTCAACAATGCCTTAGCACCTGAAGGGGGCACTCTTCTAGTTTGGAAGGGAATTGGAGTGACTGGCTGATCAACCTTGCAGGTTTAGAAAGCCCCACTTAGAAGCAACCTCAAGGGAAGATGAGCAGAAAGCCAGGGAGAGACACCATCCACCCCATCCCGTAGCTCTGCGGCCTATTTGATGCTGATGAAATCCTGACAGCATTTGGAGTGAGTGTTACACAATGTGCAAATATCACAAACATTTACCAAAGACCACATTCCGAGATTTAAAACAAAATACAAGAATAAAAGAGTTTCTTCCAATTTTGCTCCCAAGGGATCTGAAAAGCATTTCAAACAGGTCCAGTAAGGCATTAAAAATAATTACCCAGCAGATCACTCACTCCCTTGGTTGTTTTAATGTGCTTTTGTTGACAAAGAAAAAAAAAATGCAGTTTTATAAACCTCTGCCTTGGAACATCTCTAAAACAAAAGTACTTGGGTGACCCCCAGTATGACAGAGCAACAGTAACTAAGGATGTGGATGAGGATGAGGCTGAAAAAATAAAAATAAAAGCCAATGATGCACATTTTAATGTCAGGCCTAAAATATTATATCATTAAACGCACATAAAATGCTCAAGTTCAGAAACAGGCATAATCTTATTGGGAGAATTAGTAATCTTATTTAAGAGAATGTTGAGATTTTTCAGAGTATAGTATCAAGCAACTCTTGTATTGCCCAGTTGGCTATGTGGGGTGACATCTTCATGTAATTCAAATGTGCTCTCCTCTTTCCACACTTCCTTCTCTTCCTTTCATAATAATTATTAACCACACTTTTGTTTAATTTGGTGTGTGTGTGTATGTGTGTTTATGTTGCGTTTGTGTGTGACTGGGAACACACACATGCCACAGCATTCATGTGAAGGTCAGAGGGCAACTTTCAGGTGAGCGCTCAAGGCCTTGTTTGAGGCAAGGTCTGTCATCACTGTGCCATTTGCAAGCTTCTGGAAAACTCTCCTGTCTTCACTTCCCTTCTTGTCATAGGTGTGCTCACCAACTTGGGATCTAGGGGTCCCAATTTAGGAACTAAGAGTTGTGTGGTAAGAGCTATATCCACATCCCAGTCCTAGCTATCACTTCTTGAAGGCTAGGCGCTCTCTTCCAATTTCTTTACTTCCTACAACCACTGCTTCAATAAGAGATCATTGTCACCATGTCCTAGATGAGAAAACCAAGGCTGTGAAGACTGGGCTGGCCACCAGCTTTAACATCCAAACACAGTCTAGCCAGAGCTGCAATCATCCGGTCAGATGATATAATTTCCAGATTCCAGAAGGAAGTAAGGTGGGAGACAGCTAAGCACTGGGGACATACTTCAGCACCTACCTCTGGCATTATTTCTCCTCAGAGTTCAACCTGTGATCCAAGCCGATCATATCAAGAGCCACTGACCAAAGTGGAATTTAGTACATTTGCCATAGAATGTTCCCACCATACAACACCAACAACAGGGCTGGAGAGATTGCTTAGAGGTTAAGGCGCTTGCCTGCAGAGCCTAAGGACCCAGGTTCAATTCTCCAGTACCCACATAAGCCAGAGGTACAAGCTGGCACATGCATCTGGAGTTCCTTTGCGGTGGCTGGAGGCCACCATGCCTGGGTTAAATATTTTTTTCTTAATGAGCATATTATAGTATATAAAAATACAGACCTGGAGGAAGAGATTGAATTATTACAGGGCACAGTATGTTGTGGCCCTGGAAAGAATAACTGGGGCCAGAAACTTTTTTGTGTGTGAGTTGTAGCCTTGTGATGGAACCAGAGTTGGGTGGCCAGGGATGATTTCCATGGTCTGCTGAACACCAAAGATGAGCCTGGCTCGTGGCCACAAATGCAGTCAGTGAGCCTCACTTCCATCAACTCAAGGCTGCTCTGACTTTTGATATTTTAAACAATAGAAACGAAAGGGAGGAGGAAAGAGAACAATGGTGCTTTGACAAACAAAGATAGAATCTGACAATTCAGATAAAAAAAAAAAAAATGAAGGCATGGACTAACATCCTTCTGCCACCCGCCAAGCAGCAAGTACCACATGGGAGGTTTCCAGCAAGATGGCAGTCTAACCGACTTGACAGTGGCCATTAGGATTCAGCAATGGTGTTGGCTGTTTTCTATAAAAGGATACTTTTTCTAAGACTGCAGACATAGTTAGTGTTAAATACACACGCTTGATATACGTGGCCACAGCACACTAGAGATTTAGGAAGGAAGACTTGGAGAGAGAGAGAGAGACTGAGATTGTGAAGCTTCATAAAAGAGTGTTCTTTTGTCTTCCTGGAGATATGCTAAGATGGTTCAGATACCGTTCTGGCCAGTAAAGAGGGCTAAGAAGCCTCTAGCTGACCTTTGAAGCATTGTAATCCTCTAAAACTGGAAATTAGGAAGATTCACTCTTGATCTTGAAATATCATTTATAAAAGTATATTATCATGCACCGGTAAGAGGGTTTATGTGAAAGTGCATGTGAGAAGTGCAGCTATTAGCATGCATGCCATTCCCCACCTTGACCCCAGCAGGAATGTGTAAATTGTAACGTGTGGAATGCAGCGACCATGGCCCTGTTTCATAAATCTGCCTGGCAATGAGCATCACAAGGTCTTGTGTGAAACAGGCCTAGGGAGGGAGAGACAATGAATCAGCTCACAACCTGGCCATCAACAGTCTCTGAACAATGCAGTTTAATACTGTTTCCTGACAAGGGGAGCACCTTCTCATGGGTTCCATCCCAGGAACAGACAGTCGGTTCATTCATCTGTCCATGGTAAGTCCTGCCGAGGGTCTTAAATGTAATCCTGAAGAGAGTGGAAGCTCCCAAAAGGACCTGACTGACTCCTTGTGGTGCTGAGTCATGCAGCTGTGGGAGCAAGTGCTAAGATCCAGAGGAGGAGAGGACTCACCCATGGGAGCCCGAGCCCGCCCCTGGGCTGCAACTTACTCCTCCTTCCTGTCATCTTTGTGGAAAAGTGGATTCCACATGTTTCCTCAGAAACAGACCTTTGTCCTCCGCAGCAGTTAAGCAATGATCATATCAAGACTGGCATACCTCAAAATTCCTTCAGCCCCCAGATCTGCTTCATATTAACCTCAGTTGCTACCATTAATTTTAGCATTGTCCATGAAGATTTACAAAAACTGATTCTCAGGGGCTGAGATGGCTCTGCAGTTTAGGCACTTACTTGCAAAGCCTAAAGGCCCTGGTTCAATTCCCCAGTACTCACACAATGCCAGATGCACAATGGTGCATGCATCTGGAATTTGTTTACAGTGGCAGGATGCCCTGGCACATCATCTCTCTCTCTTGTTGCAAATAATTTTTTTTAAAATTTAATGTTTCTCTGCAGGCCTGGTTGGCACACACCTTTAATCCCAGCACTCAGGAGGCAAAGGTAGGAGAATCACTGTGAGTTCAAAGCCAGTCTAAGACTACAGAGTATGTTCCAGGTCAGCCTAAAAATTCTAACCCAAATTTTCATATTAAATATTTCAATGTGTCCTCATACTGCTAAGACACATACCCTGCCATCTGGTGTATTGTCATTCATATTATCATAATTCATTCATCAAGGATTTACATATGATGGTGTGGCAGATGTGAAAGATACAAAAACAAGTACATAATATGGACATCTCCATGCTCCCAACCTAGATCTAACTCCAGGGTGGCTCTCACAAGGCCAAAGAATACTGTCTCCACCTGTGGTAGGCAGTTGTGGTCTTCCAAAGATGTCCCCACCCTGATATGTGGAGCTTGTGAATATATTGCCTGCTTACCAATGTGTGTGTGTGTGTGTGTGTGTGTGTGTGTGTGAGAGAGAGAGAGAGAGAGAGAGAGAGAGAGAGAGGGAGAGAGAGAGAGGCTTTGCAGATGTAATGATGTGGACATCCTGACAAGGGAGAGCATAGTGGGTTATCCTGATAAGCACAATGTCACCACAAGAACCCCCGTGGCGCTGAGAGAGGACCAGAGGCCGAGACGTGAAGACACAGCAGGGTGAGTGGGGCGGTTGCTGCCAGGGGCCACAAGCTGAGGAAGGAGAACAGCCCGGGAGCTGAAAACAGATTCTCCAGTGGAGCCCCAGAAAGAAGTACACAGTGATATATGTCTAGTTTTAGCCTAATATGACCTAGTTAGGACTTCTGATCCACATACCTGGTAAAGTATACATTTGGGCTTTTTAAAGCCCCTACCTTTATGTCAATTTGTTATATCAGCAATAGCAACAAGGATAATTCCCTCTCCATCCAGGTCTAAGCCCAGGACAGATACCTTTAATCTCTCAGAGTTTCCCATTAAATCCCAAAGTAGCCCTGATTGTTTCAACCCAGATGCCCACTCTCAACCAACTGATGAGAAGTAACTCACTTGTCATCTGATAGGATCTGTACTGAAATTTGCCCCTGACTATGACCCCTCTGGCATTACTATATAAGCAAATACTAATTGCCTGGGCATTTCTTTCCTCTTCCTTTATATTTGGTTCCCAAAGCAGTTCGCTAAAATTTCTGTGTGCCCTTGGCCAGATCAGATACATCTCTGTGTCTTGAGAGGACTTCCTCTGTAAATGGAGAGTCATGATAATGTGTATCTGTAGGGTTACGGTGAGGACTCAATGAACTGGACACGAAAACACTAAACCTGGCGCGTCATAGGTGGTCTGTGGTGATGACAGCTGTTCTCCTGCACAGGGTCTAACATGAAGCTCTTGACTCACCCTGTCTTCAGACTGGGTGTCAGGTGACAGCATGCAGTGGAGAGAAGATTGAGGAGGATCATGACAGTTGAAGTGGGAAGACATGAGCATGCCTAAGAGAAGTCCGAGACGTGAAATCAGTGAGGCCTGGTGGTAGCTTGCCCATGGGAGATGAGATGTGTATCTACAAGGACACAGTGTGGAGCTAAAGAACAGCATATGAATGTGGAATGACAAATACCCTTATTTTCTTCTTTGCTTCCCTCCCTCCCATATTTTCTTTGTGATGTCTTCCCTCTCCTCCTCCAGAATCAAGACACATCAGATAAATGAAAACCAACCAGGACTGTCATGATTCACCAGGTGCAGGATCTACCTGGAAAGGTGTAGAAAAAAATGAGGCTTTCCTTCAACCCGCATTTTGACTTGTGCTAAACCGTGGAGATGGCTTGTGACTAGGTAGAAAGAGGAAGTGTGAGATGAGAGAAAAAAAAACAGCATTAAAATGTCTGAATTGATTTTTTTAATACAAATAAATGTCTAGCATAGCCATACATTAAAAAAAAATGCTGTTCATAAACTTGAGGTTGAGTTGTAGATGGGAGGCGAAGAACATTGGAGATGGAGGGTAGACTGTTGCCAGCTCTGACTTTGCGCCTGGAAAGCCTGGTAACCTTCGGGCTCTACCTGTCCTGCTAGAAGTTTGTGAGCGGTACCTGCCTTTGCGTTCACATACCTGCTAAGTCTCTAGGAAATCAAACCTAGGAGCTTTGCTGGCACGTGGCCTGCCTCTCTGCCCACAAGCTTGAGGTAAATCAAAGGGGCCCCTGCCCCCAGAAGGGCCCTCTACCCTGTGCCTCTGTCCTCTCAAAGCGGCTCCTATGAAAGGCCAAGTATTTGAATTGCTGGGCAGTGTAGTGTACTCTGGCACACATCCACGTGCCTCCCTCACTTACCAGTTCTGCCAGGGTCTATGACTTGCCTGTGCTCAGCAAAAGGGAGGAGAGGCAGGCACACTCTGAAACAGTAGCGAGCCTTTGCTCAGGCTCAGTTCAATTTTGAATACAATGTCGAGGAGAGGCCTGCTTGGCTTGCGCCATTCTTACTGATGCACAGCTGAGCGCTGTATGGATAGGCCTAGAGGCCAGAGATGGGTAACATAGGCCAAAAGCCTTAAAAGGACTTGGAAAGGAGAATTTCAAGGGTCCCTGTCCCCAGCATGCTAGGATTCTGGCTTTTGGAGCATCTATCAATGCTGGAGAGGAGTGAGCATCATAAGTGAGTTTGGCATAAAAAGTAACCCAACTGTTGGAATGATTTGGAATCGGTTTGCACATTTCTTCGTGTGTGTGTGTGTGTGTATGTGTGTCGCATGTGTGGTTCCGCGTGCTGTGGTGTGTGTGGTGTATGCACATGTGTGCAGATGCAGCGAGGAGGCCAGAGGAGGAGGAGTGGCCTCTCCATCACTCATCCATGTGTTTCCATGCCAAGGAGCGTCTCATTGACTCCAGAGTTTGTATTTTTGTAAGCCCTAGTGAGCCTCCTGTCTCTGCTCCCCACATGACCGGGGTTTCAAACGTAGGTGGCCATACCAGCTGTTTATGTGGGTCCTGGGATGGAACTCAAGTTCAGGAAGTGCTGTCATCTGTGGAGCCATCTCTCCAATCCCAGCCTTCACATTTTTTTAACAGCACACCCTTTAGTCCTGAGTGTCATTCTTAGGCTGCATTCTGGGGAAATAGCACCAACATGGATGCTTAGAATGGCAAAACATCAGGATCAACTTAAAGGTAGCACGGAAGTGGTTAAATAAATCTATACAACTATGACGATAAGTGCAGCTTCTTATGCACGGAAAAGAAATTACATCCCAAACACAACTTTAGGTGAAAATAATTACATTGAGTAAAATATACAGTATGGGAGGATATACTACATTTCTTGAACTGAAATTTAGATATGTCTAGTATGTTGTATAATATATATCATATCTGTTAGTGATTTATAGCTCTAGGTATAAATATAAAGAAAATGCTAAGAAGACTCCAGGCCACATTTTAAAAAATTATTTGTTCATTTTTTATTTATTTGAGAGTGACAGACAGAGCAAGAAAGGCAGATAGAGAGACAGAGAGAGAGAGAATGGCCAGGCCTCCAGCCATTGCAAACAAACTCCAGATACGTGCACCCCTTGTGCATCTGGCTAACGTGGGTCCTGGGGAATCGAGCCTCAAACCAAGGTTCTTAGGCTTCACAGGTAAGCACTTAACCACTAAGCCATCTCTCTAGCCCCAGACCACATGTTTAATAGGGTTAAAGCATCATAGTTCAATAAGGTAGTTACAGCCAGGTGTGGTGGCATACCGCTTTAATCCCAAGACTTGGGAGGCAGAGGTAGGAGGATTGCTGTGAGTTGGAAGTAACGCTGAGACTACAGAGTGAATTCCAGGTCAGCTTGGGCTACAGAGAGACACTACATCAAATAAATAAATAAATAAATAAACCCAGAAGACAAAAATAAAAAATTAGGTAGTTACCATCCTCTTTTCCCTCTCCCAAATCCCCCCTCCACTGAAAGCCTTCTTTCCAAGTAGTCTCTCTTCTGCTTTGATGTCGTTTTCTCCCTGTTATTATGCAAGTCTTGTGTAGGTAGCCTCAGCCACTGTGAGGTCATGAATTCCGTGGCCATTTTGTGCCTGGAAGACAGTACTATAAGCAGTCCTCCCCTTTTTCGGCTCTTACATTCTTTCTGTCACCTCTTCCCAAATGGTCTCTGAGTCTTGGGGGGTGTGATGGAAGTGTCTCAGTGCTGAACTGTCATTTCTTCTCTGGTGGATCCTGAGTCTCCTCACTGGTCACAGCTATCTGAAAAGAGAAGCTTCCCTACCCATAAATGAGAATAGCATTAATATATGGACATAAACATATTTAGAGGGCAATTTGATGGGCATAATATATCTACTTATCCAGATAACTGTAGTAGTTTCCCCCCTAAGGGTTATGACCTCCACAGCAATAGGCTTTTTATCAGGTTTTCAGTACCAGGCAGAAATTCCCACATAACAGACAGACCACCTTGCACCAGTTGATATATTCAGTCTGGCTGTCCTGTTGCAAAGCTTGCAGGACCTACTACTGGTTAAGACTATTGACTTTTCTCCCCCAATAGGCTGCATAGCTCTTCCAGCATCCTGACAGCTCATTAACAGGGAGGAGGTTCCCAGCTTAAGTGTAGTTTCATTTCTCAGTGACTTGCAGCCCGGGTATATGTGCCGATGGTAATAAGGTCTTTCCATCTAGTTCTTATGGGCAGTCAAGAGTCTTGACAACGGCCTGTGATGTTTGTGGGGGGGGGGGGCATCAGAAGCTTCCCTAACCAACAACTTGCTTGAAGGTACCCACCTTTTTTTCTTGTAACAATCTATGGCTTTATTCACCCACATAAGGTACTCGTACCCAAACTCTCTCTTTTTAAAAACATATGTATCATTTAGCTACTGAAAAAGTAGGTTTCTATATGGCTTATTCATAGTAGCTTTAGTTTTTTGTTTTTTATTTATTTATTTATTTATTTATTTATTTATTTATTTGAGAGCGATAGACACAGAGAGAGAAAGACAGATAGAGGGAGAGAGAGAGAATGGGCGTGCCAGGGCTTCCAGCCTCTGCAAACGAACTCCAGACGCGTGCGCCCCCTTGTGCATCTGGCTAACGTGGGACCTGGGGAACCGAGCCTCGAACCAGGGTCCTTAGGCTTCACAGGCAAGTGCTTAACCGCTAAGCCATCTCTCCAGCCCTAGCTTTAGTTTTGACTAACCTTCCTCCCACTCCCTCCTCTCCTCAATCCCCTCTGTGATAGTCAGGGTTCTCAGCAAGCAGAATTGGCAGCCAGGTGGGAGGAAGGGATTTCTTTCAAGCTTAGAGATCCATACTTGTGGAATAAATTGGTCCCCTTTACAATCCATGCAGAGAAAAAAGAAACCACCACCAGCACCACCAAAAGCAAGCATATGTACACACACACACACACACACACACACACACACACACACACACACGGAACCCCAGGCAGAGCACAAGCACTCTGTACACCTTTAGGCTGAAATTCAGATCTACCCCGCAGCAACACCTTAGGGCTAGACCCCAGATCTACCCACAGTGACACCTCCTCCAGCCAGGCAACTGGAAGTCCAAGTTACAGCTTTAATAAAACATTGGAGTCTACTGGGGAACATAAATTCAAACTACCACATCCTCCCTTCACCCCACTTAGAATATTTCCTCATTGGGAAACTTTTGAGTATGCTTCCAACAAATTGAGTATATGGTCTACTTTTTCAACTGGATCTAATTTTTAAACTGAATGTTTAATGAAATCTAAACACAGATTGCGCATTGCCAGTAAGAATTTAACATTCAAATACAGGCATGTAGTGAGTATAAAGTACACTAGGGGCCAGGAGTGGTGGCCCACACCTTTAATCCCAGCACTTTGGAGGCACAAGTAGGAGGATCACTGTGAGTTCGAGGCCACCCTAAGACTACACACTGAATTCCAGGTCAGAGTAGGCTAGAGTGAGACCCTACCTCAAAAACAAAACAAAACAAAAACTACACTAGGTACAGAAAAAAGTATGAAAATAATGAAAGACTCAACCATAATTTTATATCTTTAATTTAATAGCATGGATTGCATATTGAAGTTATTGTTTGGATACATTGGTTCAAATACAATAAATGACTGAAATTAACATCACATGTGTCTTCTGCCTTTTTAAATTTTTAAATACTTTTATTTATTTTTATATTACTTATTTGAAGGAGAGAGAAAGACCCAGAGACAGATAGACAGATAGACAGACAGATAGAAAGTGAGTAGCTGCAAATGAACACCAGACGCACATGACACTTTTTGCATCTGGCTTTATATGGGTACTGAGGCATGGGATCCCAGCTGTCAGACTTTGCAAGCAAGTGTCTTTAACCACTTTGGCCCCTTCTTTATAAAATGATACAAATGGCCTACCATGCAAAGCCACTGGGCCATTCTGCTCTAATGAGTCTAAGGGATGAGGGCCTGGCTAGACTTTCACTCTTTTTAAAACTTTATATATTTTTGTATTATTTTTGTTACAATAAGCATAGTCTTTAGTAGTTTGCAAACAACAACAAATACTTTCAAATAATTTAAAGTAAAAGTTAATTTCTATGATATATCCTGATATCAAGAGAATTGAGATAATCTCTCTAGTTCTTTGTTTGTTTGTTTTGAAGCAGGATTTCACTCTAGCTCAATCTGACTGAACTCACTTTTAGCCCAGTCTGGCTTAGAACTGATGATTACATGATGATCCTCCTACCTCACTCTCCCAAGTCTTGGGATTAAAGGCCTGAGCCACCATGCCTGACTTAATTCTTTTTTTTTTGTCTTTCCCTTGTTTTTTTTTTTTTTTTGTGATATTATATCTCAGGATCTGAAATAAATGTTTTGCCATCAGGTGACTATAAAATAGAACTTTCCTGGTGTCTCTCTGATTTACCAGCAGTTTCTAATTGCCAGACCCTTTTTTTGATTACTGCTATCATTAACAAGGTACCCCCTACTTGACAGCCATCCCAGCTGTGCTAGGAAAGAATTGTTTCTCAGAGAGTAGGAGTTAAGCCCAGGAGAGCAAAAATAAAGTTGGGGGGAGGAGATAAATAACCCTTAAAGAAATCTCCCTTCTCTCCAGTTCCCTTCTTACCCCATATCAAGATTCCCCAAAGCTTTGGGGATCTGTAGCTTTAGGCTGAACTTCCTACCTTACTAAATGACAAGGCCAGGATTTGAGTGTTCCCCACACAGACACGTCTGTGCTCTACATAAAGATGTCTATGCTACACATAAACACGCTCTGGCTGTAACAATATCACTTTCAAAGGAGCACTAATCCGCTGAAGTCATCCAGTCAGAAAACATTTGCTTCTCCATGTCTTGTGCCTGAGCTGTGTGTGTGAAAGAGAAGGAAATAGGAAGGGAGGAAAGAAGGGAGAGGAAGAGCAATTGTACTTTGATAAAACTGGACTTCGCAGACATAAAACTAGTCCCTTGGCTCTTGCTTGTCATGGCTGCACTCTCTTACACTATTTATGCTCTGCTGAACATGTGAATTCTGTTCTTTCTATACAAACAGCCTTGCTCTGTTACTAAGGCTGGCCTTGAACTTCTGGCCTCAAATGATCCCAAATAGCTGAAGTAGGTATGTATCATCATATGCAACTAGGTAGTACCATCTTTGTTCCTCTTGAACATTTTACAGTTGATTAATTCTCCATAAAGATACATTGTAATAAAAAGCGAAGTCGTTTGCCTACACCACCAGAGGTTGTAAAAATCTAGGGGCCATGCCAGGACATGGTAGTACACACCTGTCATCTCAGCACTCAGGAGGCTGAGGCAGGAGGATTGCAAATTTCAGACCAGCCAGAGATAAACCTCCTCCATAGACACTGACCCACATTTCTTCTGGCTCTAGTTCTCAAGGTAACCAGCTCTGAGACTTCATGAATGTCATCTTTGTCTCTGTTGATGCTCTGCTGGCTGTTTCCTGTCCCCAGCGTCCTTTGCTCTTACTTCTCTGAATTACGCTGCTGGGTTGTGAAGAAGGAGGGCACAGCCAAGGACTCTCCCATCAGCTCTTTACTGCAGTCTCAGGACTGGTGACATTTCAGTGCCATGCAGAAACTTCCATCCTGTTCTGCACCTCACTTATGCTTTGCTTGACATGCCTTTACTCACAGAATTCCAGAACCAGTTTCTGTTATCCTTGCTCTGGTAGGAGAAGCAAGCCTAGTTTTTTATTTTTAGTTTATATATATATATATATATATATATATATATATATATATATATATATATATATATATGTATAGAGAGAGAGAAAAAAAATGGGCACACCAGGGCCTGTAGCCACTACGTACAAACTCCAGATGCATGAACCACTTTGTGCATCTGGCTTTCTGTGGGTACTGAGGAATTGAGCCTAGGTCCTTTGGCTTTGCCAGCAAGTACCTTAACCTCTAAGCCTTCTCTCCAGCCCTAAACTGGCATTAAAAAAACTCATTTTATATATTTAAGACAAAGAGGCAGATAGGGAGTGAGAATGAGTGTTTTAGGGCCTCCAGCCACTGCAAACAAACTGCAGATGCATGTACCACGTTGTGCATCTATGTGGGACCTGGGGAACAGAACCTGGGCCCTTAGGCTTTGAAGGAAAGTACTTTAACCACTGAGCAATCTCTCCAGCCCTATAAGATGATTTTTAATTCAATATATTCATGGTAATAAATGTCAAGTATTGTACAGGGTCATAATTTCAGTTAATCAGTTGCCTCTTGGTGAATATTTTGGCTGCAAAATTTTCACTATACCTAAATATTTATGGAATTTTTATGTGCCTATTACTTTCCAGGGGTTTTACCTGAGTCTTCAATATCCAACAAATAACCTTGATTCTTCCTTAGTAATTAAAGAATAAGATTTATCAGGGCTGGGGAGATGGCTCAGTGGGTGAGGTGCTTGCCATGCAAGCATGATGACCTGAGTTCAGATACCTAGTACCCACATAAAAATTCAGGGTCTTGCAGCACACACCTGTAATCACAGCTCTGGGGTGGTGGAGCTAGGAGGAGCCATAGGGCTTGGTGGTTAGATACGCTATCAAATCAGTGAGCTCCGGGTTCAGTGTGAGACCTTGTCTAGAGAAATAAGACAGAGAATGATTAAGACACAGATGTCAAACTCTGACCTCCATATGCATGTGCAGAGGTATGCATATGCATTCTGATACACATGTGCACCCACACATACAAACTGGCATGTGCACATTCGTACATACCACACAACACACACACACACATATTCAAAAAAAAGAAAGAAAGCCTATGTTGGGCTGGAGAGATGTCTTAGCAGTTAAGGTGCTTGCCTGAAAAGCCTAAGGACCCAGGTTCAATTCTCCAGGTCCCATGTTAGCCAGATGCACATTGTGGCACATGCATCTAGAGTTCATTTTCAATGGCTACAAGCCCTGGTATGTTCATTCTCATTTCCTCCCTCCCCCCCGTCTCTGTATCTAATAAATAAATAAAAACAATTAAAAAAAATTTAAAAGCCTGGATTTTCTTTGCAAATATATGAAGCAATTCAAACAGTTTTCAGTGTTCCTCAGGTACAAGCACAATGTGTGAACAAGCACCTAGACTGACCAGATCAAATGCAGGGGTGTTCCTTAACTTTATGCCAATTTTTACTTGATTATCAGCTGCCTGGAAGGGTAGGGGTAGGAGATGGGAAAATGTCTATACAGGGCTAGAGAGATGGCTCAGAGGTTAAAGGCACTTGCTTACAAAGCCTGATGGCATTGGTTAGATTCCCAGTACCCATGTAAAGCCAGAAGCACTAAGTGGCACATGTGTCTGGTGTTAGTTTGCAATGACAAGAGGCCCTGGTGCACCCATTCTCTCTCTCTCTCCTTACAAATAAATATTTTTAAGTCTAATGCTCTGTAATAAATGATTGGGTTGCTCATTTCTTTTGGTGCTGGGGACAAATTCTTGGGACTCACACATCAGTCTACCACTGAGATACACCCCTAGTCCTGCTAATGCTTCATTGAAGAAGAGCTTGTTAGCGAGGCATTCTTAGTGGTGCATGCCTGTAATTCCCACACCCACGAGGCTGAGGCAGTGGAACTGCTGTATGGTGAGGTCCTGTTTCCAAAGAAGACTAGCTTGCTCTGCTGTGGCGGAGGGTAGTGCTGGAATCCACTGCTCCCACCACAGCCCCGACTATGTGGCCAACACATCAAGTAGGTAGGGTTGTGGGGCCAAAGGCAGAGTTCCAGGTGCCCAGGAGTCACAGGGAATAGGAGAGGAGGGTGCTGCCTGTCAGAAGCCCCCACATGCAAGGTTAAAAAAAGGAAACCTTAACAAATTGCTCTCTCAATAGAATGGGAGCCAGGGCTTGGCTGTCTTCATGCTGGATTGGCCTCTGTCTCCGAGCCAGCAGAAACGCTCAGATCCACTCCACCCTCAAATCTGATGTTCCCCTTAGTTACGGGCCGGTGATTTCCAGAAAGATTATTTTCTGTTTCTTTTCGGCTGTAGCAACCTGCTCTCTTAAATAGCTTCTTTATCTGGTGAGGTAATTACAGTCTGTGACTAACAGCTGCAGTTCATAAACACGCGTTTTACCGTTAGGGTCAGTAGTTCTTGGCCTTTTCTGAATGGCAACTCCCCCAGCTGAGCTCGGCACCTCTCCTCCCGCACCCGCTGCTTCTCCCTGGTGCAGTTTCCTGTGGGAGGCGTCTACTTTCCCATTATAAAAGAGGTCACACTTTTATTAAAATTGAAAGTCCAATACCGAAACATGCTTCAGGATGTTGGTATCTAGCCATTTTAATTTACCCTTTGACTTCTTTTTTAATGTTTCAAATGGTCTACAATGGGAAGGCTTTTCTTCTATATACAGGAAAACATGCCTTTCCAAAAAGCAATTCATAACTATAAAATGTTTAGAAGAAAACACAGGAGAAAATCTTCAGGATCTTGTGGAATAGAGGTTTTTGACATCAAAAAGATCAATTAGCAAATTAGAATACACACACACACACACACACACACATTTGTAGCCTCTGGATCTCTGAGGCAGGAGTGTTGAGAGCCTGAGGCTAACCTAAGCTCCATAGCAAGATGCTGTTGTGCCCCAGCCCTTCCAAACATAGAAATAGTGACAAAAATGTCCCAGCCACTCTGGAAGCTGGTTTGGTTGACTCTTGAAAGATAATCATACATATGCTTCTGAAATGACACAGCAATTGCTTTCCTAGTGGTACATCCCAGAGCAACGAAAATCACATCTAAACAAACACCTATACATGGGTGTTTGTAACAGCTTTATCTGTAGAAGCTCAAAACCAGCAGCCACCAAAATGTCTGTCGATGGTAAATAGGCAAACAGCAGTATCTATCTCCACATTACAAAACACTCCTCAGCCATGAAAAGTGCAACTCTCTGACATATGCAGCAGCCAAGCGCACCACGCTGAGCGAGAAGAGCTCATCTCAAAGGCACACACGTTGTGGTTCTATTTGTCTAGTTATTCCTGGTCTCGAAATTTACAAAGATGAAGGTGGGCAGCTGCCAAGGGTTAGGATTGGTGGGTGGGAACGGGTGTGATCCTAAAAGTCTAATAGGAGGGAGGTCTTTGTGGTGAAGAAATGATTGGATATTTTTATCTCAGCAGTAGTTCCACAGATTTACTAGGGACTAAAATGTCAAAGAGCTATACATTGTATCAATGTTAACCTCCTGTGTCCATTTGTACCCATTATGTAAGATTGTAACCAATGAGTTTTGGGAAACTGGGGTGCACAGGATCTCTATGGACTATCTTTAAAAGTTTCTGTGAGTCTATGATTATTTAAAAACAGAAAGCTTTTTGATTAAAAGTAATTCATGCTATTTAGGAAATTGTAGACTATGCAAAAAGTATAGATAGCTATTTTTATCATTTATGACCTTTTGATACTAGTTTTAAAAATATTGGGATGCATTGTTTAACTTATGTCTTATATTTTGTTTTCTCAGATAAACTTCAGATAACATAATGTAAGCATCTGGAGTTCCTTGGCTCCAGGGCTCTCACTACTCGCTTCACCTGCCTGAACTAGGATCCACAGCATCTGTATCCATGTGGGTCACCAAGGACCCTAAGCCATATGGAATGACTAGTCTGGGAGACTCCATATCTACCAAGCATCAGAGCAACTTGAGTGGTGGTTCAGATCCATCTCTAGCACAGTAATGATCAAATATCTTTCCCAAGGCCACAGTTTCTTTTCTTTTGAAAAAAAAATTTGAGGAGGGAGGGGAGAGAGAAGAGAAGGGAAGGGAAGGGGAGGGGAGGGGAGGGGAGGGGAGGGGAGGGGAGGGGAGGGGAGGGGAGGGGAGGGGAGGGGAGGGGAGGGGAAGGGAGAAGAGAAGAGAAGAGGAAAGGGAAAGGGAAAGGAAAGGGAAAGGGGAAGGGAAAAGGGAAGGGAAAAGGGAAGGGAAAAGGGAAGGGAAAAGGGAAGGGAAGGGAGGGGAGGGGAGGGGAGGGGAGGGGAGGGGAGGGGAGGGGAGGGGAGGGGAGGGGAGGGGAGGGGAGGGGAGGGGAGGGGAGGGGAGGGGAAGGGAAGGGAAGGGAAGGGAAGGGAAGGGAAGGGAAGGGAAGGGAAGGGAAGGGAAGGGAAGGGAAGGGAAGGGAAGGGAAAAAAGCATGGGTTCACTGGGGTCTCTTGCTGCCGTAAGAAAATTCCAGAAACATTTGCAACATTGTCGACCTATCCTCTATCCCCTGATCCAAGGGCTGGACCAAGACAACAGCTTGCAGTCTATGGGCATCTCCCTAGATGTAAAAGCCACTGACAATGTGCCAAGCACTGCCCCACACCTTTGCCTATGTCATTGCACTTACATCCCTCAGCAGCTCTGTGAGGGGATGCTTTTATCATTCTCATAAATGACAACAGATTCAGAAGCACAGGCTGGGAGAGTTTCAGAGTCTAGTTCAAGATCATCTCACCCTAAGTGGCAGGAACTGGGGTTCAGCAGTTGAGTCCTAGAGTTGAACTAGACTTCCTGGGCTCACACCCTGACTACCTCCTTGTTAGCTATTTGACTTTAATAGCTAGCAATGGAAGTTCTCTACCATTTAAGTCATGCTGTCAAAGTCAGGTCACTCTTTTGTCACAAGGCCATTGGCTCACCTTCCTGTAGAGAACTCTTCCCCAAGCCTAATTCTGGAGGATGTGTTGTCATGCTCTATGGGGACAGGGAGGTGATCAGCACTGGTTTTGGGTATGATGTGTGAAGACTCAGTCATGCAATACTGCTGATTCAGGTTGACTAGGGAATGGTTGCTCTGAATTATTTAATGCTGTGCTTATGTTTTCTGAGCAGATGCACATTGAAATAAGACGCCAGCAGTTCTAGGGAATCTAATCCAGTCTTTCTTCCTGTAGTGTCTGAAGGGCATCACAACGAGCTGAGGAGAGGGCTCAGTGGATAAAGCGCTTGCCACACAAGCATGAGGACCTGAGTTGACTCCTCAGAACCCAAGGGTGGTGGCATGTGCTGGCAATCCCAGGTCTGGGGAAGTAAGGACAGGAGACTCCCTAGGGCTCACTGGTCCTGGTCTAGCCAAATCAGTGAGGTTTGCTCCAATCTCAATGAGAGATCCTGTCAAAAAAATATAAGGTGGAGAGAAACTGAGAAACACACTTGATATCTACCTCTCACCTCTACACACATTTGTACACACATGGTTTCACTTGTATGAATACATGCACACACACCACACACATGTTCATACACAAAACAAAAGGAAAAGGACTATGGATCATGACCTCAGGGGAGTCTAGTGATAGAGAACAAGGACTAACTAGCCCATTCATTTTGGTTGTTCACTGATCCTAGTTTAGGAGTTGATGGTGCCAAACTGGGTCCTCCCCGCCACATCCTTTCCTATAAAAATAAACCGGCATGGTGGCCCACATCTTTAATCCTACCACTCAGGAGGCAGAGGTTCAAGGCCACCCTGAGACTGCATAGTGAATTCCAGGTCAGCCTGGGCTAGAGCAAGATCCTACCTTGAGAAACCACCACCAACAAAAAATATCTTGAGAAATGCACACACACACATACACACACACACACACGTGTCTACTCACATGAACCTTTGCTGACTGGGGGGTATTTGTTCAATAGGACTACCACAGTAGATGATGAATTGTGTCCTGCTCCTCTGCCAGTAAGGCTGGTGACATGTGAGATGCACTTAGTTCTTCTCACGTCCTCTGGGAGCATGAATGCTGAGACCACAAGGCAGAGCCCAGGCTGGAAACCAGACCTCTAACAACCAAGTTCTGGATTCAAGAAAAATAAGTTTTTAAAATGTATTATTTATTTATTTGTAAGCAGAGAGATATAGAAGAGAAACAGAGAGAAAGAGTGTGCCAGGGCCTGCAGGCATTACAAACTCAGATGCATGGGCCACTTTGTGCATCTGGCTTTATGTGGATACTGGGGAACCAAACTTGGGTCATTAGGCTTTGCAGGCAAATACCTTAACTGCTGAGTCATCTTTCCAGCCCAATATAAGTTCTAAAAAAATATTTCTTTGTACTGCACTGGTGCATTATAATTTAAATTATTACACTTTTGACCAAATGATGAGATAAAACATCCTAAATAGTAACTAAAGAAAAGTGCTCAGACAAGTAAGACACAGAGGTTTTTGGTGGAACAATTTTTAAATTTGTTGCTTTTAAATTTGAGATTTGTGTTATTACATTTTTTTTACTATGCTTTAACTTCACAAGTCAAGACTTTTCCACATTGAGGTTGGCTCTGTTGGCTCATGTTCAACAGTCTGGGTCTTCTTGTAAGTGAATCATCTTTGTGCCTTTTTCCAGTACTTCTTAACAACCCTTTCTGGTCAGAGTAAGGCCAGGTATTGAGGCTATTAAGTCAAGTAATACACAGCCCATGTGCTATGGAGACTGAAATGGAAGCTTAATTCTCAGTCATTTTCTCATCTTCACTGTCATTCTCCTTCTTACAATGTCACCAATCTTTTAAAAAATGTATTTATTTGTTTGCAAGCACAGAGAAATGGAAGAGGGACAGACAGAGAATGGACACACCAGAGCTGCCACAAACGGACTCCAGATGCATGCACCACTTTGTGCATTTGACTTTACATGGGTACTGGGGAATCTAACTTGGGTCCTTAGTCTCTGCAGGCAAGTGCCGTAACCTCTGAACTCTCTCTCCAGCCCATCACCACAGATAATGTTTCTCACGCATCCTATGGTTTCTGCACATGTGACAATGATCTATATTTAGCCCCATTTATGATATATATTTAATTCAAGCTGGGCGTGGCAGCACACGCCTTTGAACTCAGCAATCAGGAGGCAGAGATAGGAGGATCGCTGTGAGTTCGAGGCCACCCTAAGACTCTATAGTGAATTTCAGGTCAGCCTGACCTAGAGTGAGACTCTATCTTGGAAAATAAAACAAAAAAAAAGTCATGTGTCTCTATATGTAACTCCATTTTCCCAATATCAAAAATCCTGTTTATTATCTTTAACTTGGTTTCTCTTGACTTCTACCTTGGGCCTAGCAACCAGGCTGGCATAGCAAAGAGCTAAGACACAAAGGACCTGCTCCTCTCCAACACCTGTGCCATGCTCAGTGTTTGCTCTGTTCCATTTCTTCCAAGGTTGTTCTAGTCCATTTATCATTAGAGTGTTTATTAAATTATCTATTTATTTATTTGAGAGAGACACAGAGAGAGAATGAGCACATCAAGGCCTCTTATCACTGCAAACAAACTCTAGACATATACACCAGTTTGTACATCTGGCTTTATGTAGGTACTAGGGAATCTAACCCTGTCTGGCAGGCTTTGCAAGCAAGCAACTTTAACAGCTGAGCCATCTCCCCATCTCCCTAGAATGTTTTAAATCAACAAGTCATTATTATCTTCTTAAGCATTAACTTTCATAATTAGAGAACTAATGTCTACCTTTATTAGGGGCTTGTTGATAAAGTACAGTAAGTGTACCCAGACAATGGAACCTTCTCCCAGCCTTACAAAAACTGACAGATACAAATGATCAGGTATCTACCACCTATCAATAACCTAAATGAAAAGATAAAAACAAGTTGCAGAGCAATATATGCTGTGAAAACATATTTAAAATATATGTATGTAGCTGGAGAGATGGCTCAGCAGTTAAACGTGCTTTCTTGCAAAGCCTGATGACCTGGGCTTGATTCCCCAGTACCCATGTCAAGCTGGATGCACAAAGTGCCACATGCATCTGCATTTTGTTTGCAGTGGCAAGAGGTGCTGAAAAGCCCATATTCTTTCTGTCTTTCAAATAAATAAAATTAAAAATAAAATAAAACATTTAAAAATATTCATTAATATGAATAACACATGAACATACATACATATGTAAAAACATCATATCTGGATGGAAAAATGTTTTAGGAGAAACTAACAGTGGGGAGTCCAGTGAGAAGTCAGGAAAGAGGCAGAAATAAAGAATGTCATTGCAATTCTATACTATTGACTGTCTTGTCAATAATACACTCTTGTTGGAAAGAATGAACCACACAGATGTAGAGCTATTTTCCTAGATGTTTCAAGAGTATATTATACAGCTCCTGAACTTTTTTGTTTCCTGGCCCCTAATTTTCCTGTTGGCAAAATAAAATTTTGTTAATACTTTTATCCCTGCTTTTGTAATCCAGGAAATTAAGGCCCATCCCTTCTCCACTATCAGTTGCTTGTCCAGGTTCCCAAGACCCTGGGGATAATGAGCTTGTTCCAGATATGAGTAACTCCCAAGCCTCCTGTCTCTTTTAGATACACTTGTCTTTGGGACATCATGCTGACCCAGAGCATCCCCTGCAGAGTCTGAAGCCCTTCTGTCTTGGATAGCATGTGGCTCCTCTTTCCTAGGGTTCTGGAGAGCCTGGTACTTGCAAACTCATCACACATTGCTTTGAGAATGCTTAGTAGCATGAGAGGTAGATTGGTCCCTAGAAATTTTGTCTGGTAGCTTCTAAAAGAAATCCAGACAGGCATCCATCTGCTCTTATAAACTGGGAAACTGAAGCACTGAAGGCTGAGCAGGTATGTCCAGGTTCCTTGGCATTAAAAGTGAGGAGATAAGGCTGGAGAGATGGCTTAGCGGTTAAGCGCTTGCCTGTGAAGCCTAAGGACCCCGGTTCGAGGCTCGGTTCCCCAGGTCCCACGTTAGCCAGATGCACAAGGGGGCGCACGCGTCTGGAGTTCGTTTGCAGTGGCTGGAGGCCCTGGCGGGCCCATTCTCTCTCTCTCCCTCTATCTGTCTTTCTCTCTGTGTCTGTCGCTCTCAAATAAATAAATTAATTAATTTAAAAAAAATCTCTTAAAAAAAAAGTGAGGAGATAGTGTGGACAATGTAGTGGGACAAAAATTTGGATTTGGCAGAAGTTCTTGCTATATTACTTTTATTTTTTCAGTCAGCTGTTTTCATCCCCTGAGCCACAGTTTCCCTAACTGTAAAGCATACATTAAATCTGTCATCCAGGCCGAGGAGATGGTTCAATGGGTAAAACACTTTATGTGTAAGCATGACAACTTGAGTTCGCATCTCAGAACCCACATAAGGTGGGACATGCTGGTGTGCATATGCAGGCCCAGTGTGCCTGTAGAAAGATGGGAGGGGAGACAGGAGAATCCCTAGAAGCTCAAAGGCTACCAAGCCTGATGGACACAGTGGTGAGCAACAAGAGAACCTGCTTCAAACAAGGTTGAAGTTGAAGACCAACATGGCGCCTGGCTACTCAACTACATTTGTGCTTGTTTAATTTTCTTTTGCCCCAAACAAAAATCTCTTTTAGCACCATAGCCCATTTTTTTGATTGGCTTGTTTGATTCCTTATTATTTAACTTTTTGAGTTCTTTATATATCCTAGATATTAATCCTCTATCAGATATGTAGCTGGCGAAGATTTTTTCCCATTCTGTAGGTTGCCTCTTTGCTTTTGTCACTGTGTCCTTTGCGGTGCAAAATCTTTGTAATTTCATGAGGGTGCAGTGATTAATCTGTGGTTTTATTGCCTGAGCAATTGGGGTTGTATTCAGAAAGTCTTTGCCAAGACCAATATGTTGGAGGGTTTCCCCTACTTTTTCCTCTAGCAGCTTCAGAGTTTCCGGTCTGATGTTAAGGTCTTTAATCCACCCAAACAAAAATCTCGAAAATGTCTTTCAAATACTTTAGAATTCATCTCTTCACTCACAATAGTTTTGTTCTCCATTTTCCCCTACACCCTGAATACTTCTGCATATGGTTTTAATTTTTTTTTGTTGTTTATTTATTTGAGAGCAACAGACAGAGAGAGAGAGATACTGAAAGAGAGAGAGAGAGATTGACAGAGAGAGAGAGAATGGGCGCGCCAGGGCCTCCAGCCACTGCAAACGAACTCCAGACGCGTGCGCCCCCTTGTGCATCTGGCTAACGTGGGTCCTGGAGAATCGAGCCTCGAACCGGGGTCCTTAGGCTTCACAGGCAAGCGCTTAACCGCTAAGCCATCTCTCCAGCCCTGCATATGGTTTTAAAACAAGACGCGGAAGTATCCATTCTGGACGGAAGGCAGTGACACTCCAAGAATACCATGGCAAATTGACTAGTGCTCTAAGGGCAGAGGAAAGTTGTTTCAAATGGTTCAAAGAGAAGGAAAACTCTAATCCCCCAAGGCTCCTGTCAAATCCATATTCCTTAATTTCACAAAATTTCCCCCAGTCATTTAAAAGACCCAAATATCATTTTACAGTTTGGAAGTAGTCATAGAGAACCTTTCAAATAGTTTAGAACATTCTTCCTTCCTTGAAGGGCTCAGGAAAACTGGGTCTCCTTTGCAGGGATATAAGGACTTGTCCAAGCAGACCAATGGTCCTTCTTTCTAGAGGGTGGGAACAGCCATCCCCAGGCTCTGCTTGGGCTTCATGGTGATGACTAGCTAGAGAATTCCTCCGAGCCACAGAGGCAGGCATTTCCCTGTTATTTCTGGGCGAGATTCACATGTCTGTCATTGTGTGGAAGAACGCCCAGTCCCTCCACTACGCAACACTGAAGGAGAGAAAGTTTCCAAGTGAGAAGAAAAACAAGGCAAGTTGCGAGATAGGCAAGCAGGGCCTCTCGTTGTCTTCCAAGAACAGCGCTTGTGCCCCTGCCTTCATCTGCTCAGAGGCAGGCTGGCTTCTGACCATCCTTGGCTGCCTACGGAAGTGCGCAGTAGGCATAGTGAAGATTTAAGGAGACTACCAATATGCCCAGCATGGTGCCAAAGATCCTCTATGCAGCGTCTCTTTAAATCTGGCCTACTGTCCTGAGGCAGATATTATTTATTTTTATGTTTATTTGATTTGTTTCTCATCTATATTTCACACATGAGAAAATCAAAGCATAGACATGCTAATTAAGCTGCCCGTTTTCACAGCTACTTAGTAGTTAAGCCCACTCAGAATTCTTTTTTGTTGTTGTTGTTGTTTCTTGTTTTTCAAGGTAGGGTCTCACTTTAGCTCAGGCTGACCTGGAATTCACTATGGAGTCTCAGGGTGTCCTCGAACTCACGGCGATCCTCCTACCTCTGCCTCCTGAGTGCTGGGATTAAAGGAGTGTGTCACTAAGCCCAGCAGAATTTTTTAAAATTAAATTAAAAAATTTTATGAAAGGTAATACTCTTATATCTTCCTCCTCATCCCCATTCCAATGATGTCCCTTGGTGGGGTTACTGGTACTCATTTGCAGGGTCCCAAAGGCCTCAGTCAGCCTCTAAGAGTCTTGCTACATGGACCACAAACTTTTTTTTTTTTAATTTATTTATTTGAGAGCGACAGACACACAGAGAAAGACAGATAGAGGGAGAGAGAGAGAATGGGCGCGCCAGGGCTTCCAGCCTCTGCAAACGAACTCCAGACGCGTGCACCCCCTTGTGCATCTGGCTAACGTGGGACCTGGGGAACCAAGCCTCAAACCGGGGTCCTTAGGCTTCACAGGCAAGCGCTTAACTGCTAAGCCATCTCTCTAGCCCTGGACCACAAACTTTTAATCCTCTTGCCTCAGTACTAGGATTATAGGTGTGTGCTACTCATTGCACCTGGCTTCTAGATCTTCCTGACTCTGAAAACTGCTTACCCAGAAAAACATGAAGCTGAAGTACAGTCTCTAGGGAGCACAGGAAAGACCAATACTTGACAATAAGGCTGAGCCTCAGTTGTGCTATTAACAGCCACTGTCTATGTCCCAGCTAAATTGTTTATATGCGTGGTCTCATTTAATGCTTCTACACTTATGGTATAGACTACCCTGACCCTGGAAAATTTTTCTTCTCCTCTAGCAGGCTCTTTCCTTTTTTCCCCTCCCTCCCTCCCTCCCTTCCTCCCTCCCTCCCTCCCTCCCTCCCTCCCTCCCTCCCTCCCTTCCTTCCTTCCTTCCTTCCTTCCTTCCTTCCTTCCTTCCTTCCTTTCTCTTCTCTGTGCAACTCAGAGGCTGTAAGTACAGGCTGACTACATTTTACCTTGCCTCCAGCCTGGCCTACCATGCAAGCTATGTAGGCAGTGAAGACAGAAATATAATTTAGTTGCTTCTGTGTTAGCTAGAGAGGATACAAGTGTCCCTCTCTGCTCTGGTTTAGCACATCGCCTTGAGTACACAGTGCCAACACAGTGACCTCAACCACAGCTTGAAGCTGATTACCAGCTATCCTGCTGCAGAGGTGATAGAGTGTCCTTTCTTTAAAAAAGAGATAAAAATAGCGAAGAAACAACACTTTCCTTAGTTCTCTGAAAAGCTGGCATCCTTCCAAGATAGACTTATGTACTTTTTGTACTTGGAAGAAAAAAAAAAAAACGAGATGGGATTTGGTCCAAGAATGGTCCTACAAATGAGAGAAATATAGAGCAGGCAGCTGGAGCAGAGCAGCCAAGTGGTACCACCAGCTGCAGGCCCATTAATTAACGTTCGCTGGTATGTAGCGGTTCCCGTGACCTTGATTCTTGTTGAATTCACAGAGATAATTTTTACAGAGCCTCTACTTTTCTCACTGCAGTGTATTTATCCAAGGAGTACCTTGCATATTTCCCCTCATCTCTCCAAGCAGTAAATTTATTCTAATTGCAAAGAGATATAGTAAAAGCCTGATTGAATGCTTGGCAGTTTATAGAGATTTATTTCTGAGGCTTAAGGGGGTTTTTAGAGTGTGTGACTAGAGCAGGTTGGGGGGAGCTGGGGAAAGGAGCCCAAGAGAAAATGTAGATTTAATGGATCTATAAAATTACCCCACTGTAGATAACTGCTTGTTCCAACGGAGTTGAAACAGCCTGACCCAAACAGGATCTGTGACAGCCAGTCCTATGTGTGATGGCTGTAGCGTTGCATTGCATTGCATTGCTTTGGGTTTTCAGACTTCCGGATGAAATTCTTTATTCCCTGGCCAGGGGGACAGTGTGGAATCTGTTCTCCAGAGGGAAAAAAAAGCACAGTTAACCACACACTTCTAAGTACCATCAACTCTGCAAAGAGTTGAAAGTCAACCTCCAGGACCTTCCCTAGACATCGCTGTCTTCTCTCCGAACCCTGAAAGCTCAATTCTGAATGTTAAGCTTGGGAATCCTGGAAGGTAGATCCTGAGAGCCCAATCTTTAACTCTGGGTTTCAGACCAGGAACAGGGTACCTTCTGAAGCCTAGGTACCCCAGGGTCTTCCAACTGATAATGAGTCAGATGGACACTCCAACCCCAACGGAGCCTTTGGCTCAAAATGGGATTTGCATGCACACAATGCTGAACTTTCCCCTGCAAACCTTCTAGGCTTTTGATCCCAGGAGTGACATTCATCTTTTTTGCAGCTGTTTTGTAAGTTCTGCTGAGGATGCATTTTAGGGCTTCCAACTGTTAAATTGGTTATATTGTAAATCTAATCACAGTACTCAAATGGAGACATTTGTTCTGGAGGGAGAAGTAAAACAGAAAAGGGTCCTAAGTAGAGATTAGTGAGGAGCAAGACCAGACTGAATTCACTGACCTCTTTAGCCACAGGCTGCTTGGGGTATGGGTCAGTAGTTGGGGTTCCCTTGCTTTCTTTCTAAGGAATTGATGTAAAGAGACTTGGGGAAAATTCTTACACTTTTTGATTGTGAAGTAAAATACTCATACAGAAAACTGAGGCCTAATAAGTCATGAAAATCTTAGCAGTGATCTCAGTAAGTCTGACAGGGACAAATCTCTTCCCAAGGTTTCTACCATCCTCTGAAAGGAAATCGTTATCACAGCTTGGATAGGAATCACTTCTTAATTACTTCACTCCCAAGTGTGCATCTATGTAGACTACGGTGACATCTCCTCTGCTGTGGAACTGCACGTCAATGAAATGAACAACCTGTTCTTTCATGCTTGGCTTGTATTGGCTACATTGTATCTGTGAAAATCACCCACTTGGTGTATGACTGTGGACTACATGCATTTCAGCACAGTGGTTTTGTCCATGTACTGCTGATGAGGACTTGGGTGATTTCTGGCTTGAGGATGTTGCTAAAAATGCCAAGAGAGCATTCTTGGGAGTGTGTGTGATGCACGTGGGATATGCTGAGCTTCTGTGGCTGAGGTCATACAATCCTATTTGTGCAAAATTTGAGTCAAGACTAACCCTAGATTTAAGAGTAACATCAGGAAGATTCACTCAGCAAACATAGACCATCCTTACTCTGTGTAGACATACATGTTCATGAGGTGTCCTTTCGTTCCTAGTGGCACAGGATGTGCTACAGAACCCTCCCACAGGAAGTCACTGCTAAGCGACTTCAGAGATGGGCAATATGTATGTGTATCTATTATGTATTATTATTTATCGTGTGTATCAAGTTGGCTGAGCTATATGACCTAGACATGTGCACAAGCATTATTCTAGATCCCCGAAGGCGTTTTTTTTTTTTTTACAATGAGATTAACATTTAAATTAGTCTCTTTCAATCAGCTGAAAGCCCTGACAGTAAAAAGATCTATTTGCCTCAAGAAACAAGAAATCCTGCCAGCATATGTTTTTGGACTTGCACTGTGCTTTTGACCTGGGTCTCTAGCCTGAGGTCTATCATGATTTACCAAACCCTGTAGCCGTTCGTGTCAATTCTTTAATCTCTCTTTCTCTCTCTCTCTCTCTCTCTCTCTCTCTCTCTCTCTCTCTCTCTCTCTCACAGACGCACACACACACATATACTATTTGCATAGGCTTGTCTGGCACCGCAGGAACAGAAAGTTTCTCATTTAAGAAAAGGGAATACATTGAAAGCAAACAGTTTCAATCTTTGTACACTCTTGGACAATGACAGCTTGTTATGGATTGAATGTGGCTCACCCCCAAAGGTTCACGTGTAGGAGGTCTAGTTCTCCACAAGGGAGTCACGGTGAGGTGTGGGAGCTTTAAGAGGTGGGGCCTAGTAGGAGGTCCCTCAGTCATTCAGAAGACAATGTGGAACTCCAGCTTATCTAGCTTCTTTTTTTCTGTTTTTTGTTTTTGTTTATTTTGAGGTAGGGTCTCACTCTAGCCCAAGCTGACCTGAAATCCACTACGTAGCCTCAGGTTGGTCTTGAATTTACAGTGATCCTCCTACCTCTGCCTCTGGAGTGCTGGGATTAAAGATGTGTACCACCACGCGTAGCTGTCTGACTTCCCTTCTTTTGGTGACTTGTGCCATTGCCTTCCATAGTGGGGTCCTTAACAGGGCTCAGATGATGCTGGCTTCATGCTCTTGACTCTCCAAACTGTGAGTTAAATAAATCCCTTTACTTCCTAAAGTTAGTCTGCCCTAAATAGTACATCACAGTAATGCAAAATGGACAAATGAATTCCTGTGAATCTCCTGTTTCTGAAAAACAAGTTACTTCTGACTTCTGAAGAGCTGAAAAGACTTGTCTTCATATGGAAGAGACCTAAGAAGGGTTGATATTCAAAATATTTAAGCCCTATGCAATAGATACCCCTGACCAGTCAGAAACATCACAGTTCACAGACACTGGGGCTTGCTAGGTATATTTATAGGCCAAATCCCAAACTTTTCTTAGCACAACCAAACTCAACCCTTTGTTTTGCAGAAGAGACCCCAAGTTTCCTGGGTTCACCTTCCAACCCTCCCAGAGCAGCACATAGCCTCAAAGCCCGTGTAGGCAAGCACAACCCACTCTTGGGTTTACCCTGGTTTTTACTCACACCCAAGGCTGTCCTTGAGTAAGGGGCTTGCTTGCTGGCTACCACAAATCCAGAGAGCTTCCAGAGCAAACCAACTCTTACACATCAACTCAGAATCACAGCTCTTATTCCACTCATGAGTCAGTCTGATAGTTAATCTCTGGTTAACAAGTTGAAAGGATTTAGAATTACCATGGAAACAAATCTCTTGGCCTGTCTGTTAAGAGTTTTCTAGGTTAGGTTACTTGAAGTGTGAGTTCCCACCTCATCTGTGGAAGCACCGTGCCCTGGGCTGAGGTCCCTGCCTGAATGAAATGAAAAAGCTGAGCACCAGCATTCCGTGTGCTCTGTTTTGTCACTAGAGACTGAAGGTGACCAGCTGTTCCATGCTCTAGCCACCATGTCTGTCCCACCGTGATGGATTCTATCTACTTGAAATAAGCCCTTCATCCCTAAGTTGCTTTCGTTGGGGGTTTTGTTGCAGTAATGAGAAAGGTGACTGATACAGTTAGTACTGAAAATACTTTATCCACTAATCAATGAATGCATGCTCATTATTTGCAAGACTAAATGATGTAACATTTTATGAGTCTTCAGGGGAATGGTTTTTAAAGAGGATCTCACATCTACAACAAAAGTCATCATTATAGATCATACAGTGACCTAAGCCTGACTTCAAGTCCTCATGGGCACAGACCTGGAAGAAAATTACCTACCCATGTCCCTTGTTTCCAGTCTACAGACTCATGCAGAAGTCCACAGGTTTTATTTAACATCAAGGCCCTGACTTATCATCATTCATTCATTTAACAAATAGTTATTGAACATACACCACTTGCCAGGTCCTGCTCCAGGAGCTGACTAGTGGCAATGTACAAAAGGAGGTAAACTCCTGTCCTGTGCTCCAGGCTGAGAAGTTGCCTGCAGGAAATTCTTTGCCAAAGCTGGAATCAGGCCTCACTGGGAACACATGTAGTCCTCCCCTCAACATACTGGCCAAGAAGCATGCCCAGATCCCATCAGGAATATTCTGCCCTCTTCCCCCAGCACAGCATATCTTCTCCTAAGCTCCTCACTTCCTGACACCATCCTCAAGTTCTCCCTGATTATAGTTGCCCTCACAGCCTCACAAGGTAAAAATCTTAAAAGCACAATATTTATTTCTGGTTTACCATACATATACCATACTACTTAGAACAAAATGGTTTTGCACTTCATTTGATTTTTATTCTGATAAAATATATATAACTTAAAATTTACCATCAGAACAATTTTTAAGTTTAGTGACATTAAGTTCCAAGGAGCAAAACGTTCACCCAAAGAGGCTGCATCCAATTTTTTTTTTTTTTGCCTGCCTAAAATCTCCATGCAAAGTATTACAAAGCTTGAATGCCTATTTGAAATGAAAGGGAAGAGTACCAATTTAATTTTTCAGTCAACTATCCTGTGCATGAACTTCCAAATTGTGAAACCAAGTAAGAAGGCTGACTTGTCTGTGCCTAACTTTGGTAAAGGCATAAGTGTTATATTGGAGCATGTTCCATAGCAGATCCTCGGAGGCCTCAACAGTTGCTCTGGCACCAGACCATGTTCTGTTCAGAGCCCTGTTCTCCTTTCCCGATGCAAATAAAGCCTCAGTCATCAACATACCCCAACCTGACAGCTACTCTTGATATCACTTCTTTCAGCTGGTGCAGAAATTCCCTACACCCATGTTGGTAAGGTATCATCTGATCCAAGGATCACTTAGGGAACCTATTTTATAACGGAGAACACTGGAGGCTGACAAGCCTTGAAGACATGAAAGGTTGGATCTGTAGAGATGGAGTTTCACGCACGGGGAAAGGACAAGACTTTTGCGTGCATGAATAGTTTTGTGTTCCACCCTTAGGAAAACAATTCTGTCATTTTGCCATGTCTATCTTAGAATTTAAAAGCTTGGCTTTGCATCTGGCTAACGTGGGTCCTGGGGAATCCAGCCTCGAACTGGGGTCCTTGGGCTTCACAGGCAAGTGCCTCTCTCTCTCTCTTTCTCTCTCTGCCTCTTTCTCTGTCGCTCTCAAATAAATAAATGAAAATAAACAAAAAATTTTTTTAAAGCTTGCCTTTGTGGTACCCTCTCTCAGCAGCCCCGCCTTCTGTAAATGGAGAAAGTATTTCTGCTGCGCCAACAACTCTGCTTTCTGACTGTAGCACTCCTGTGTTCTGCTTTCATATATTTAGCTTGCTACTGGACACTTCCACCAGGACACATTTATGGGATTTCAAATTTGATGTATATTCAACCAAATACCATGTTTTACCTAAAGTCAAGTACTCCTCTTATAGTTTAATTTCCACCAATGGTATTATTTTCCCTGACTTTTGTGTTTACAACCTTCAAATGATCTCTGTGTCTTTCTTTTCCTTTCAGCTCCCTATCTGGATAATTGACATATTCTATATATTTCATCTCTATATGTCCTCTCCATTCATTTCTTCCCTTCCATCTCTGTTACCAGTACTCTGGTGTGGGCCCTGCTGAGCTCTTGCCTAGAACAGCACAGTAGCCACCAATGTGGTCTCTTCGATATTGGTTACTTGTGACTCCTAGAATCTAGATCAACCCTCCTAGGTTCATTTTCAATCATGTGACTAGATCGTGAGCTACATGGAAGCACAGACCATGTTTCATTCACTTTCATATCTCCAGTGCCTAATGTAGTTGTTGACAAATGGGAGATACTCAATAAGACTGCAATGAATTTTTTTTAAACCCAAACTTTCAAATAGCTTTTTTTTATTAGAGTAAGAGAGAGAATGGGCACATCAGGGCTTCTAGCCACTGCAAACGAACTCCAGACGCATGTGCCACTATGAGCATCTGGCTTATGTGGGACCTGGAGAATCTAACCTGGGTCCTTAGGCTTTGCAGGCATGCACCTTAACTGCTAAGCCATCTCTCCAGCCCCACAAATAGGTTTTTACTTTCTGCTGGGAGACAGTCTGCTCTGACATTAAGAGCCCTCAAGGTCCACTTGTTCTTTCTCTGCTGTTGATCCCCTTTATGCTGGCAAAACAGAAGCACACAGCTTCTCTGTACTTTCATAGCTCATTATCTTTGTTAGCAATTTCTTGCCCCTCTGGAATGCCCATCTACTAAAATTCTATTCATTCTTTATTTTTTTTCTAAATTAAAAATATTTGAAGGATAAGCATGTGTTGCTTTTAAAATCAGAAGAGCTCTAAACATTTTAAAATTGGTATGCTTAAAACACTGAATGATAAAATTTGTTTAATTCCCTCTGGTCTGGACTATTAGGCAAGCAATGAAAAGTATAGTCATGCTTGTTTCTGTTATTATTTTGTATTTTATGTTTGACATTTCCATATCAAAATTTCAAAAATGTACCTGCATAACACAGAACTTCAGATCAGGGTGAGTGAAGAAAGCATATAGTGGTTGTTAGTGGTGTTCACTGATCATTGGGTTTTCTTCCTTCCTGAACATATTCCTCAACCTACTTGCACTTCAGTGTGGCCCACCACTTGTTTTGATCAATTAACAGTGAGCAGAAAAAATGATATGTGCTTCTTCTAGATGACAATCTTAGGACCCAGGGCATGAACATCCGTGTTTTCTCTATGCTATAACGTACAGCAAAGGCCATGCTGACTGAGACACACATGTAGCATGAGTGGGAAAAAACTTATTTTTCTAAGCCATTGAAGTTTGGTGGAGGTTGTTCCTGGACCATGAGGCTGCTAATCCCTACTGATACAAAACAGGAGGTAGCTTCTGGTAGTATTGATAACTAGACACTTTGAAGCTCTTTCCACTTCAAAGAACTGGGCCAATTTTATAAACAAGTGCCTTTAACTGTTGAACCATCTCTCCAGCCCCTAGATCAATTTTAAAGATATTGCTGGGCTTATATGGTAAGAAAACAGTTTAAAAACAGCCAAGAAAATGAGATGAAAGTAAAAAAAATAAAAGTGCTAAGAAAAGAAGAAAATGGGATTGCCCTGAGACCAATGCCATTAAAGCAATTCATGCATCCCTGAAACATCACTAAGGTGGGAAAAAGCGGGATTCCGAGTCTTGTGCATTAAGACCAGGATAACCAGAATGGCTAATTGGTCCCCCTGCCTCCCAGCAGCAGCAGATGTACAGTCTTACAACAGGGATTCACCAAAGTTAGTTCAAATGAGAGATTACTAAGCACCACCAGGGAGAGAAAGAGAGGAAGGAAGGAAGGAAGGAAGGAAGGAAGGAAGGAAGGAAGGAAGGAAGGAAGGAAGGAAGGAAGGAAGGAAGGAAGGAAGGGGAAGGGAAAGAGGAGCACACCCAGGTTAGACTCCAAGAAGTTTGGACATTAGAATTCTCAAATAAAGATTTTTTTTTTTTTTTTACAAAAACATATAATTACTGACTAGGCACCATTGTAGAGAGTAAGTTTTAACTTACTTAATTTTCTTAACTTGATAAACCAAGTAGCAAGTGCTATTGCTATTCCATTTTCTAAATAAAAAGCATGCTTGCCTATGATGTGCAAGATCCTGGGTTTGATTCCCAACACTGAAGAAAAGAATTCAAAGGCCGGGCAGGACAGGACAGGAAAGCTGAAGGGCAGAGAGATGGGTTTTTCCCTTCTACCAGCTTCTCTTAAATGATAGTGTGAATTCTAGCAGTTTGGATCTACAGTCTGCACTATTTATCCTTATATCTTTCTGCCTTTCTAATAGAGAATTAAATAAATAAAAAGGAGTAGAATACTAAATACTAAAGAAAGTAACATAAGATCCTCAGAGGTGATCATGTAGATTTTAATTTTGAGAGAGAAAGAAAGAGATTCCATAACAGATAATAAAATTGAGTAAGTACGCTAAATATCTGAATAATTACTGAATCCAAGAAATTTCTGGGGGCCTGGGGAATTTGCTCATCAGTTAAATGTACTTGCTTGCAAAGCCTCCCAGCTTGATTCCCCAGTACCCATGTAAAGACAGATGCACAAAGTGGCACGTATGTCTGGAGTTTGTTTGCAACATCAAGAGGCCCTGGTGCAGCTGTAACTCCTCTGTTTTTCTCTCTCTTTGTCATCCCTCTCTGTTTGTATATGAATAAATGAATAAATTTTTAAACAGAAGTATCTGGATACAATCTCTAGAATGAAGAATAAGGTTTAAAAGGGAATGGAAAATATAAAAACAGACTAAAAAGATTACAGATATGGAAGATAGAATGATAATTTTTCCAACAAACATTTAATTGGAATTTTATAAAGAGAAACAGAATGTAGGACATATAATATTTAAAGCAACAATAATCAAGAGTTTTTCTAAACTGATGAAATATCTAACCCCTGGTTTAGAAGCATAGTGTATCACTAGTAGAATAAGGAAAATCAGAGTTATTTCTTAGAGCATGGCTACATATTGTAGAGAAACTGATGGGAGAGAAATGGGAAGATCTTTGAAGTGACCTGATGGAAAAGAAGGGTCATCCACAGGGACTGACAATTAGACTTTCAGCAGTCTTCTCAGATGTAGCAATGGATGCAATGTGACAGTGGAATGACATATTCAAAGTGTGGAAGGAAAATAACCATCAAATATACAGTGAGAAAGGCTGTATTTAATGAAAGAGAATGAAAGGAAGATATTTTAAGATAAAACTAGCAGACCAAATCTGAAAAAAATCTTCTGGATTCATCACAGATTCTATTTCTTTTTTAAATTGTATTTTTATTTTATTTATTTGAGACAGAGAAAGAGAGAGAGAGAGAGAATGGGCATACCAGGGCCTTCAACCATTCTAAACAACTCCAGACACATAAGGCACCTTGTGCATCTGGCTTACGCTGGTCCTGGGAATCAATTCTGGGTCCTTGGGCTTCACAGTCAAATGTCTTAACTGCTAAGCCACCTCTCCAGGCCCAAAATTCTTTCTCTTAAATGGAACTGCCTAGATTACCCTTTGGAAGTCCCAATAGCATTTTATTTGAGCCTTTATTAGAACACTTATCAAATTCATGTGTAATTGAAGTAATGAAGTCATTTTATTAATACCTTCTACTTCCAGCACTGCTTTTTAAAGCCTCCAGACACAACTAGCTCATCTTTTCCCACAGTTCTTGTCAGGATGCTTGCATGCAATGTGTGTTTCATAAGAATTTGTTAGAATCAACTGGTCATTTTTGTTTTGAGGCAAGCCCAACAGACTGCCTTTTTTATGTGAGAGTGTGAGAGAGAATTAGCATGTCAGGGCCTCTAGCCACTGCAATCGAACTCCAGATGTGTGTACTCACTTGTGCACATGTGCAACCTTGCACGTTTGTGTCACTGTGTGTCTGGCTTACATGGGACCTGGAGCATCAAACATGAGTCCTTAGGCTTCTCAGGCAAGTGTCTTAACCACTTAGCCATCTCTCCAGTCCCTGGTCATTATTTCTTAAATGTTCATTGAGTATATTCATTGTGCATAGTACTGTTACTTAAGGACAATTTCAAACAAGTATATAATGCATGTTGATCATATTAACCTATACCTCTCTCCTCCCTTTTCTCATTCCTCTTTTCCATTAGTCTTTCTTGTTCCCCTACATAGTTTCTCCTCATTTTTCATGTCATATATACATACATGACTTTTTTTATGAGAGAGAGCAAATTGGCATGCCAGAGCTTCTAGCCACTGCAATTGAACTATAGACACATGCACCACCACCCTGTGCATATGCATGACCTTGAGCATGTGTTACCTGTGCATTTGGATTACATGGGATCTGGGGATTCAAACATGGGTTCTTAGGCTTCACAGGCAAGTGTCTTAACTGCTTAGCCATCTCTTCAGCTGAGATATATATAATCTAGGAATCACAAATGACGAACATATGATAATTGTCTTCTTAAGACTTGTTCAATTCACTTAATATGATTATCTCAAGCTATAATTAATTCCCTGCAAATAACACAATTTCATTCTCCTTTAAGACTGAAAAATGCACACACATGTACATATATAAACTTACAGCTTATTCCATTCTTTGTTATTGGACACCTAGCTATTGTGAATAGTGCTGTAATTTACTGACCATTCTGGTCATAGTTAAAAGACCTGAATGCAGTAGGAACTAAGGACTGTGGGGTTTGGCTTTTGATGATGAGAAAGAGTTTTGCCTGGACTGGGTTAGAAGAAGTTTGTGTGAGAAGCTTGCTGTTATGCCTATGTCCTGAGAATTTGTGCAGGGTTACATTATGTAGAACTGGACTGGTGTGAGCAGAAAGATATGACACAGAAAAAGGAAAATCTTTGGGCCAAAACTGTGGTCCATTCAGCTGCAGTTGTTTGAGAGATCACAGCCATTGAGATTGGGCCAGTTGACCTTCATTGGGACAATAGGAAGAATGCAGACTCTCTTTTGAAGGGGACTGAATGCTGAAAAAGTATCCTGTTCTTCAGTTCCTGCCTGGAGTAGCAAGTTGGTAGCCCACCTGGTACTATGGAGTATAAGAAATGCAGGAAGGAGAGGGTCATTGAATTTGTAACACAGTTTTGCTTTATGAAAATGGCCATGGGCAGTGTGAAGCAGTGTTGTTGGATTACGTGCATGGAGGCCATGCATATGAACTGTGGGTTGCAGTGGAGACCCAGTGAAGATGCCAGGACTATGGAATGGCTGCCAAGGAGAGCTGCCAGCACCAGATGAAGTTAGACTAGACAGTGAGTAGCCTAGTTGGAGGGAAGAATTAGAACTCCAAAGAATTGTCACTGGTTAGATTTATTAGATTTGGAGACTTGTCACTGGTTAAAGTTGTCAGACTTGGGGCTGTTTGCTTTAAATCTTATATTTCTTTGCTATGCCCAATGCCCTCTTTTGTAGTGTGAATGTTTATGTCATTATGGGTTTTTTGGTATTATGGCTCAGTTAAAAGACCATGTACTATAGGGATATTTGAACGGCACTGAAATTGATTTTAAAAAGTGGGGACTTTTAAAGTTGGACTAAATGCATTGCATTTTACATCATGAATGGTTATCAGTTTATGGGGACCAGGGGCAGAATGAGGTGGTTTGATTCAGGTGTCCCCCATAAACTTATGTGCTCTGAATGCTAGGTCTGCAGCTGTTAGCAATTTTGGAATTGGAGTTTCCGGGAGGTGATGTACTGTTGGGGGTGGGTTTATGGGGGTTATAGCCAGTTTCCCCTTGCCAGTGTTTGGAACACTATCCTGCTACTGTTGTCCATATGATGTTGGCCAGGAGATGATGCCCACCCTCTGCTCATGCCATTTTTCCCCTGCCATCATGGAGCTTCCCTTTGAGTCTGTAAGCCAAAATAAAACCTTTCCTCCCACAACGTGCTCTTGGTTGGGTATTTTCTGTCAGCAAATTGAAGCTGACTGCAAGAGAGTCCTTTGAGTAAATACCAAGAAGTGATACGATATATATATTTTTTAGTTTTTTGAGATTTTTATTTTCAAGTAGGGGGTAAGAATGGGCACCCCAGGATGTCTAGCCACTGCAAACAAATGAACTAAAGATACATGCATCACTTTGTGTATCTGGCTTTACATGGGTACTGGGGAATCAAACCTGGGTTGTTAGGCCCTTCAGGCAAAAGCCTTAAACACTAAGAAATCTCTCCAGTCCCTATGTTTTTAAATTCCTGCTGTTTTGGCTGGGGTGAGATGCAACATGAACGTACAGACTGGTTGTCTTCTTTTCTCATGTGTTCCATAGACCACCAGTCCCAAAAGATGGCTCTTTCAAAAGGGGTTTTATGGCAAGATTCTGTTCAGAAACACTCACATGGTCCTGTCTCTTTCTTGGAAGCCCACTTTCATTTAACTCAGCAACTCCCAAAGTTATGTGATATAAAACAACTTCCACCCCTTTCCTTATGATTATCTTAAAAGATTTGTATTTCTTTCTTTCTGTTTTACACATGTGTGTATTATTTGAGGTAAGGAATATATGTGTATACATATGAGTGTATAGATATGCATGCCCTGTGAGTGATGTGAGAAGTCCAGAGGAGAAAGCGGGGTGTCTTCATCTTTCAATTTTCCAGTTTCCTTGAGATGGAGTCTTCCACTGAACTTGGAGCTGCTGTTCTGGTCAGACTGGCTGACCAGAGAGTTTCAGTGATTCTCCTGTCTCTGTTCTTCACAGGATTGGGATTACACGTGTATGTGGCCACATCCACCCTTTTTACATAGGTGTTGGGGATCAAACTCACCCAGTCTCAGGTCCTCTCAGGCCTTCAACCTCATGTTTGCACAGCAAGTGCTCTTACTTATAGAGCCATTTCTCCAACACTGAGACTGGTATTTCTAAGGCCCTATTGTAGGAAAAGACTACAGGAGGCAATGTCCAGTTTGAATGCTCTCAAACATGGTAGTCAACTACCATTGTACTAACCACATAATTTGTTTTAAACTGTTTAAGCTCGAGTTTCTTTTTTATGTACATTTTTATTTATTTTTAATTTATTTTACTTTTATTTATTTATTTATAAGGGGGGAGGGAGAGAATGGGTGTGCCAGGACCTCTAGCCACTGCAAACAAACTCCAGATGCATGCATCACCATGTGCATCTGACTTATGTTGGATCTGGGGAATCAATTCTGGGTCCTTAGGCTTTGCAGGCAAGCACATTAACTTCTAAATGATCTCTCCAGCCCCCAAATCAGGTTTCTTATTCATGTTATCATGGTCAGTCCACTCCAATTCTAATATTCTGTGATTAAGGACTTTGGCAGTTATGTTTAATGATTCTGTCATTTTACAAATATTAAGTTCCTATGGTATGGCAATGCATAGGTGAGAAAAATTGGTGTGGCCACTGTTTCCCTGGGGAGCAAGTTTCCTAGAACTCAATCAGGACACTGGTATTTGGTTCCCAAAATGAAATCTTCTCTAGGTAAAAATTGAGAAATAATTGTTTTATTCATGTGTGTATCCAGTTGTGGAGGGAATCTTTAAGATCCAAACCTAGGTCTATCTAGATTTATGTTTCTATTTCACTATTGCAAGTAGCCCCAGTATAAGAAGCAAAAAGTATCCAGACATGGTGGTGCACGCCTTTGATCCCAGCACTCGGGAGGCAGAGGTAGGAGGATCGCCGTGAGTTCGAGGCCACCCTGAGACTACATAGTGAATTCCAGGTCAGCCTGAGCTAGATAGAGTGAGACCCTACCTCAAAACAACAACAACAAAAGAGTATAAGAAGCAAAAAGTTAACATATTAACTTCTAATTTTTAAATTTTTCATCTTTAACTTCCCTTGTAAAGGTTTATTGATGCAGCATAATGGAGCACTGTCATGAAAAGCCCTGCTCTAAGGACGTCTTTGCATGCATTATCTCACTTCATCATTACAATAGCCACATGATGCTTGTTTCCACTTTGTAGATGTTAACCAGCCTGCCCAAAGTCACTCTGAAGAAGCTAGCTAGGCTTTGACCCCAGGCAGTGTGGCTCCTGAGACTGGCATGCCTGGGATCTGTATGCCAATATTAAACTGCAACTACTCCTTTTTTTTAAAATTTAATTTATTAGTTTTCTTTTCAGTAAATACAGGCAGTTTGGTACCATTGTTTAGGCTCATCTGTCATCTACCCCCTCCCATTGGACCCTCCTTGTTGATGAAGATGGGTCGTGCATTGTGGAGTTAGCCCCCAGTTATTGGTATGATAAATGTCTCTGCAAATCATGACTCAACATGTGACTCTGACATTCTTTCTGCCCCCTCTTCCGCAAAATTTCCCTGAGCCATGTTGGGTTCATTTTTGGTCTGCTTCAGTGCTGAGGTGTTGGGGGCCTCTGAGGCTCTGGCTCTCTGATTTGGTAGGAGTTGATTTTTCTCTGCGTTGGTCTCCTTCCCCTTTGTGCTGGTATCCGGTTCACAGGAAAACATTACCCTTGCTGGTTTCGCCAGTTGTCCTTAGTTTCACTTGGGCCCCTTTTGAGGTATGTTGGGGCAGCTCTCTTCTTAGGATCTGCATCTATCTGGAAAAGAGAAGCAGATTCTCCAACGGAGAGTAAGTTAGCACCCAGAGAATTGAGATAACACTTACTTTTTTGATAGACAGTATGATAGGTGTAGGCCCTCTTATACCCCGTGATTGATGGTAGCTTGATATTGTAGAGTGGCCTTGTGTTTGGGTATGGTTCTGACTTGTTTCCCAGCTCCAGCTATGGGTCTAGTACCACTGAGGGGATCAGTTAGCCAAATCAAGAGCAATTGGTTCCCCACCATGGCTGTGTGCCACTATTGCACTTGTGTGGGCATCACATCAGGTTATTTGTTGGGAATTAGGTTAGACAATGCGTTGCTTGGACAGATCTTGGTCGTTTCCCCCAGTCGCCTATGTAGCACCTTCTGGCACTAGACACACTGACTGTCTGGGGACTGACTCGCTCCTGGCTTCCAGCCATGTCATTCCATTTTACGCGTCAGCTGCATATGGAGTCTTCAGCAATAGGGTCTTACCACTGGCCTTTGGTGGGTCATCAAGTACTCTGACAGAAGTCTGTCATTGTTTTGGGAAACCTTGTAGGTTTCTCTGACCAAAAGCTCATTGTGGATGGTAGGCCCACGCTGGAAGTGGGGGTTGCAGGTCAGTGTCCACTAAGAAATTGAGGAGAAACATAACTATTATACAAGAGTTAGAGAGGAGAGAGATAGCAGGGAGAGGGGAAGAGGGAGGGAGGGAAGATGTAGGAGATTTAGGTCAGTCTTGATCCTACCTTCTCCAGCGTCTTGTGGTTCAGGTGTTTCCTGTAAGGGTCTAGTGAAGGTTCAGCCATTTGGTCTGTCTTTTAGGAAGTAGAATTTTATGGTACCATTGCCGTTTGGGTCCAGATTACTGTTTTCCACCCTTCGAAGCCCTCCCTGCCCTCCCATCCATTTTATTGTCTAGTCCATGAGGTGCTTGCTGGGTATGTAAGGTATATTGGGTAGATTCAGGTTAGGTGTTGTAGATGAGTGAGACTATGTGTCGATTTTTTTTCTGTGATTGGGTAAGTTCGCTGAGAATGATCTGTTCCAGGTTCAACCATTTTTCCTCAAATTTCTTTATGTCATTTTTTTCTTACTGCTGTATAGAATTCCATTGGGTAGATATACCACATCTTTGTTATCCATTCTTCTAATGATGGACATCTGGGTTGATTCCAGCTTTTAGCTATTACAAATTGAGCTGCTACAAACATGGTTGAGCAAATCTCTCTGGCTTTTGGTTTGAAGGTTTTAGGGTAGATGCCTAGTAATGATATAACTGGCTGTTGGTATTTCTATAGTCAGCTTTAAGGAGTCTCCATATTGCTTTCCAAAGTGGTTGTACCATCCTGCATTCCCACCAACAGTGAATGAGTGTCCCTGCTTCTCCACATCC
Organism: Jaculus jaculus; assembly: GCF_020740685.1. NCBI lineage: Eukaryota > Metazoa > Chordata > Mammalia > Rodentia > Dipodidae > Jaculus > Jaculus jaculus. The sequence continues at coordinate 46,780,576 of NC_059109.1, read as the reverse complement.
TTGCCAGCATTTATTTTCATTTGACCTTTTGATGTTGGCTATTCTTATTGGGGTAAGGTGGAATCTCATAGTTGTTTTAATTTTCATTTCTCTGATGATTAGGGATGATGAACATTTTCTTAAGTGTGTGTTTGCCATTTGTATCTCTATTTTAATCTATTTTTGAGGCAGGGTCTTGCTCTAGGCCAGCCTGACCTGGAGTTCACTATGTAAGTCTGAGGGTGGCCTCAAACTCATGACAATCCTCCTACCTCTGCCTCCAAGTGCTGGGATTAAAGGCGTGCACCACCATGCTCAGCTTGTCACTATTGTTAATAATCAGCAGTTGTCCAGTAGATTTTTCTACTGAAAAAGTCTAAGGCTTAACATCTCTAAAGAGCTACCAATCATATGGGATTTTGTATATGTGTGTATATCTAACCCCAGCTAGGTAGTGTACTAAGGAGATAATGAAAAAATTAAAAGCACTTTTTTTAAGCTGGACACTAATCTTCATGGCTATGCATCTATCCATATTCCAGAGGACAGTGCACTTTAGATAATAAGTTAACATAAAATTGGTAGTGCATTCTTAAACATGACAGCTCCATATGTCTGAACATTTTCTGAAAGTATTTCAAAGATAAGCTTTGACTCTCAAATAGGTTCTTTAAAACTTTCCAACACAATCCTGCACTCATAAAATTGTATCAGTTAGATGGCAAGAAACTATAATAGTAGAAAGTAGAGGATTATTTTAATCATAAAATAGTATATTGTTAGAAGAGAAACAAAATATAGTTAAGGAAATGTGAACCACACTATGTCAGTGGGAATTCTTGGCATTTCATTTTAGCAGTCATTTTACATGGAAATGAATAAAATATAAACATAGTACTTTATCTTGGATATGACAAGAAACTTCAAGACTGTAATGTGCATTAAGATAACATTCCAAACCTATCCTTTCAAATTTTCAGCCAAGAATTTGTTTTTATAATTTCTTTGCAGTTGGCAAACAGCTAACTTCTCCTGGAGATAACAGTTTTTGTGCTGATGGTCCAATCCCATTGTTTCTAACTATTAGCTTTCTGGGTGACCTGGACTAAATCTGTCTCCATTCCAGCCCAAATGAATGGCCTGGCTCTCTCAAGCTCTTTGCAGCTTTAAAATCTGTGACCATAGACTATGATGCATGGGAGACACTATAATAAGTACTTGTTAAAATATTGGCACTTGAAAACTTGGGCTCATGTTTTGTGGTCCATAAGTGATCAATCCTGTAGCCAGCTATGAATAACATATAAGCTGTGGCACCTATGGCCTGTTGGTGGCTTGTTGGCTTTTGTGTTGGTTAGTAGTGGCTGGCTGTGCTTGGTTTGAGTCACCAAGTATCTTTCTACATTTCCCGAATAATCCCTGATTCTGGACAAAACCAGCAATTATCTGTACTCCCAATGATCCCTAAAATGACCTTGAACACCGTTCCACAAGCAGCGGGGAGATGTGGCCACTACACTACACTGCCCAAAGTGCTTATGGCCTGGCTGCTTGGAATGTGAGAGCTGCCAGCTTTGCATTGGTTGAGACCCTCTCTGGAGCTAGAACACTGTCCCTGTGCCCCAAGGGGTCCAACTCTTTTGAAGGAACATGCCAGGGTCCAAGCTCCTGCAGAGTGGGCTGAAGCCTTCCTTGGTCAGCTTTTCCCCAAGCCCAAACATGTCACCTCAGAGCACTCCCCCAAAATGTCTCAGCCTGCTCCTTAAGATCTCAGCCTGCCCAAGTCCTTAATTCCTAAGTAGGTTCTGCTTCTTTCTTGTGTGGGACCTGGAATGTGTTTCTCCAAAGCTGAAATAGCAATCAATGCCTCATAATACCTCAATAATGGCTTATTGGAAGAAAATGAGAAAACAATTCTGAGCTGCCTGGTAAATGACTAATAATAAGTTACCCTGTACGGGCCACTTACCATGGGTCACATGCTTTACCACACAAGAACGCTGTGAGGAACAGGATACTCTTATTTTACAGTTGAGAAACACCTAGGCACAGAGAAGTAATTTTGTCAAGATCACATAGCAAATAAAATACTGCCAAGTAAGCCAATCCAAGTTGCCAGACTGCAGACCAGCATTCTTAGCTAAAACTCTACTGCCTCCCATGGATGAAGGAAAATGAAGCATAAGTAAATACAATTTGTATGATGATAAAGTAAAAAAATAATAGGTGGTTCTAGAAGTAGCTTTAAAATAAAGCATCTCCTATAGCTTATATATTCATATTGCTATAGGTTATGCTTATTTTTGCTTTGCTTTTTTTTAATTTTTAAATTTTTATTAACATTTTCCATGATTATAAAAAAAATCCCATAGTAATTCCCTCCCTCCCCCCTGACACTTTCCCCTTTGAAATTCCATTCTCCATCATATTACCTCCCCATCTCAATCATTGTACTTACATATATACAATATCAACCTATTAAGTACCCTCCTCCCTTCCTTTCTCTTCCCTTTATATCTCCTTTTTAACTTACTGGCCTCTGCTACTAAGTATTTTCCTTCTCACGCAGAAGGCCAATCATCTGTAGCTAGGATCCACATATGAGGGAGAACATGTGGCTCTTGGCTTTCTGAGCCTGGGTTACCTCACTTAGTATAAGCCTTTCCAGGTCCATCCATTTTTCTGCAAATTTCATAACTTCATTTTTCTTTACCACTGAGTAGAACTCCATTGTATAAATGTGCCACATCTTCATTATCCACTTTGCTTTTAAAAATAGTTTTGCATGTATGTAGGAATGTGTGGTGTGGGGTGTGTGTGGCATGTGGCTGTATAGTGTATGTGTGTGTGTGTGTAGGTGAGCAAGCCTTGTGCTCACATGTGGAGGCCAAGTGCATGGTGTCCAGTTTTCTTGAGATGGAATCCCTCACCAAACCTAGACCAGCTGACCAGTGAGCACTAGTGATTCTTTTGTCTCTGTTCCCCATAGGACTGGGGTTATAAGGATGTGCATACCATACCCAGGTTGTACGTGGGTGCTGGGGATCCACTTTATGTTGTCTCAGGCTCTCATGTTTGCATGGCCAGCACTCTCCCCCACTGAACCATTTCCCCAACCCCCTGATTTTTGCTTTAGCTCAAACCTTTTCAGTCACTGGTGAGTTGGTTGGGGCGGTAACCTGATACCAAATATGATCAGGGTTGGTCATTCTACTACTTCATTAGACCTCCTGCTTATGTTTATTTCTACTTTAATGAAACATGGAATCGGATTCTTTCATGCAGATATGGACTGATCGTGATAAGACAATGGCTTTGTTATGAATATGGTAGTAGTTTTGTATACTAGCTGGGTTTAAATTATACTTTTCTTCCTACAGCTTTATACTTCTGCCTCCCCAGGGCTATTGGGAAGCATGTGATAAAGAGGGTGTGCACTGGACTATGGCAAAGGCCCTGCCATGCCTCTCGTTCCCCTGTTTACAGTTTATACATGTGTTTCCTTCAGACTGTTAGCACCTAAGGAAGGCATTCATCTCCCATTCCATTTTTACTGCAATCCGGTTTATGCCGTAATTTTTCTCCTAAGGGAAAATATGTTAACAATGCTTGTTTGGACCCCCGTTGTACTTTTTAAGGCAGAGAAGTCTCTTGCTCTTTTTAAGGCACAAGGCTGTTAAGGTTTTTATGACTTGCAAACGAAGTGGTTTTTCATCTTCTGCTATTAGACAGCTAGAGTAGAAGAGAGTGCCTTCCACACCAAATAAATTAAGTATCCAAGTAATATACAGCTCCAGATACGTTTGCCAGACTAGCATAACTGGATAAAGTCAACAGATTAAATGTTCCCCTGGCAATTTGTGAGGGTATGAGATACAGCACCTGGGCTGTCCCAGTTGGTGTCACCACTAAATCACAGGCAAAAGAGCTCAGGACCCCAGGGCCCTGAGTGATGGGCAGGGGCTGGTTTTTTTTTTTTTTTTTTTTTTTTTGCTGGATGGAGCTCTTGTTCCCTTCTAGGTGTCATAGTGGTCATTCGCCTTCCTGGAGGGAATGGAAAGCTCTTAGAACAATGGAGACTGGGGGAGGGAGGAGAGCCTTCCTCTACTATGAGAAGACTAGCTATTTATATGCCACCAAGTTGGGAATTCACCAGTATAGTCGCGTATGGTTTCACCATGTCAGAAGAAAAGTCAAAGACAGGGAACATCTTGTCTAGGAATCAATATTTATCACTGTTAAGGTCAGTGCCAGAACGAAGCAGAAAAAAAAATAATAATAATAATAGTGACTATAGCCCTCTTCCCGCTTTCCAGGTGTTGATCAGCAGAGTTTGCTGGAGAAGAAAACCCGGTGCAGGGGGCTGAAATAGCGATATCAGAAAGCCATAGGCATGCAAGCTCCAGGTGTTCACCCTGGCCACTTCCTCAGCAGGTTTGAGGGGCCAGTGTTCATATCAGTCTGGTGTGAACCCACCCGTTTCATGCTGGAAGGGTTCAGGCCGTCAGTAGAAACATGGGGTGGGAAGGCAACAGAGATTTATAGAAATTGCAATTCCAGATCGTATTCACTGTACTCAGAAGTCAAACAGGGCCTTCTCTCCAGCCCCCTGAGGTCTCATGGGACACTGAGGGTTCAGAGGTGAATGTGAAAGGAAGAAATACCCTCACTCTTCTTAACTGCTGTGGGTACAGCTCTGAAGGTGAATGCCTTGTAGAGAAAAATAGCAAGCCTGCCAAATATGCTGTGCACTATCTCTGAGGTTAGTAATTACTGGACTCTGGTCCCTTTGTGGAAGGGACCAGGATGCGCATAACCTATTGTCACTTAGAGTACCTGACCCACGCAACATCTGAATTCCAGGTGAAATCTTTGCACTGGGTCAGTTGCTGAAGCTGTCCTGGGCACACTGATGAAGTTCATGGTCATTTAGACGGAAGAGGGGAAGAGACGCTTCCCAGGGCTGGTTACTAACGCGGCCTTGAGAATGTCAACAGACTTATTGTCTTGTTGCGTCTGCAGGCAGGAAGGCAGAAATCAGCGGCTGCGAAGCAGGTGTGCCCGTCCCCCTACTTCAGAGGCCACTCACTTTGAAGCTGGAGAATCAAGGACGCTGGTACCTTCAAGGAAACGGGGATATAATTATCACAACGCTCAATTTGCTGGTGACCTTCCATTCCTCGGGCCTACCCTACTCCCTTTGCTGGCACCAGCCCAGGTCCTCGCAAACAGAGCTTGGTGTCCCAGACACTCAGATGGAGGAGCAACCTCATCAGGCACCCTTTGAAATCCATCCTAATCTCTTTCTACTATACTGCTTTCCCTGACATAAATCCGCCAGCCCGCAGGGCCCCAGGCCCCTCCGCCCAGGGAGGCCCACACAGGCCAAGTGGAGTCTCAGCAGCCTGGGTGTGGAATTTATGCCTCCCTTCATTCACCTGAGCCGCCTGTCTGGGACTCTCAGCTCCACCGTGTCTGTAAAGGTTTCAAACATAACCTTCCAGCTTCTTACCAACCCCCCCCCCATCACTCTGTCATAGAAGGAGACTTCTCAGAGCCATAGGAAGCTCAGAGAAAGGAAGCTTAATTTTCTTATTGCATGTGAAATGCTGAAAGCAGAAGCCCAATAAAACGAGTGCAGAAAAACAAAAAGAGCTATAAATTGTCGTTTGAAGAAAGTACGTAAAGAATTCATCTACTCTAAATACCTAGGGGTGATTCCTCGGTGACAGTGTCATTAATCTAGTATTTGGTTTCCTTGCCTTCACTGGGGGAAAGCCTGGGCTGTGTCTGCTAGACTTCCATGAGTCAAGGATTATGCAATACTTTTATCCTACTCCGCGTACACACACACACACACACACACACACACACACACACAAGCCTTGGTCCTAAAAGTCTAAGAATTCTTTCAAAATACTAGTAATTTATTATCCATTATCACTAAACTATACTTGTTGCCATTTCACATTTTACTTGTCTTGAAATAGGCATAAAATTCTATTTCATGGACATCATAAACTACCTAAGCTAAGCTGATAGATTTAATGGAAAAACAGCTCTATAAAATCAGAAACAAATTAGGAACAACCACATCCCTATTAGGATTATATAATGTTTTGAAAATTCTAGTCAGGCTGTCTAACCTTTTGATTATTGTGACATAATGTTGACATCTCCAACTGCGGTCCGTGGGTGGCAGGTTGGACTCACCTGTCAGGAAATCAGAGCATTGATGTCAACTGGTAGAGATGTTTCTTCCTAGGGAACCCTTAGCAACATCCATTTCTAGTTGTTCCAAGTTTGGCATCTAGTGGGGAGAGGCTGGAGCGCCACTAAGCATCCTGCAACTGGGCAGCCCCACAACAAAGAACTTTCCAACCCAAAATCAAGAGTTCTACAGGTGAGAGGCTTTGTTCTATCCAATGCAAGCAAAGAGATTTAGGTAGTAACTGATTTTCATTGTTATTTATTGCAAATGATATGCATCCCTGGAAAAATAATAGCATTAAATAGGATTGGGGATGTAGCTCAGTGGTAGAGCACTTACTATCATAAGAAAGTCTCTGATTTCATTCCCAACACTGCAAAGAATGGAATAGTTGGATAGAATGTTTTTCATCATGTGACTAATAGAGTCTTTAAATGTCCCAACAGACTTGTCTATTCTAAAAAAAAAAAAAAAAAAAAAAAAAAAAAAAAAAAATTCTAAGAACAAAATGATTAGATTCACAAAAGTATAATTAGGAGGTTATAAGATTACATTATAGAGTTGGTTAGTTACATAAAGGTTACAGTGCTTTACAAAACTATAGAAACAAATTTTAAATGTTTTTGAGACAAGGTTTCACATTATAGCCCAGTCTGGCCTGCAGGTTATGGCAATCTTCCTGCCTCGGCCTCCTGAGTGCTGAGCTTATGGATAAGTGTCACCTTGCTGGGTTAACTTTAAAGTTCTAACACCCTAGACTACAACCCTGCAACACAAAACATTATAGGAGCATCCTTTGGTGTCAGAAAAATGTAAATTAAAACTGCTTTGTGATTCCATCTCATCCTAGCCAGAATGGTTATCATCAAGAAAACAAATGAGGGTCTGAAGAGATGGCTCAATGGCTAAGAGGCTTGCCTGCAAAGCCCAATGTCCTGGGCACAATTCCCTAGTACCCATATATAGCCAGATGCACAAAGTGGTGCATGAATCTGGAGTTGATTTGTAATGGCTAGAGGCCCTAGTGTGCCCATTCTTTCTGCCTCTCTTCTCCTTCTCTCTGCTTGCAAATAAATAAAATTATTTTTTAATGACAAAAGAAAAGGCTGGATAAGCAGAACCCTTATGGAAATCAGTATGGAGGTTCCTTAAAAAACTAAAAATATGGGGCAGTCATGAGCCCTAAGGGAGTAATGCCTGCTGTTGTCTGGCTAAATGCATGTATTATGCCCACCAAACTGTCCTGAAAGCACTTTTCTTAACATCTATGGCCATATATTAAGGCTCAGGGTCCATTGCAAAAGACATGATAGAAAGAATGTCAGAGCCAAGGAAGTGTACAACTACTTACAATGCAATCTTCCAGACACAAAAATGGTGTTGATATTCATAACTCTCAGTGCTTGACACTACCTACACAAGACTTTCATAATAGGAGAAAAAATGATGATATCAAAATAGAAGAGAGACTAATTGGAAAGTGGGATGGGATTTGATGGATGGTGGATTTGAGAGGGGGGAATTATGTTTTATTGTCTGTTCTTATGGAATCTGTCAATAAAAAAACTAAAAAAAATAAAACAGGGGGCTGGAGAAATGGCTCAGCAGTTAAAGATGCTTGCTGCAAAGCCTCTTGGCCTGGGATTTGATTACCCAGTTCCCATGTAAAGCCAGATGCACAAAGTGGCACATGCATTTGGAGTTTATTTATAAAGGCAAAAGGCCCTGGCATGCCAATTCCCTCTCTTTCTCTCTCAGTCTCTCTCTCTCCTCATATAAATAAATAAATAAATAAACAAGTAAGTAAATAAAGTATTTTTAAAAACACAACTAAAGAGCTGGAAAGATGGCTTAGTGGTTAAGTCACTTGCCTGTGAAGCCTAAAGACCCATGTTCAACTCCCCAGATCCCATGTAAGCCAGACACACAAGGTGACACATACTCAAGGTTGCACATGCGCACAAGGTGGTGCACATGTCTGGAATTCAATTACAGTGGCTAGAGGCCCTGACGTGCCAATTCTCCCTCTCTCTCTCACTCACTCTCTCTCTCTCTCTCTCTCATTAAAAAAAAAAGACCAGTCTGCTGTGCTTGCCTCATACCAAAAAAAAAAAAAAAAAAAAAAAAACCCAAAAAATAGGACTACATTATTACCAAGTTCTGCCACTCTGGGGTATGTACCCAAAGGGTTTTAAGTTAACATACTACAGAGATACTTAAACATCCATATTTACTGCTATACTATACATAATAGCTAAGAACTGGAACCAGCCTATATGTCCATCAACAGATGAACGAAGAAAATGCAGTACACATATACAATGACTTTTGAGCTCACTAGTCAGAAGTTAACTTAAAACATTAACAATTATAATCCAGCACCTAAGAACCCACCTCTGAAACCTTGGATGAACACTTGAGATTTTTATAGAAGGTTCTGCCTACATCTATAAAGTGTATAGCATAGGCTAAAAATAGAGTAAATCACCAGGAGTCTCCAGTGATATTTTACTAAGGATAGTAAATTCAAGTTTTAAATGTTACAGACTTGAGAGAATCTATAATTATCTATAACATAAATAATAATCTAATAGATCATCAGTTTCTTTTATTTCATGATAAGCTTTTGAAACTCAAGGATAAAGAAGGAAGAAAGCAATTAAAAACTTTTTAGAAAAGAAAATCAAAAGCTTTCCCCTTCTGTATCCCTTCCTCTAATCTCATCCAGTTTCCTCAGAACCCAGAATATTTCAAAGCATTTATTTCACAGTTGTAAGGAGCTGAAAACCCCACCATCTAATTTAGCAAAGTCCGGGCAGTTAACAAGAAAAACATTACAAAATTCATTATATCAATTTTGAAGTTTAAAGACAAGAGAAAAAAAATACCATTCATGGAGCGTTCACTGCTGTTTGCCAAACCTCCATTCACAGAATTTCCATACATTCCTTCAGCCAGCCACCACTGCTCATATCACAGTTGGTATGATGACTTATTTTATTTAAAAAAATATTTATATTGTTTGGGTGATACTGGAGATTGAATCCAAAACCTTGTGTATACTGTAAGCATACTACTAATGATATATATCCCTCATCCTTATTTATTATTATTATTTCTTGAGACAAATTCTCACCATGCAGCTCAAAAGCTGTCCTTGAACTTGCTACACATCCCAGGTTGACTTTGAATTCTCAATCCGCCTGCCTCAGCCTCCCAAGTCCTGAAACTGCAGGTATATACCTATAGTCCATCTATGTGATAACTAACAATTTTAATGTCAAGTTGACTATGCTACAGGAAGCCCAGCTACCTGGGTGAGTCTGGAAGAGATCAGCATTTGAATTGGTAGACTAAGGAAAGATGACCTGTTAACCAGTTGGTAGGGATCACCTATTCCACCAAGGACCTGAATACAACAAAAAGAGGGGAAGCAGGGTTTGCTTCCTGTCTGAGCTGGGACAGTCATTAGCACTCTTTGATTATCAGCCCTCTGAAGTAATGTTAATTATACCCAGTTTTCCTGGGTCTCTAGCTTGTGGACAGCAAATCAGGGACCTTGTTGGCTTGCACAATCACATGAATCAATGATGATAATACAATATATCTCTGTGTCTAGCTCTAGCCTATCTGTCCCACTTCTTTGGAGAACTCTGACTAAATGAAATGGGTGGGCAATTTTTGAAGGATGGTCAGGGGAAACATCCCTGAGAAGGTGGCAGACAAGCAGGTGGAGATATGAAGAAAGTATGAAAGCCAGCCAGGTATAGAGAGAAACTTCCAGGCAGCCAGAAAGCAAGAGCAGAAGCTTTGAGACAGGGGCAGGCCTACTAAAATACTGGAGGAAGAATCTAGAGCCTATGGCAGAGTAGGGGAATGAGTAAGAAATCAGAGCTCCCATGTCTTGAAAGCTTTGTAAGGGCCTTCCTTCTCACAAGAGATGGGAAGCAGCTGGAGGGTTCTGCCTTGCATACCTGATAGCATCCTTGATCTCTGTGTTGGGAAGAGACTGAAGGGGAAGGACAATGAGGAAGACATTCTAAAAATTAGGGCCCTGGGAGACGACTCAGCAGATAAAGGCACTTGCTTGCAAATCCTGCCAGCCCAGGCTCAATCCCCCATCATGCACACAAAGCCAAGTGCAAAAAGTGATGCAAGCATCTGGTGTTTATCTGCAGCAGCAAGAGACCCTGGCACAAGTGGGTGCACCCACACCCACACACAGAAGTGCAAATAAATAAATATTTTTATGTAATATTTTTTATTATGTAAGATATACAGATTAAGACCAAGGGAGTGGCAGGGTAAGTAGTTTTTAAACTTCTTCAGAGGTGGAACAGATCTCCATAAGAAAATAGAATAAAAAATGATTATTAAAAAGTATCAAAATCTCATTTCAGTTATGATTTTTTTTTCAAGGTAGGGTCTTGCTCTAGTCCAGGCTGGCCTGGAATTCACTATGTAGTCTTAGGGTGGCCTTGAACTCACAGAAATCGACCTACCTCTGCCTCCCAAGTGCTGGAATTAAAGGCATGTGCCACCACACCAAGCAAGTCACAATGGAGACTGGGAGTATAGCTCAATGGCAGAGTATGTTTAGCATGCATATGGCATTGGGTACCATTTCCCCCTACTCAAATTAAACACATACACAAAAAGATCTTACTGGCTCACATATATTTTGAAGGTATAGTCAATAGAATTTTCCAATTGATTGGATAGAGTATTAGGGGAAGAGAGGGGGGAAAAAAAATAAATAAACCAAGAACCAAGAGGAATACCAAAGTTTTTGGTTCCAATACTGGCATGAAAAGAGATTTTGCTAACAGATGGAGGGTATGAGAGGCTTGTTAGAGACCAGGATTAGAACAAGCCAGATCATAGGTTATCAGTGAATTTCAAAGCCCATCTGCTGGCTAATAGCTCAGAGCTTAGAAATTAAGGACTTGTCCCTGTGTCAGAGGTGGAAGGAACAGATCTCCATAAGAAAATAAGATAAAAAATGATTATTAAAAAGTATCAAAATCTGGGCTGGAGAGATGGCGTAGCAGTTAAGCGCTTGCCTGTGAAGCCTAAGGACCCCGGTTCGAGGCTCGATTCCCCAGGACCCACGTTAGCCAGATGCACAAGGGGGCGCACGCGTCTGGAGTTCGTTTGCAGTGGCTGGAAGCCCTGGTGCACCCATTCTCTCTCTTACTCTCTATCTGCCTCTTTCTCTCTCTGTCGCTCTCACAAAAATAAGTAAAAATCTTTTTAAAAAAAATTTTAAAAAATATCAAAATCTCATTTCAGTTATGATTTTTTTTCGGTTTTCAAGGTAGGATCTTGCTCTAGTCCAGGCTGACATGGAATTCACTATGTAGTCTCAGGGTGGCCTTGAACTCACAGAAATCGACCTACCTCTGCCTCCCAAATGCTGGGATTAAAGGCATGTGCCACCACACCAGGCAAGTTATGAATTTTTAACTCCTGATGATCTGGACTCTTTACATTTCCTAACTCTCCCACTCCAAATAAATCTGTCAGGACTAGTGGTGCACGCAACGCTTGAGAAATGGGAGCAAGAGGATTGCTAGTTGAAGGCTAACTTAAGCTATACAGTGAGAACCTGTGTCAAAAAAAAAAAAAAACAGGAGGTTGGAGAAATGGTTTAGCAGTTAAGGCACTTGCCTACAAAACCAAAGGACCTAGGTTTGATTCCCCAAGATCCACATTAAGCCACATGCACAGGTGGCGTATGTGTCTGGAGTTCATTTGCAGTGCTGGAGGCCCTAGAGTACCCATTCTCTCTCTGCCTCTCTCTCTCTCTCTCTCTCTCACTCTCATAAACAAATAAATATTTTTGTAAGAAAAATCCAGGGCTGGGAGTTGTAGCTCAATGGCAAAGATGCTTGTCTAGCATTTGTGAAACCCTGGTCACATCATAAATAAAATGAAACAAAGAAATAAATACATAAAATAAAATCTCTAGAAAGTAAAAGCCTATCTCAAAAAAAAAAAAAAAAGAAGAAGAAAAGGGGGACTGGAGAGATGTCTTAGCGATTAAGATGCATGCCTATGAAGCCTGAGGAGCCAGGTTTGATCTTCCAGGTCCCACGTAAGCCAGATGCACATGCTGGCGCATGCATCTGGAGTTGTTTCCAGTGACTAGAGGTCCTAGCACACCCATTCTCACACTCTCTCTCCCTCTCTGTCTCTAATAAAAATAAATAAATCTTTAAAAAAATTTTTTTAAAAAGAAGAAGACGTGAGTTCAAGGCCACCCTGAGACTACATAGTGAATTCCAGGTCAGCCTGAGCTAGAGTGAGACCCTACCTTGAAAATCCAAGAAGAAGAAGGAGAAGGAGAAGGAGGAGGAGGAGAAGAGGAAGAGGAGGAGGAAGAAGGAGAAGAAGAAAAAGAAAGAAACATCTCTATATGCTCAAGTAGGCTCTGGCATGATGACAAGGCCATGGCCCCCAGGGGAATGGATGTCCCTTTCATAGTAGATTTCACAGAAGCAGTGGCTCTGTGTTTGCTGACACCTTTTGAGAACCACCATGAGCTCAGGCACTCCTTCTACTCTGCTTTGTTGGGCTGACGACTGTCCTGGACCTCTTGACCATTTCAGAGTTCCTCTGGGCTGGCGAAGGAGGAAGACTGGGAGTCAAACTAATCATTCCCATAACCTTGCAATGTGTCAGGAGATTCATGTGTGCCCTTATCATTTGTGCGTTCTTATCTTGGTTATAAGTCAGGGTCACTGTGAGTTTCTAGACAGCATATGAAAGGGAAAGGCAATTGATCATTGAAGAAATAAAAGACCAGACTATACCCCAAAACAGATGTCTCTTCTCATTAATGCAGGAAATTTTATGTGCCCAAACCCTCATCATTCATTGCTTGGGGGTGGGGTTGAGACATCTGGGTTCAGCGACATTTACTGATTCCTACACTGCAAAGGTTAAGTGCTCTTGCTTATGTTAATCACATTTAATCTTCACAACCACACTGACAGGTGAACTTATTATATTTTAGTAGGGGAAAGTGAGGCTCAGAGAGTGTGGGCTTGCCCAGGGACACTGCCTGTGAGTAGCAAGAGCCCGGGGACATTATGGACTCATAGTAGGCTGATGACAGAAGCAAATAAGGAAATATTTAAGAGTAGAACATACAATGTCTAAGCCCACTGTTAGCCAAAGATAGACTGTCTTTGATTCAAAGTGGAATTACCGTGTAGCAGAAGTGCACTTTTCAACTTGGACACTATACTCTCCATTATCAAGAGGTGATAGTGGAAAATCAGGAGCAAGACAAGGGTGTCCACTATCCCCACTTTTATTTAATATAGTTTTGGAAGTCTTAGCCATAGCAATAAGGCAGGAGACACACATAAAGGGATACAAATTGGAAAGGAAGAGATCAAGTTATCATTATTTGCAGATGACATGATTCTATACATAAAGGACCCTAAAGACTCTACTAGCAAACTGTTAGAGCTGATAAAAACCTACAGTCATGTAGCAGGATACAAAATAAATACACAGAAATCAGTAGCCTTCATATATGCTAACAACAAACACACAGAGGATGAAATCAGAGAATCACTCCTATTCACAATTGCATCCAAAAAAATAAAGTACCTTGGAATAAACCTAACCAAGGAACTAAAGGATCTCTACAATGAGAACTTTAAAACACTCAAGCGAGAAATTGCAGAAGACACTAGAAAGTGGAGAAATATCCCTTGTTCCTGGATGGGAAGAATCAATATTGTGAAAATGGTAATATTACCAAAAGCAATCTACACATTTAATGCAATCCCTATCAAAATTCCAAAGGCATTCTTCATGGAAATAGAAAAAACAATCCAAAAATTCATTTAGAATCACAAAAAACCTCGAATATCTAAAATAATACTGAGCAACAAAAAAGAGGCTGGTGGTATCACCATACCTGATTTTAACCTATACTACAGAGCCATAGTAACAAAAACAGCGTGGTACTGGCACAAAAACAGACATGTAGATCAGTGGAACAGAATAGAGGACCCAGATGAAAGTCCAGGTAGCTATAGTCACCTGATATTCAATAAAAATGCCAAAAATACTCATTGGAGAAAAGACAGCCTCTTCAGCAAATGGTGTTGAGAAAACTGGATATATACCTGCAGAAGGATGAAAATAGATTCTTCTCTTTCTCCATGCACAAGAATTAAGTCCAAATGGATTAAAGACCTTAACATCAGACCTGAAACTCTGAAACTGCTAGAGGAAAAAGTAGGGGAAACCCTTCAACATATTGGTCTTGGCAAAGATTTCTGAATACAACCCCAATTGCTCAGGCAATAAAACCACAGATTAATCACTGGGACCTCATGAAATTACAAAGATTTTGTACTGCAAAGGACACAGTGAAAAAAGCAAAGAGGCAACCTACAGAATGGGAAAAAATCTTTGCCAGCTATATATCTGATACAGGATTAATATCTAGGATGTACAAAGAACTCAAAAAGGTAAATAATAAGGAAGCAAACAAGCCAATCAAAAAAAAAAAAAGGGCTACGGAGCTAAATAGAACATTCTCAAAGGAAGAAATACGAATGGCATTTAAGCATCTAAAAAAGTGTTCTACGTCACTAGTCATCAGGGAAATGCAGATTAAAACTACATTGAGATTCCATCTCACTCCTGTCAGATTGGCCACCATCATGAAAACAAATGATCATAAATGTTGGCGGGGATGTGGAAAAAGAGGAACCCTTCTACACTGCTGGTGGGAATGCAATCTGGTCCAGCCATTGTGGAAATCAGTGTGGCGGTTTCTAAAACAGCTAAAGATTGATCTACCATATGACCCAGCTATAGCACTCCTAGGAATATATCCTAAAGACCCATCTCATTTCCTTAAAAGTACGTGCTCAACCATGTTTATTGCTGCTCAATTTATAATAGCTGAGAAATGGAACCAGCCTAGATGTCCCTCAACTGATGAGTGGATAATGAAGATGTGGCACATTTATACAATAGAGTTCTACTCAGCAGTAAAGAAAAATGAAGTTATGAAATTTGCAGAAAAATGGATGGATCTGGAAGGGATTATACTAGGTGAGGTAACCCAGGCCCAGAAAGCCAAGCGCCACATGTTCTCCCTCATATGTGGATCCTAGCTACAGATGATTGGGCTTCTGTGTGAGAAGGAAAATACTTAGTAGCAGAGGCCAGTAAGTTAAAAAGGAGATATAAAAGGGAAAGGAAGGGAGGAGGGTACTTAATAGGTTAGTATTGTATATATGTAAGTACAATGATTGTGATGGGGAGGTAATATGATGGAGAATGGAATTTCAAAGGGGAAAGTGCAGGGGGGAGAGAGAGGGTATTACCATGGGATATTTTTTATAATCATGGAAATTGTTAATAAAAATTGTGAAAGGAAATAAAAGAGGTGATAGTGGAGACAGGACTTTTCCTTTTTCCATGGCTCAAGGGAGTATCCAAGTCTGAGGGTGCGGGGAGCAGATGTCATGCTGAGTGCTTTCTGTACACAATTTCTCAACCTCAGCACCAATTCCAGGGTTCAGATGCTGTTGTCTCCTCACTTGTAAGGTGAGGAAATGGTACCTTTCAGGTCAAGTATCTGCAGCTTGTAAGAGGCAGACTCAAGATTCCAGCTCTGGTGGCCAGGGTGTCAGCCGCTGTCTCTGCAGCCCAGACCACGCAATGTGAAACCAGCACTCCTTTCAAAATAGCTTAAATGTCACTCATGGATTTGGGAATTAGTATATGTTGGTTGATGCTTCAGCACTATTGATCCCATCATAGAAACAGACATATTCTTTTGGGCCAGAAATTTCATTTCTAAGGGTGTTTCCTGAGGAAATACCCGGGTACATGAGCAAGTAAGTGATATCTATTGTATGTGAATTACTTACTGTGTGGCTAAAATTGTTACTGCACTATTAGCTAAAGTTTTAGACCCAAATATCTAATAAGAGAAAGGCTAAATCCATTAAAGCACATCCATACTGATACCCACCTGGCCTTTGATCCATAAAAATGTCTTAAAGTCATATTTCAGAAGAATATTTGATCATGGGGAAAATATCTATGACACATTTAGTCAACAGCAGGTGACCTATGTGTACAGGGTACATAATATGCATTGAAAAGGTATTAAAAGAAACACACTCAACATCCCCGAGATGTGATGATGTTTCATTTGGTTTAACACTGACAAGGGGGACTGGAGAGATGGCACAGTGGTTAAGGCACTTGCCTGCAAAGCCTAAGGACCTGAGCTCAATTCCCCCGTATCCACATAAAGCCAGATGTGCAAGGTGGCTCATGCATCTGGAGTTCATTTGCAGTGGCTAGAAGCCCTGATGTGCCCATTGTCTCTCTCTCTCTCTCTTTCTCTCTCTCTCTCTCTCTCTCTCTCTCTCTGCCTCTTTCTTTCTCAAATAAATAAGTAAATAAATTTAAAATGAAAAGATTGACAAGAGGCTGTCTTTGTGCCGAGGTTCAAGGTGAGGATCAACATGTCCTCCCACCACTCATAGAACTCCAGACTTCTTAGTGGGCAGCCAGGCCCTCACAATGCCAGCCACTGACCACGTGTGCCCTGTACACGGCTGGCTCTGTACACGGGTCTTGTTGAGCTCCTGCATGGTACCCACTGTAACCTCTTCCCACACAGGGCCTTTGCACATGCTGTCCCTCAGCCGAGGTGCTTTTCCCTGCTCTTATGCTGCCTCCTTTCCTCAGGTCTCAGCTTAAATGTCGGCTGCCCAGGGCTCTTTCTTCTACTACGAAGCCACCCTTCTGTCCTCTCACATAGCCACCTGGCTTTTTTCCTTTTTAGTACATGTCACGCTTGTAAGGACATATTTGCATGTATTGCACTTTTTTCATGTCTGCTTTCTCACAGTCAAAGTTCCAGGAGGGGAAGACCCAGATCTGTTTTTGTTTTTGTTTTGTTTCGTTTTGTTTTTCGAGGTAGGGTCTCACTCTAGCTCAGGCTGACCTGGAATTCACTATGGAGTCTCAGGGTGGCCTCGAACTCACGGTGATCCTCCTACCTCTGCCTCCCAGTGCTGGGATTAAAGGCGTGCGCTGCCACAGCTGGCTCCCACATCTGTTTTCATGACCATATACTTCAGGTGCCTACTCATGGCAGACTCTGAATCGACACCTGTTGACCAAATTAGTGTGTTGGGAGCAAAGATAATAGAAAGTTCTTAGGCATGGAGTCTACCTAGCAAAGTTTCATGGAATGTTTAGAATATTGTTGAAGAAAAATGAGAGGGACTCAAGATAACACATGTCTGGTAACAGTTTGCACAAGGAAATGCTTCACTTATTTCTAGGCCATTTTCTATGAAGTGTGGCTTCCATCCTACAAATAATATGAGCTGACGAGAAACATCAGGAACTCAGGTCCCTGTTGCTGTAAGAGGATCAAGGGCTAGGTGGGTAGAAGAGTGTGGAGCCAGCCTGTGCCTCTGTGCCTTGGCTCACAGGGACAGGACCCTTTTACATTGTCACTCTACAGTCTTAAGCTTTTCCAAAATCCCTAAAGCAATGGCTCTGATATAGCAGTCACCACCCCCCTGTGAGAACCACATAGAAAGCACAAATGGGGGTTGGGGGTGGGGCTGAAGAGACGGCTCAGGAGTTAAGGCACTTGCCTGCAAAGTCTAATGACCTGGGTTTGATTCCCTAGTGCCCATATAAAGCCAGATACACAAAGTGGCACATGCATCTGAAGTTCTTTTGCAGTGGTGGACACTCTGGTGTGCCCATTCCCTCTTCCCTCTTCTCTCTTCTCTCTTCTCTCTCTCTCTCTCTCTCTCTCTCTCTCTGCTTGTAAATAAATAAATATGATGGGGCAAGGGGGAGAGCAAGTCACTCCTGTGATTAAAAAAACAAAAGCTTTAGCCCGGCATGGTCGCGCACATGTTTAATCCCAGCACTCGGGAGGCCTCCTTAAGACTTACTTCATAGTGAATTCCACTTCAGCCTGGGCTAGAGAGACCCTACCTCAAAAAATGACAATAAAGAGCCGGGCATGGTGGCACACGCCTTTAATCCCAGCACTTGGGAGGCAGAGGTAGGAGGATTGCCATGAGTTCAAGGCCACCCTGAGATGACAGAGTTAATTCCAGGTCAGCCTGGACCAGAGTGAGACCCTACCTCAAAAACCAAAAAAAAAAAAAAAAAAAAAAAAAAAAAACAATAAAAAAAGCTGTGTATATAAAGTAGCATAGCAATTTTGAGAAAATAGAAGAAATAATATAAAATACCACACATTAACTTCTCTTTTTTCCTGTATACTAGAACTGGAAACCTTTCTCTGGCTCCAGAGGAGGAGGCTCTAGGCCTAGCTTAGGCTACGCAGCGTTCTCAGGGCATGCTGCTCAAGGGCACCAGAATTGGGCATGTGTGGTGGGGGCTGGGTGTGGCATAAATATTTCCCAAACCCTATTCAAGCAGCAACGTCTATCTCCTACCATGTACTCTACACTGCTATCAATTTTTCCAACAGTTGATGGCAAATTCACCTCATAAATCAGTCTGTACAAGAGGTCAAAGGCCAACCACAACCAATTAAAACCGCTTTGCAATAATTCAACCAAGATCTCAGTCAGGATTTTTCTCAAGTCCTAAGAGGCTCTTGTTTATTCTAATCAGATCAGTAGAGGAAGAACTAAATTGAGTAGAACTCACATTTTTCTCTTATCCCAAGCCACAAACTCAAATGTTTTTCAAGAAATGTAAGAGGAGGGCTGGAGAAATGGCTTAGCAGTCAAGGTACTCGTCTGCTGAACCAAAGGACCCAGGTTCGATTCCCCAGGACCCACATAAGCCAGATGCACAAGGGGGGGCTCATGTATCTGGAGTTTGTTTGCAGTGGCTGGAGGCCCTGGCACGCCCATTCTCTCTCTCTTTCTCTGTCTCTCTCTATCGGCATATTTCTCTCATATAAATAGAAATAAAATATTTTTTTAAAAAAAAAAAAGAAATGTAAGAGGAAAGGAAAAGAGATATGAAGAAGTAATGGGCAGAAGAAATGGAGGCACCTTTGCCACTTAGAGTGATGTTACCAAAACTGCCCCACAGGGAGACCAGCTGCTGACTGCCTCGTCCTGGAGGCTCTGCCCAACTGTTTGTGATCTGAGACCTGTCAGCATTCCCTCCAACAAGTAAACTGAAGGACGACTTATATGCCTGTGACTTGTGAGGCGCTGTAGAGAATTAAAAGGACTTCTGTACATTAATTACTCTTCAGAGGACTTGAGTTGAGGGAAGGTTCCCCAGGCATGAGAAAGTCCTGGGGTGGGGGGGACAGGAGTCTATATAGCATGTTAGTATATAAATATATACCTATAATCACTTGCATCTAAGTCCAAGGGGTTCCATGTGGCCCAGCCCATTCTCACTGATTAGCAAGACTCTGATTTAATCCTCTTCTCAGAAGACTGCTTCAAAAATGCATTATTTTTTTCCTAAATTACATGTGAATGATCATGAGTATTTATACCTTTTCTGGGACTCAGTGCTGGGGACAGAACCCAGTGCCTGATGCATGCCAGGTGAGTGCTCAGATACTGACCTGCACCCCAGCCCCGCCATGAATAGATTTTTGCCATAGACTCACATTGCCCACAGACAAATTACTGAGCTCTCTGAATTTGTGTTTTTCAACCTATAACGTGGGCAATACTGGTAGTACCAGCTTATCAGCATGTGTAATTAAACAAGATCTTTGCAAAGTGCTAGCATGTTCTCCAGCCCTCAGAGTACCTGCTCAGGGCTGACTGCAACTCAAGGGACTGTTAGTCGCTGGGCCTGCTGCAGGCTCCCTGGCTATCAGCTCATTCAGACGAAGAACCTCCCTCCAGGCCCGGGTCGTGGTCAGACTCTTGAATCATCACTCACAGTGCCTGCGGTGACATCTGTGGAAGGTCAGGGCTGAAGAACTTCAGGCTCCTGCTGGGAGTTGCCATCCGCTGCCCTAAACCTCCTACCTGTGACAGTATGGCACAGTGAGCAGCTCCTGCCTGATCCAAGGGGCTTCATATCTCACCTGATTAGCAAGGTTCTGATTGAGTGTTCCTCTCAAGGAGACTGGGACACATAAGCAGCCTTTCAGTAACTTTGGTTTTCTTTTCTTTTTGAGAATAGGGCTCACTCTGTAGCCAAGGCTAGCCTCAAACCTGTGCTTCTTCATGCCTCAATCTCCCCAGTGATAGAATTAGAAGCAACTACATGTGTGTGCATGTGGTCTATGTCTGTATGTGTGGGAGGCACATACATGTGTGTGCACATCTGTGTGAAAATGCATGAGCCCCACGTGCGTACATACAGAGGACCAAGGAGGACATCAGTTGTCTTCCTCCATAGCTCCTCTGCCTACTTCCTTCAGACAGGATCTCATTGAATCTGGAGCTCACCATTTTCCTGTCAGACTGGCTAGCTAGTGAATTATAGTGACCCTCCTGTCTCTCCCTTCCTCACCACTGGGCTTTCAGGCATCTGTGGACATACCTGGCTGTTTAAAAATATATATTTGGGCTGGAGAGATGGCTTAGAGGTTAGGTGCTTGCCTGTGAAGCCTAAGGACCCCAGTTCAAGGCTCAATTCCCCAGGACCTACATTAGCCAGATGCACAAGGGGGCTTACACATCTGTAGTTTGTTTGCAGTGACTGCAGGCCCTGGCGCACCCATTCTCTCTCTCCCTCCCTCTCTCTCTCTCTCTCTCTCCCTCTCTCTCTCTGTCTCTGTCTGTCTCTCTCTGTGTGTCTGTTGCTCTCAAATAAATAAATAAAAATAAAAACAAATAATTTAAAAAAATTAATATATTTATTTATTATTTAAGAGAGAGTGAGAAAGAATGGGCACACCAGGGCCTCCAGCTACTGCAAACGAACTCCAGATGTATGCGCCACCTTCTGAATCTGGCTTATGTGGGTCCTGGGGAATCGAACTTGGGTCCTTTAGCTTTACCAGCAAGAGCCTTAACTGCTAAACAATCTCTCCAGTCCAATACCTGGTTTTTAACATGGGTGCTGACGATATAAACTTGGATCTTTGTGCTTGCATAGTAAGTGCTCACCTACTGAGCCGTCCCTCCAGCCCACAGCTACTTCTTAAGACAAACTATTTTAATCATCTACTCTTGTATTGCTATGCTAAACAGACGTGCTGTCAAGCTACCTCCTAAACACTTATCTTTATACCCACAGATCAGCTCTGGTCTGAAAAGCTTTTTGTTTTCTCGGCAGCGGAAGTCAGTTAATTCAAAGAACTGTAACTGAAAATAAGTGACTGATGAGTGCCTGGCCCTGCAAGGAACACATACATCTCTCCCACCAGGGCTCAGGAAATATCACAGAAAATGGGATGGAAAGAAATGAATGAAAGAACTGGAGAATGGGGAAGAACACTGTGGAACTCTGTCACCTGGACATGACAAGGCCATTGCACTCACGAACTCACAGCAGCTGTCGTTATCTGCATAACACCTGCACATGATGAGGCCAGACAGCATTCTGGTATGGACAGGGGATGAGCTTAAAAGGCCACTCTCCTCCCTGCTGAGCTAATGATGGAGATGAGAAGGAAAAAGCACTACAGTGGGACTGAGAGAGATAAGATAGTGGAGTACATATGCTCAAAATACAATGCATGAAAAAATCACATTTACAGATGTTTTAATTAAAAAATCTTGGCAAGTGTATATGTGGCATGTGTATAGACATGTTCATATATGCATGGGCACACATGGGTACATGTCTTTGGAGGCCAGCAGTTGGCATTATCTTTCTTTTGCAATTGCCCTTCTACCTTATTATTTTTTGAGCCAGCGTCTGTCACTGAATCTGAGACTAACTGATTCTACCAGACGGACCAACCAGCAAGTGTCAGGAGTCCCTCTGTGTTGCAGTCAGGTTTGCATTGCTGGTAGAAATCACCCAACCAAGAGCAGCTTGTGGGAAAAAGAGGTTTATTTTGGCTTACAGGCTCAAGGGGAAACTCTGTGATGGCAGGGGGAAATGATGGCATGAGCAGAGGGTGGACATCACCCCCTGGCCAACATAGGTGGGCAGTAGCAACAGGAGAGTGTGCCAAACACTGGCATGGGGAAACTGGCTTTAACACCCATAAGCCTGCCCCTAACAATACACTGCCTCCAGAAGGCATTAATTCCCAAATCTCCATCAGCTGGGAACCTAGCATTCAGAACACCTAAGTTTATGGGGGACACCTGAATCAGATCACCACACCATGACTGTCTCCCCAGCACTGAGATTATAGATGCATGCCACCACCCTGATTTCACATGGGTGCTGGGTATTGGAACTCAGGTCCTCATATGTACACAACAAGCACTTTCCCCCTGAACCATCGCCCCAGCCCTTAAGTTTAATTTTAATATTTTAGTCTTCCAAATTATAAATGTGAAAATCATGTACTCATAATAGGTGGAACAAATTTTAGCTGTATAAAGAAAAAAAAAATAAGACTTTCTCCACTTTCTTCTTTCCCATCCTACATACTCATTCTGAATAGCCAATGGTTAACTGTCTTCTGATATCCTTCTGTGGCTCACACATGTCTGGCCTTCTGTACTGGTAGGTTTTCTCTCTCTTTCTCTTCTTCTTTTGTGTGTGTGTGCATGTGTGTACACATGTGTGTGCACACACGTGTCTTTGTGTGTGTGTAGAGTATTCACATATATGTACCCACGCAGTGCCCCATGCATTCGCCTGCCACAGGACTCACTTGTGGCGTCTAGAGTGGAACCTCGATGTCCCACTCCATTGCCCGAACTTGTACTTGAGCTGGAGTCTCTTAACTCTTCTGGGAGCTTCTTTTTTTTTTTTTTTTTTTTTTTTTTTTTTTTTTTTTTTTTAGTTCTGGTGATTCTCAGGTCTCTGCTACCCAGTAGGACTGGGGTTACAGGCATGCGTGATTATGCCTAGCTGTCTATGTGGGTGCTGGGGAATTGAACTCAGGGTGGATCAGGCCCTCATGCTTGAGTGGCAAGCATTCTTACTGAGCAACTTCCTCAGCAACTCTCTTCAATTTCATTTAAGGAAGTCCAAGGTGTTGAGCTCTGAAACCTAGTTTGGGGTGAGGAAGTATGGAAAAGAATGCAGAATTGTTTTATTTTTCTGCAAAGCCAGCATAGCCTTTATAAAACCAGCTTTGTCTTTCCTATGACAGATTCTCTGTTCCTAGCTTCCCTCAAGATTTTAGGTATGTGCAAATGAGACAAGAAACATTTTCTCTCTCTTTCTCTCTGATGCCCAGGCCCTGAACTAGTGAACTGCACAGTGCCCTCCAGAAAACACATTAAACGTGGTATACCCAGGATGCTCAGCTCTCAGAACAGCTGCCATTTTACTGAAACTAGCTAGAGCGAGTACAAAAGTGGACTTAGAAGTCACCTTTCTCACCAAGCTTTAGAATTTTCTCAAGAAAACAAACACTAAGTGGTGTTCTGTCACACATCCAAGACTCCAGAGAGACAGGAAGGAAGAGCGGAGGTTCACAGTGGTCACATGATCCCAGAAGTCCTCTCCTGTTCTGTGATCACCTGTGTTGGCAAGGAAAGAACCATCTGAATCCTGTGGTGAACTCTGGCATCTCTCTTGACTTCACCAAAAAGACAAGACACTACCACGACCTCGAAGTCACCCTGCGCTGGCACGGGAACATAAATGAGAGTCACGATTGTGTGAATCAAGATAAGAGAAAAGAACAAGTCATGGATCTTGGGAGAGAAAGATGCTATAAGCCCCTAAATTCTGCCTTGCACTAAGCAGGACAGGAGGCCCCTTCCAGCTGGAAGCAGAGCAGCTCCCCTCCAGCTATTTATCACTCTCCCCGCCATGTTTATTACTGTCCCAGAGCCAGAGAAAGTGGCTGTGTTTACAGTGGGTTAGAAGGAAGTCAGGACACTTCACATGGGATTCATGAGTCCTGAGTCTAAGAGAGATTACAACGCAGAAGGCACACGGCCGGGAGGCCCTCGCTGACCAGCACACGTACACATTCTCTAACCGTGCCGTGTGTGTGTTTGTCACCAGCCAGGAATTTCTTGGAGATAGGGAAGGAGGCGTGTTGCCCGTGCATCCTGTATCAGTCATTCTGCAGCAGGAAATGAGATTTATGGAGCGGGGGCACAATAAATTAGTGTGAAATGGACTCAATCGGAGCACACAATCTGGAAAACACAACTTAGCCAACAGATAAGATTATTCAGAGTCTAGGGACTGGACTAGGCAGGCATGAGGAAGAGACAAACAGTAGTTAGCCAAGATGATGTTGTCTCCAATCTTCCCAGGGAGGTCAGCAGAGTAGCCAGCTGCTTTCCCAAATACATGGCTCCCACCGGTTTTTTGTTTGACATGTGGGGTGTGTGTGTATGTGAGTGTGGTGTGACGTGGGGTGTCTGCCTCAATGGCTCTTCTGTGTATATGTATACAGTGAGTATGTGAGTCTGTATGGGTGCATGTGTGCCACTGCACACGTGTGGAGGTCGCAGGACAACCTCATGATGTTGTTTCCCACCTTCCACCTTGTTGGAGGTAGGGTGTGTCTTGTTCGTTTGCCACTTGCAAATGAGTCTGGACCTTGCGGTTCAGAATTCTCCTCCCTTCTGACTCACCAACCACTGTTATAGGTGAGTTGGGATTACAGAAGTGCTCTGCTTTATGTCTAGCTTGAGGAGGGTTCTGGAGATCCAAACTCAGACCTTCAGGCTTGAGCAGCAAGGATTGTTAACCACTGAGCCATCTCTAGTCCCTTGACTACCCTTCTACCATATTTATTGAAGCAATAAATCCAGAGCTTGTGGGTTCAGCAAGTCTAGCTGGCCATCTTGCCCCAGGAATTTTCTTCATCTCCCACATGCTGGGAATTACAGGCGTGCCACTACGCTTACCTGGCATTTTTACGTGGGTGCTAAGGACTCGAACTCAAGGCATCAAATGTGCATGGCAAAGTTTCCCCACTGAGCCACCTCCCCAGCACCAACTCCCTTTGTTTAAAAAAAAAAAAAAAAAAAAAAAGATGTTTGGGTCGAGAGAGGTGGCTTAGCAGTTAAGGCGATTGCCTGTGAAGCCTAACGACCCAGATTCGACTCCCCAGAGCCCATAGAAGCCAGATGCACAAAGTGGCACATGCTTCTGGAGTTCTTTGGCTGTGGCTGGAGGCCCTGGCATGCCCATTCTCTGCACCCCCCTCTCACTCTTGCATAAGTAAATAAATAAAAATAAAATATTTTAAAATAAAAAGATGTTTAAGTTCCTCACGGAAATTCTTTTAGGGTGGTAGCCAGGTCTTCTCCATTCTTCCTTTGAAACATGAGGTTTTATGATCACATATCTGTATAAGCATACACAGGAATAAATGCAGACCTGTATCCCCTAGCCTAGTGTCTGGTCTTTGCTTCCAAGAGTGGATTTCCTTCTACTTTTCCCGACCCTAGAGCTTATAGCACTAAAGTTGAATACATTATGCAAATTCTTTCCTGTGAGCAGAGGGTATCTGAGAGTCAGGAGTTGAGGACCTGGAACAGGATATGCTGGGACGAATGTTCCCACTTTGTCACAAACAACAGTGTGTGAAGCCATCTGTCCCATCAAGGCTACTTGACACAGGAAGCCCAGGCTGAGCTGAGCAGGATTATTTCAAGGATCTAACCAAGTCTCTCCTAAGAAAACTATTTTCAATATACTTTCTTGTTGGTTCTAATGTATGCAGTTCTTCATTCCCCTACATTAGTGAAAAACCGTGTTTATACTTGATAAAGAATAAATGCCATGCTTAATTTCTGTGACCTATAAAAGCTGGCAATGGAGGATTCCCTATAAAAACAAATGATAAAAAGAGGGAGAACTAAAACAGAGGTGACAGAGAGAGGGGGACTGTAATAGCAGGTGATAGAAACACGGGGAGCCATAGCAGCAGGTGACAGAAATACAGGGCACTATAACAGCAGGTGACAGGAACAGGGGAAGCTTTCACAGCAGGTGACCATAAGAAGAGATGATAGAAAGATGAGGAACGATAACAGCAGGTGAGAGAAAGAGGGGGGATTATAAAAGCACATCATCGGAGAGAGAGGGGAATTATAACAGCAGGTAATAGAAAGATGGGAACTATAACCACAGGTCATAGAAGGAGGAGTTACTGCAACAGCAGGCAACTTAAAGAGGGGAAACCAGTCCAGCCAGATGCGGTGTCTCATACCTTTAAATCCCGTTACTCAGGAGGCTGAGGTAGGAGGACTGCTGTGTGTCCAAGGCCAGCATGGGCCACAGAGTGCCGCTGCAGATCAGCTTGGACTAGAGTGACACCTTCCTTCAACACCTTCCCCCAAAAGGAAGGGAACACTACCACAGCAGATAATAAAAAGAAAGGGAACTATATGTAACAGCATAAAATAGAAAGGGGGCACTTTCCTCAATTTTCACCCTCCCCCCAATTCCAAACAAGGAGATTCACATTATTTGGAAATATATTTGTGGCCAACTCTAACATTTCCTTAAGAAGTAATATACAGATAAAGTTTGAAAGGTCCTTAAATTCTTTTTAAAATATTTTCGGTGAGAATTTGCATACATGCACATACTGTAATTTGATAATATTCCCATCCAATTATCCTCTTTGGGCACCCTCCCTCACCCCAACTCCACTGAGCACTCTCTTCTTTCCAAGTAGTCCTTATTCTGTTCTGATGTCTCATTCTTTTGTCGTCCTCCATCCTCTATGTCCAAAATGTTGATGGGCTCAGAACTGTCAGGTATTGTAGCGGTAGCAATAGTCACTGAGAGGTCATGAATGCACCAGTCAGTTCTTATCTGGAAAACAGTACCTCAAAGTATTCCTTCCTCTTCTATGGCTCTTACATTCTTCCCGTCCCCTCTTTTGCAATCTTCCCAGAGCCTTGGACTAGGTGACAGAGGTGTCTCTTAGTGTTCAGCTCTCAATAGCCTCCTATTTTCAGCTTTGTTGAGTTTTGAGTCTTCTTAGCATCTGCTGCCATCTCCACAGAGAAGCTTCATTGATTAGGAGCAAGATCAGCATTCATATTCTTTCTGCTTCCTCCTCTGAATTGTTCCCTGAGCCCTGGAGCGTATGGTAGAGATAGATGACTTGTCCAGCTCTAAGCAGTGGGCTTTCATTTCTGCTTATCACCTTGATTAGGACAATGGGTCTCCCCTTTAGTCACCGCCATCTGTAAAAAGAAGTTTCTCAAACCAAACACTGAGATCAGCATTGATCTATGAGCATAAACATGTACGTTTAGAAGGCAGTTTGATGTGTTCAACATATCCATTAGTCAAAAAACAGTGGTAACTTCCCTCAAGGGTCTATGTCCTTCCAAGCCTTAGGCTTTTGATTTTATTTTTATTAGGAGGCATGGAATTCCTTCCCACTGAGTGGGCCTCAAGTCCAGTCAGAGAGCAGTTGGTTACCCCCATAATTTATATGCCACTATTGTACCTAGCCACCTCTTGCCTGGCTGGTTGATTGTGCAGCACACAGAATTCACTGCTGGTTAAGGCTGTTGATGACTGCCCTACCCTCAGCAGCCAGGACACCACTTTCTATCACGATGACAGCTAGCCAGCAAGGAGGTGGCTTCCAGCTCAGCTCCAGCTTAATTCTTCAGTGGCCTGTGACCTCAGCATGTGGTGTCTTTAGCAATAGGATCTTACCATTTAGTTCAAGTGGGTAATCAAGAGCATTGGCAATGGTCTGTGTTGCTTTGCGAACCTCATGGGCCTCTCTGATCAACAGCTCACTGGGAGAGAACCACATCTGGCCCTGGAATTTGCCTGAAATGACCTAAGGCTTCACCCCAGCATGGTATTTCTGTTCTCTTTCTCCCTCCCCCTCTCTTTGTGTGTGTCTATTTTTAAAATATTTTTAAACATACTATAATTTAATTTATTTGAGAGAGAGAGAGAGAGAGAATCGGTGCACCAGAACCTTTAGAGACTACAAATGAAGCCACTTTGCTGAAAGAGATTATCAGCTCTAAGTTTTCTGGTGGAGTCTTTAGGCTCTCTTAAATACAGAATCATATCATCTGCAAATAAGGATAGTTTGACTTCTTCCTTGATATTTTGTATCCCTCTTATTTCTTTCTCTTATCTTATCACACTAGCCAAGACTTTAAATATTATATTGAATAGAAGTGGGGAGAGTGGAACCCTTGTTTTGTTCCAGATTTTAGTGGAAATGCTTCAAGTTTCTCTCCACTTAGGATGGTATTGGCTTTAAGTTTGTCCAATGTAGCCTTCATTATGTTGAAAAATGATTCCTCCACCCTCAGTCTATCCAGAGTTTTTTTTTCATGAAGGGCTGTTGTGCTTTGTCAAAGGCCTTTTCTGCATCTATTGAGATAGTCGTGTGGTTTCTGTCCTTAACTCTGTTTATGTGATATATTATATTTATTAATTTTCATATGTTGAACCATCCCTATATCCCAGAGATAAAATCTGCTTGATTGAGGTGGATGATATTTTTAAAATTTATTTTATATTTTATCTTTTTTACTTATTTGAGAAAGAGAATAAGTGCATCAGGGCCTCCATCCACTGCAAACAAACTCCAGACACATGTGCTGTCTTGTGCATCTGGCTTATGTGGGTTCTGGGGTATCAAACCTGGGTCCTTTGGCTTTGCAGGCAATTACCTTAGCTGCTAAGATATCTCTCCAGCCCTGAGGTGGATGATATGTTCAAAATGCTCTTGAATTCAATTCAACAGTATTTTATTTAAAAAAAATTACATGTATGCTCATCAGGGATATTGGTCTATAGGGTTTTTTTTCTGTTATGTCTCTGTCTGGTTTTGCTATTAGTGTAATGCTGACCCACAGAAGTTAGGGAGCATTCCCTCCTTTTCAATTTTATGAAATAAGTTGAGAAGCAGTGGCTTCAGATCTTCTGGGTCTGGGCTTTTCTTAGTTGGGAGATATTATTATTATTATTATTATTATTATCATTATTATTATCATTATTATTGCTTCAGTCTTGCTGCTTATTATGGCCCTATTTAAATTATTAATCTTCTCTTGGTTTAGCTTTGGTAGATCATATATATCATGAAATTCACCCACTTCTTCTAAATTTTCCTGTTTGGTAAAATATAGCTTTTTAAAAAATATGGCCTAGGGCTGGAGAGATGGCTTAGCAGTTAAGCGCTTGCCTGTGAAGCCTAAGGACCCCAGTTCGAGGCTTGATTCTCCAGGATCCACATTAGCCAGATGCACAAGGGGACGCACATGTCTGGAGTTCATTTGCAGTGGCTGGAAGCCCTAGCGTGCCCATTCTCTCTCTCTCTCTCTCTCTCTCTCTGCCTCTTTCTCTCTCTGTCACTCTCAAATAAATAAATAAAAATGAACAAAAAAATATGTCCTAATGATGCTCTTTATTTCATTGGTATTCATTGTAGCATGTCCCTTTTTCATCACTAATATTATAGATTAGGGTCCTCTCTCTCTTTCTCTTGGTAAATTTGGCTAAAGGTTTATAAATCTTGTTTATCTTTTTGAAGTATTGACTATTTGTTTTATGATTCTTGTAATGTTCTTAATTTCTATTTCACTTGTTTCTGCTCCAGTGTTAATTATTTCTTTCCTACTAGTATTTTTGAGTTTGATTTGTTCTTGTTTTTCCAAGCCTTCAAGTGGATCATTAAGTTATTTATTTGTGATCTCTCTACTTTTATAATGAAGGCATTTAAAATTATATACATTCCTCTTAAGATGTCATTCCTCATGTCTCATATATTTTGGTAAGTTGTATTTTAATTTTCATTCAGTTCTAGGAAAATTTTAAATTCCCTTCTTGATTTCTTCAACAACCCATTAACTATTAAATGTGTGTTATTGGGGCTGAGAGATGGCTTAGCAGTTGAGGTGCTTGCCTGTGCAACCTAAGGACCAAGGTTTGATTCTCCAGTACCCACATAAGCTAAATACACAAAGTGGAACATGTATCTGGAGTTTGTTTACAGTGGCTAGAGGCCCTGGTGTAGCCATTCTCTTTCTCTCTCTCTCTGCTCCCTCTCTGTCAAATAAATAAATAAAATATTTAAAATGTGTGTTTTTGAATCTCCAGGAGTTTGTGTATATTTGTTGTTTGTCTTGTTGATTTCTAGCTTATTACATTGTGGTCAGTTAGAACAGGAGTTATTTCAATTTTCATAAATTCATTAAGATTTTTTTCTGTCTTAATATGTGATCTACTTGATAAAAAGTTCCATGGAGCCAGGCATGGTAGCACACGCCTTTAATCCCAACACTCAGAAGGTAGAGGTAGGAGAATCACCGTGAGTTCAAGGTTACCCTGAGACTCCATAGTGAATTCCAGGTCAGCCTGGGCTAGAGTGAGACCCTACCTAAAAAAAAAAAAAAAAAAACACAAAAACAAAAATGTTCCATGGGCTGTTGAGAAGAATATGTAATCTGTAGTGCTTGGATGGAATGTTCTGCAATTGTCTGTTAGGAACCTTTAATCTTTGGTATCCTTTAGTTACTTTATTTCTCTGTTTACTTTCTACCTAGATGACCTGTCTATTGGTAAGAGGTCATCCAATATCATTGTGTTGGGATTTATCTCTGATTTTATATCTAATAGATTTTGTTTTATAAAACTAGTGCACCTGTGCTTGATGCATGTATGTTTATAATTTTAATGTCCTCTTGGTTTATTGTTCCCTTGAACAGATGTTGTGACCTTTTTTTTCAATCTCTTTTGATTACTTTTAATTCGAGGTCTATTTTGTTAGATATTAGAATAGCTACACCTCCTTGTTTCCTAGTTCTCTTTACTTGGAATTTTCCACTACTTCATCTAAGATAGAGTGTCTTGTCAGTGAGGTGAGTCTTTTGAAGGCAGCAAAAAGATGGCTCCTGTTTTCTCATCTAGGCTGTTTAGCCTATGTCTATGTTAGCTGAGGCCATTAATATTCAGAATTATCATTGAAAAGTATGTGTTAGTCTTTGTTATATTGGTGTCTTTGTGGAGTTTGGTGTTTTCTTGGTCTTCACTTGTTTAACAAGTGTTCTCGCTTTGGTTATTGGGTTTTTTTTTTTTTCTTCCCTCCTGCAGCTTCTTGAATATGTTTATTCTTCTCTATAATGTGTAGTGTTACATTTGGTATTCTCTGTAGGGCTTGTTTAGCACTCAAAAATTCCTTTACCTTATTTTTAATCATGGAATGTTTTTCCTTTCTCCTTCTATTACAAGAGATCATTTCCTGGGTATAGTAGTTTGGCAGCTGTGATCTTTCAAAACTTGAAATATGTCATTCCATACCCTCTGGCTTTTAGTGGTTCCATTAAAAAGTCAGTTGCTCTTCTGATGGGACTGCCTTTGTATATGACAAGATGATCCTCTCTCATAGCTTTTAGTACCCTTTCTCTATTCTTTGTATTTGTTATTTTAATTATAGTATGATGTGAGGGATTTCTTTTCTGATCTGATGTTTGGTGTTCTGCATACCTCTTGTACCTAAATGGGCATTTCTTTCCCTAGGTGTGGGAAATTTTCTTCTATAATTTTATCAAAGTTATATTTTATGCCATTGGCCTGAAGTTCTCCTTGTTGTGTGCTCATAATTCAGACATTGATGTTTTCAAGCTGTTGCGCATTTCTTTTGTGTCACATTCATATTTTTGAACTTTTCATTGGATTCTACTAGCTGATCCAATTCCTCTTCTTTTTCTTCAAAACTTGCTGTTCTGTCTTCCAGTTTATCCATTCTATTGGTGAAGCTTGCCATGTAGCTATTTAACTTGTTATATTTTTCATTTTAAGCTTTATTTCAGCTTGGTTTTTCTTCATGATTTTTATCTTTTTGTTGAGTTACATTTTCATATCCTGGTTAGGCTTCGTTTTATGTAGTTGTTTGTTTGTGTCCTCTTCAAACATATTGGGGATTTTATTCATGTGTTCATCTGTGTCTTCCTTGAGTTCTTTGTACATATTTGTAATTATTTTCTATTGAGATCTTTGTCCAGAGTTTCTTCTAGGCACTCTCATGGTGTCTTCTGCTATAGGATTGGCATTTTCTTGGGGGAGACATATTGGCTGTTTTTTCATGTTGAGTTGAGACCCACCTGGAGACAGCACTTTGGTCAACTCTTCCGGGTACACTTGTGGTGGAGGGGAGGGGACTGCTGGGGCAGGCAGCTGCTGTGTCTTATGTGGGAGCCATCCCAGACAAGATGTTGGGTTCCCAGAGCTGGCTGGTGGGTGGGAGGGGATTGCTGGGGAGATCCAGCTGCTTGGATTTATGCACAAGCTGTTCCAGCCAACATGGCAGAAAGTTCTTTAAATTTGACAAAGACATACAAGAGATGGTGGGGGGTGGAAAGGCTACTTGGATTCCTTAGAAATAATAGGAATCAGGCTGGAGAGATGGCTTAGCGGTTAAGCGCTTGCCTGTGAAGCCTGAGGACCCCAGTTCGATTCCCCAGGACCCACGTTAGCCAGATGCACAAGGGGGCACACATGGCTGGAGTTCGTTTGCAGTGGCTGGAGGCCCTGGCGCACCCATTCTCTCTCTCTCTCTCTATTTGCCTCTCTCTCTCTCTCTCTCTCTCTCTCTCTCTGTCACTCTCAAATAAATAAACAAAAATGAACAAAAAAATAAAAGAAATAATAGGAATCAAGTCTGTGAAAATGGTATCATGGGTAACTCTGCTTTGTGGTTAACTTAAACTTCAATGTGAGCATCGCCCAGTATTTAAGAAGCCTTTGGCTTATCTTGTGTTTCTCAAATTTGTTCAAAGCACATTAGCAGTTCTGACCGAAAAAGGCATAGAAATCAGTCAGAAAAGCCGAACAGGTTCTGAGGCCATTTTTCCATGCAGTTTAGTTTGAGTCTGTTAATATTTGTTGTTTAAGGACTTTTATCACTGCCTTCCCAAGAAGCTGAGGACACTAAGATCTACTCTCTTAGGAAATTGTGTGTGTGTGTGTGTGTGTGTGTGTGTGTGTGTGTGTGTGTGATATGTAGGCACATACTTGTCATGGCACACATGTGCATGTCATGGAACAACCTCCTCAGGGTGTTGGTCCTTGCCTTCTACCTTGTTTGAGACAGAGTCTTGTTTTATTTTGTTTTGTTGTATTGTTTGTTTGTTATTGCCACTGTGAAAGCCAGAGCAGTTGGCCTAAAATCTTTGGGATACTGCGGACTCTGCCTCCCATAGCAGTAGGTGTATTGTGATGACAGATGCATGCCCTACTTGCATCCAGCATTACATAGGTTCTAGGATTCCAAACTCTGGTCATCATGCTTGCACAGTAAGCACTTTTAACCCCCGAGCCAGCAGTATCTGCCAAGATTATTTGCATTTGCCTTGACTCAGTGATCTCAATTCTAAGAATCTTCTCTGAAGATAAACTTCCACAATTATGAAGCAGTGCATGCACACGGTTATTCACTGTAGTGTTATTTAACAGTTCAAGATGGGAACAGCCCTTATGTCCACAATGGGGGGCAGTGTGAATCTTCTAAGCAATAGAGAATTCTGCAACCACAAAAGGGAATGGTGAGTCAACACAGGGAGCACTCCAGGATATTGTGTTAAGTGAAAAAAAAAGAGAGAGATATACAAAACTATATGTATATTATAACACATTGTATGTAAAAAAAAAAAGAAGCATGGCAGGAGAGACTACTTAGCAGTTAAGGTGCTTGCCTGCAAAGCCTAAGGACCCAGATTTGATTCCCCAGTACCCATGTAAGCCATTTGCACAAGGTGGTACTTTGAGTTCGTTTGCAGTGGCTGGAGGCCTGGTATGCCCACTGTCTCTCTATCTGCCTTTCCCTCTCCTGCTCTCTCTCTCTCTCTCTCATAAATAAATAAGCAATTCTCTTTTAAAAAAAAAGAGGGCAGAGTAAGAATAATCTTGCATCTTTGTCTAGTTTCCTAGAAAGGAATACATACCTAAACTGGTAGCATGAAATATTTATTTCTGCAGAGAGAAGCTGGGAACAGGAATGATTGTGACTTCTTTCAGATACACTTTTATTGTTTTAGCTTCTGAACCTCTTAAATATTCTAAATGTAAACTTTAAATGGAAAAAACATGTTCTAAAACTGAAGCACAAAAGAAACAAAAGAACCTAAATATACATTAAATTGATTTCATAATTGTACAGAAAAAAAAGAATTTTTCAAAGTGCCTTTCAAGCATAGTATTCTGTTTATCCTTCATGGTATAAAATAACATTGGAAATGGCTCAATGGGTAAAATATTCACTGAGCAAGCATAAGGACCTGAGTTTGTTATGCCCAGAACCCACATAAAGCCAGATGTAAAAGCACACATCTGTAATTCCAGCTCACCTACAGAAAGCTGACAGGAGGAGACAGGAGAATCCCCCAGAAGCTGACAGGCAAGCTAGCCTGGCTATGTAGTGGCAAACAAGAGACCCTGCATCAAACAAGCTGAAAGGTAAGAACTGACACCCAAGGCTGTCTTCTGATCTTAACATGCATGCCATGGTACACACATATCTGTGCTTTTGCATACAGACACATACCATACACACAACATGCACATATCACACACACTTGTACACACAAAGGTTAAAAAAAAACTGAAAATAAATACATTTTAACTTAACTCAGGTCAGGAGGTAGACAGAGCAAGAGAAATCAAAAGTAGCATATAGTAAAATTTTTCATATATATGTAAAGGATATGAAAGCCATTTTACTATTTTTTCTGCTTTCCTGTACATTTTAATTTATGAAAATAAAATATTTACTGATGTGGGTACTACGATATCTGGACTTAATGGTATAATCATGCTTAAGAATTGAACAAGTAATTTACTTTTTTTTTTTCCTCTAAAGTGAGAGTTGTGAGCTCTGTGCTGTCCCAGCTTCCTTCCAAAACTGTCTTGCCATTAGCTTCTACTTTGGGAAATCACTGCAAAATCTAGCCAGAGTCGGTGGCTCTATTTATTCTCTGTCTTCATTGCTTGGATCATGGCCTCTCTGAGACTCGGTCTCCTGTTTAGCCAAATGGGGTGAGGGTTTCAGAAAAGGACATAGTACGAATAAAAATCTGACACAGCTTATGCCAAAGTGGCGAAGAAAACTGGTGCTGATTTCTGAAAGGTCTAAGCTAACTCCAGCTTTCCTGCGTGCATTCTCACCGAACAATAAATTTATTTAGCGTGGCTGTGTGTGAGTGTGTATGGGTGCACATGGCACAGCTCATGTGAGGAGGTCTGAGGCCAACTTCAAGGAGTCTGTGTTCCACGGTCTTTGAGGCAGGGTTTCTCACCACTACAAATGAATTGCCAGGCTGCAAACAAACATCACACTAGCTGGCCCATGAACTTTGGATTCTCCTGGCTCTGCCTCCCTCTGTTGTAGGCACTTGGGATCACAGATGTGTGGGCCACTTTGCATCTGGCTTTTACGTGGGTGCTGGGAAATTGAACCTGTACTGGCAGGCCTTGAAAACAAGCTCCTTTAACCACTGAGCCATCATCTCCTTAGGCCCAAATTATATGCATTCTTTCCCATCACCCTAGGAGACAGTTGTTACACATGTGATCCTCATTTCACATTAAGAAAACTAAGATTTCAAAAGGTGGGAAAACTTGCCCTGGTTCACTCTGTCAATCAAGAATTTAAATATGCCGGGCGTGGTTGCACACACCTTTAATCCCAGCACTGGGAGGCAGAGGTAGGAGGATCACAGTGAGTTCAAGGCTACCCTGAGACTCCATAGTGAATTCCAGGTCAGCCTGGGCTAGAGTGAAACCCTACCTCGAAAAACCAAAAAAAGAAAAAAGAAAAAGAAAAAGAATTTAAATCCAAGGCTATCTATGACCAAATACTATGTTCTTGACTGTGTGTGTGTGTGTGTGTGTGTGTGTGTGTGTGTGTGTGTGTGTGTGTGTGTCGGGTACGGAGATCGCTAAAGAAAGACCCGGGCCTCAAATAGAATGTAAAAACAAAGAACTATTATTCTGCAAAATCAGCCAGCATGCAGGGCTCAACCATTCATACAAAATGGTGACCCAGAGAGGAGCACACAGGCTCCTTCTAAGCACAACTAGGGGAATTCCAGGTGGGGTTAGGTAATCTTCTAACCGTGATTGGCTAGGGAAGCAGCAATTACAGTTGAAGTCTCTGATTGGCTGGAGCAAAAGGAACATGTTTGGGCATGTCTGGATATGTCTGGGCATGTCTAGATATGTCCCCAAGAACTGACTCCGCCCCAGAGCACAAAATGGTAGCTATCTACCCCTGCCACATGTCAGGGTCACTGTTGGCTAGCAGCCCGCCCTTTGTGGTTTTTCCCAGAAGTCTTGCCAGCTTCTCCAGGAAACTGAAACTTAGGCATAGCTGTAAACTGGAGCAAATTTGATCCTCTCAGTGGATGAACATGTATGTGCCCATGAGATGCTTTGTGCACTAGTCTGCAGTGGGTCCGTTTGCCTGTGATGGTTGGAAGGGAACTTTAGGCGTCCCTCTCCATCACATTTTTTTTTTTTTTTTTTTTTTTTTGCCAGTTCTTACTTGAGCCCTGGTGTTTTATTGATCCTGGAGCTTCCTTTTGTTTGTTTCATGAGCCCTGGAGATTCTCCAGTCTCTGCTACCCTCATGACTTGGGGTTACAGATGTGTGTGGCCATGCCAACCTATTTATGTGGATCCTGGGGAATGAATTCCATCCAGCAGTCTCTCTGGCCTCCTCGGGCCCTTATGCTTGTACAGGAAGTGCTTTTAATAGCTGAGACATTTCTCCAGCCCTATGTTCTTGATTTTTTTTTTTAATGCCATGATACTTGTGGGAAAAGTCTATCAAGGATTCCTTGTGATCTGACAAAAAGGAATTAACTTATAAAATATCTTCCCTTTTAATGCTTTGAAAAATAGATTTATTAAGCCGGGTGTGGTGGCGCATGCCTTTAGTCCCAGCACTTGGGAGGCAGAGGTAGGAGGATTGCCTGAGTTTGAGTCTACCCTGAGATTACATAGTGAATTCCAGGTCAGCCTGGGCTAGAGAAAGGCCCTACCTTGAAAACCCAAATGAAAGAAAAAAATTAGATTTATTTATTTGAGAGAGAGAAAGAAACAGGCAGATATGCCGAATGGCAACAGCAGGTCCACTAGCCACTGCAAACAAGCTCCAGACGCATACACCACCCTCACCTTGTGCGCCTGGCTTTACATAGGAATTAGGAAATCAAGCCCAGGTCCTTAAGCTTTGCTGCCAAATGCCTTAACCACTGAGCCATCTCTCCAGCCCTAAAACATCTTCTTGGTATATTACTGAAACTCCAAAGGTGCTAGACAGTCCCCTCAGCTAGGTGGATAGAGATGGCAATACTCTAACCCAAAATGGTGACCAAAGATGGCTAAGAGGGTAATCCCACTTCCTCCTTCTTCATGGCCTAAGTGACTGTTCCCACCAGCGAGCTGGCTT
Organism: Jaculus jaculus; assembly: GCF_020740685.1. Classification (NCBI taxonomy): domain Eukaryota; kingdom Metazoa; phylum Chordata; class Mammalia; order Rodentia; family Dipodidae; genus Jaculus; species Jaculus jaculus. Next base: position 46,742,912 of record NC_059109.1, on the reverse strand, counting down.
GGCCAACTTTCTGGGACCTGCACAGTACTTCAAGCATCACGGACCAAGCAGCACTTCCCTCTTTGTTTTAGCTGACCACTCATGGACTCTGGATGGGCAGGCTTCCCTCCTTCAATAAAAGTCCAACTCCCACTGGGCCAGTGAATTTCCAGCTCTTGATCCCCATCCTCCCAGGAGTCTGTTCTCTCTGCTTTCTTTCATCTTAATGTTGAAATAAACTTTATTCTTTTAAACCCTTTCATGCCTTTTAATTTTCTAATCAGCAGAGAAAATGAACACAACACCTCTAGACAGGATCATTACCATTTAATTTTTTTTAACCACTCAAATTTTTTAAACCTTATTCCTACAAACCAGGAATTAAAAGCTGTTCTGGGGCTGGAGAGATGGCTTAGCAGTTAAGTGCTTGCCTGTGAAGCCTAAAGACCCCGGTTCAAGGCTCGATTCCCCAGGACCCACGTTAGCCAGATGCACAGAAGGTGCACGCATCTGGAGTTCATTTGCCATGGCTGGAAGCCGTGGCACACCCATTCTCTCTCTCTCTCTCTCTCCCTCTTTCTCTATGTCACTCTCAAATAAATAAACAAAAATGAACAAAAAAATTAAAAAATATTTTTTAAAAAAGCTGTTCTGGTGGCAAATTGTTGTAGTCCCTGCTCCTCCTTTTTGTCTGGCACCTGCCCTTGTTTCTCCTTTGACACTTGAGCTTGTGGCCTTGAGAAAAATTCTTTACATTACACACACACACACACACACACACACACACACACACATAGTGTTTTAAAAGACCTGATGCATCTACACAAATACAGTGAAATTTATTCACATTAAAGAAAAGATGAAATCCAGGTATGATGGCTCATGCCTTTAATCTCAGCACTCAGAAGGCAGAAGGAGGAGGATCACTGTGAGTTCCAGGCCAGCCTGAGAATCCAGAGAGAATTGCAGGTCAACCTGGGCTAGAGTGAGACCCTACTTAAAAAAATAAGAAAGGAGGGAGGGGAAGGAAGTAAGAAGGAAGGAAGGGAGGAAGGAAGGGAGGGAGGAAAAGAAAGGAAAACATGTATATGTGTACACAAAAAAAATATTTGGGGAAAGCCACAAACGTTTATCAACTCTGAAGACAACAAATTTGGCCCATCCACATAGGGGAATAACACTGACCAATGAGTAAGAAGAAATTACTAGTACATACAGCAAAGGGACTGCGTTTCAGAAGACACTTTGCTGAGTGAAAGAAGCCCACTATGGAAACTGCATGCTATATGATTCCTTTGGTGTGACAGTGTGATCTATAGTGATGGAAAACAGACCTGTGGTTGCCTGAAGCTGGAAAGAAGGATAGATGAATGGTGAAGATTGGGAGGCTCTGGGTGACAAAAATGTTTCATATCTTCATTGTACTGTTGGATATACAACCAAGTGTATCTGTCAAGACTCACTGAAGTTCATGCTTGAAAAAGATGCAGTTAAATGTATGTAAATTACATGTCAATCAAGTTGAATTTTTTAAAATATATTTTATTTATTTAGTCATTTGAGAGGGAGAAAGAGGCAGAGAGAGAAAGACTAGATGTACCAGGACCTCCAGCTACTGCAAACGAATTCCAGACCTTATGCATCTGGCTTATGTGGGTCCTGGGGAATTGAACCTAGGTCCTTTGGCTTTGCAGGCAAGCGCCTTAACCACTGAGCCATTTCTCCAGTCCCCCAAGTTGAATTTTTAAAACAGCATTCATGTGTATTTTTTTTTTTTTAAACTTGCCTGGCATGTGTTATGAAGGTGTTCTGAGAGGCCTGGGTGCTGGAGTTGCTGTGGGTTACAACCCAGATCTTTCTGGGCAGGATCAGATTGGTCTGTTTGCAAGTCACTGATGTTTTCCCATCACCAAGGTGATTGCCACGGAACATCGCCTGCAAGTTCATCATCTCAGCACTTAATGTTTCGTTTTTGTTTTTTCAAAATACAGAAAAGTAATTAGAAGACACGCTGAACAATAACCTCTCTGCCAAATTACCTTGTTTTAATTTTATGGTGCTTTTGAATTGTTAAAGCTCAAATAATTAATTTGAAAACTGCCAGTCTCCAGGCAGGATTTCTTTTTTGGGGGGTGGGGGACAGTGGTGTGCAGGGCCAAGTATTTTAAGGACTGTTTTTCATGGTAAAATCTTAACCCTGGAAGACACACAGTGACCACTGGCCCACTGATCTGTTCCAAAAACTCCATAGATGATAAGCCACAAGGAAGAAACAATTGTCCAGCCAACCTCTAGCAGCAAGGTTTGACTATCTCTTTAGTAACATTGAGGAAAGACCATTGCTTTAATCAGATCTTGAGAAGACTGAATCAGATTCACTCGGGTTTGGTAATTCAGCTCATTCCTGGCAGGCCTCTGGAGCATGAACACGCTAAAGTGAAACCTTGGAAATGAAGAATTCAAGTTGGGGAAATGGCAAACTTTGGTAAAGAAAACATTCCGACCTCATGGGACAAACTTTGCCAAAACCTAATGAGATCAATGGAGGTAAAAGTGAGGAAAAGACCATGGGGGACAAAGAGAAGGAGGAAAGGTCAACATCATTTGCATGGCTGTGCTGACAGTGACCCTGGGAAGGACCCTTGGTTGATCCCTCTTACCAAGACAGCACTGCGGGCTCCCGGCTCCGCGCACTGTCAACAGGGTTTGCATTCCATCTAGCTGGCCTCCCTAAATGAAACCACTGCAAGATTCCAGGCCATCCTTTGTAAATGTTTGTTCTTCACAAGGGCAGGGCGACTTCCTAACTGGGTAAGCTGGCTGAAGATCTGAGTGAGCTTAGAAAAGAAATCGAGGTTTGCCCTTGAACTCACAGAGCAGGGTACGGCAGCACACCAGGTCATCCTGGCGTGGGGCCCTGAAGCACAGCCTCAAGAGGCCTCAGAAAAATTATGTTGCTTCTAGAAGATTGGCTCACATCTCCCTCTGAGTCTCCGTCCTTTGGTTAAGGGGAGGTGGGGAACAAGCCTTTTAAAATCAGGGTTTTATTTTACTGATGGAGTCTTAAGAGACTGTCTCACACAACCTGGACTCGGAGAAAAGAGTGGCCTGGTTTTAATGTCACCTTTAGGATGGCTGGCAGAGCCTGGGCATGTATAGACTTGGCAATGGATTCTACACACCTAAGTCTCTTGTCCCAAATAGTTTAGTCTTCTTTTTTTTTAAATTTTAACTCATTTATTTGCAAGCAGAGAGAAACAGAGAGAGTGTAAGAGACAGAGAGAGGGAGGGAATGGGCGCAGTAGGGCCTCTAGCTGCTGCAAACGAACTCCAGGTGAGTGCATCACTTTGTGCCTCTGGCTTTACGTGGGTACTGGGTAATCAAACCCTGGTCACTGGGTTTTGCAGGCGAGAGCCTTGACTGCTGAGCAATCTCTCAAGTCCCCCAAATACTTTAGTCCTAATTAAGTTCTGCTAATAAGAAATATACTTTTGGAAAGTGCTGTGGTGGTTGGGGCTCACAATAGAGGTTTTGGATTGCCCCAGAACTCTGCGGCAACATAGGAATGAGATAGAAGGTGGAATTGAGGCTATTACCCAAATCTGAGCTTTAGAAAAGAGGAAGTTGATGTCAGGTAAATAAATTATAAGGACTTTTTTTTTTTTTTAAAGAATCCTATTATAGTCTGTCTTATGGTTACACCCCTTTGCTCTGCTATGGGTTCATGTGACATAACTAAATCATAAGACTCACACAGGTGATAAAACTCACAGAACGGCGGGCCAGGGGCAGAGGGAAGGTGCTTGGCGAGATGGCTCAACAGTTAAGGCATTGCCTACAAAGCCTAATAACCCAGGTTCAATTTCCCAGTACCCACATAAAGCCAGATGCCCAAAGTGATGTATGCATCTGGAGTTCATTTGCAGAGGCTGGAGGCCCTGTCACACCCATTCTCTCTGTCAGTCTTCTCTCTCTCTGCTTGCAAATAAATAAATAAATAATTTTTTTTTTTAAATCACAGAATGGGATAAGGAGTGTCTGTTTGTTTATTTAGAGCCTCTTCAAATGCTTACGCCTTGTTCTAAAGTCTTGGTTTCTGCTGGTGGGTGCCCACACCACTCACAAAGGCCTCTGGAAGCCATGGCCTCTCAGCCACGTGTAGGAACGTCAGTGCATCAGGGGGCTTGCAGTCATCCTTGCCTTCTGTTTGCAGTTTTCTCACCTCTTCAAGAATCATGAGAGGGCCAGGGAGATGGCTTCGTAGGAAAGTGCTTGCAGTACAAGCATGAAGACCTGAATGCAGATCCCCAGTGCACATGTAAAACGTCTGGTATGGTAGTATCTGCCTGTAATTCCAGTACTCAGAGGCAGAGACAGGATCCCCAGCAACTTGCTGGCTACCTAGACTAGCCAAATTTTGTGAGCTTTGGTTGAGTAACAGACCCTGTCTTACACTAAGGACACTCAATACGTATCAAAGCAGAGGTCCAAAAGTTGTAAGAGCTCAAAACTAACATAGACTAATAACACACCAGCCAAGGCTCAGGGAAGGTTGTAAGAGTCACAGGGTGGGAAAGAGTATCCTGGCCCCCAACCTGTCATAGGAACCCAAGGCTGCATTCATAACCCAAAATCCCATGATGAATACTAGAAACCACACTGAAAAAGGGACCTCAGTGGAATGGGAGTGGGGAGGAGAAGATATAATAGGATAATACTTGGGGAATGAGACCAACACATGTTTTGTCTATACAACAAAGTTTCTAATTATTGTTTTTTAAAGAGGGCTGGAGAGATGACTTAGTGGTTAAAGACACTTGCTTGCAAACCCTGATGGCCCAGATTCAACTTCCCCAGCACTCATGCAAAGCCAGATGCACGAAGTGGCACATGCGCCAGAGCAACAGCATCAAGAGGCCCTGGTGCATCCACACTCCCTCTGTCCCTGTCTCTGCCTCTTTCTCTCTATCAAATAAATAAAGTAGTGTTTTAACGGCACATGCCTTTAATCCCAGCACTCTGGAGGCAGAAGTAGAAGGATCACTGTGAATTCAAGGCCAGTCTAGGACTACAGAGTGAGTTCCAGGTCAGCCTGGGCTACAGTGAGACCCTACCTCAAAAGCAACAACAGCAACAAAAAGAGATTCTGTCGTAAAAAAAATAAGGTGGCGAGCCACTGCAATGACCATCTGACATTGACCTCTGCCCCTCCACTTGCATCCACATACACTCATTCGCATGTGTGCCCACACACATGTAAACATGCATACAAACACGGATGCAAAGCACAAATACATCTACATGCACATGCAAAAGTCATTGTGAATATTTGGCTTTGATTACTCTGCTGCACTACCCAACTGACACATTTTGTCTGGTATGCTGAGAAAGCCCATGTTTTTACTAGTTTTGTGTAATCCTCTGCACCTAACAACTAACCTTCCCACACTTCTGTCCAGCCACCTTGGGCTTGCAGCATCCCAGTCTCCACAGTCCTTCCCAGTGTTCAAAGTCCAGAACTACTTTGACTTCTCTGCTGAACCAACAGAGAGGCTTCACTTGTGATCTCCCTGTAAGCCACCTTCCTGATTACTACCTCCCTTGTCCCTAATATCCGCGCTTTTCTTCTCCATCCAGGGTCCACCCTGTCACTTTTCCACCCTCCCCCACACCTCTCCTTGTACTAGCTGTCCTGCCCAGATTTCACTCCACCTGATGGGGTGCATCATGTCTGGAACTCACTTTCTGGCCCTTACTGTCAGACAGTTGACAAGGCACAAAGAACCAATGATGGCTTGCAAGCCAGCGCTCCTGAAGCCAGAGTAAGGAGTTGGGGCTGTAATATCTGGATGAAGTTCTCACAAACAATCCACACAGTACTTGCTGATGAACCCCAACCTCCATGGAAAAACTTAACGTTAGCCCATTTAGTTCTTCTCCAAGCACAGCACTTCCTTACTTTCTGAAGTACACAACTTGATTTTGGTGTATTTATAGTTTTCCATCATTTTTCATTTTGCAAATATTTCAATATTGCATCAAAAAAGAAAAGGATTTACAATTTTTAAGGAGTAAGAGCAGTGTCCCACATTCCATGTACATATCGTGACAGTTTCAGGAGATGGCTGCCCTGATACATACTCAGGGCCTGGTCAGCGCTGCTTGATTGGCACATAGTTGTTTAAATTCAGCTATGAGCTTAGGGAAGTGGTGCAAAGGGTGTGGAAAATGTGGGCCTTGCTGGTAGATATGTGTCACTGAAGCTAAATGTTACCTCTGAAAGCTGAACTTAGCAAGCTGGGAGACTACACAGGACAGCACTCCCACATCCCTGGAAGGTACAGTTTCACAATTGCGGACAAAAGGGCAGCCCTTCCTGTTTTATGTGATGATTAGATTGTTCACGCATTTGTTAATTCAGTGAATTATTTTGAGTCATGTGCATGTGCTATGAGTGAGGCAATGTGGAAGACACACACAGAAATTCTGAGTCCTGCAATGTGGGGTGTCAATGCTCAGTGGAATTACAATCAGATAAGATCCTGGCTCTTCCTTCTGGAAGAACCTTGGAGTCAGGATCTGCAAACAATGGGCATCTTACGTCAGCATCTGGGCCACTGGCTGGATCCCTGCCTCCAGTCTGGACCATCCTGTCCCAGTGGAAAGAGAATCCATGGATTGGACCTTGAATAGGAACTCTTTGGAGCTTCCTTCTTCCTTTAGTGGAATGTCAAAAGTGTTTTAATCAAACATGAGCAGTGGGAAGAAATGAAAAGGATTTTTAACAGCTTGGTGCACACAGATCTTATCCTCAAATGAATCTGTAATTTTTGTCAATGTTTACACATCTAATTTAAAAAGAAGACTTCAAAATCCATGTCACTACACCATACATGCCAATAAATCAGCTGTAGTGGGAGCTGTGTTCAGCACCAAAGTTAAACAGAGGATTCATCCATCCACCATCCCATTCATCAATTCATCCATCCATTACTTTCTTTCACATATTTGTTCACTTAGCAGATGTTCAATGAGTATGGCATTGTGCTATGTACTGTGGATGACATGAAGATGAGCCACTATGTGTTGCCTTAAAGCATTTGAAGAAAAAAGAGGGCATAAACATGCACTTTAAAAAGTAGAGATAGGGGCTGGAGAGATGGCTTAGTGGTTAAGGTGCTTGCCAGCAAAGCTTAAGGACCCATGTTTGACTTTTTATTTTTTACTTTTTAAATTTTTTGGTTACTTTTTATTTATTTATTTTAGAGTAACAGACAGAGAGAGAACGGCAGGTAGATAGAGAGAGAGAATGGGTGCATCAGGGCCTCCAGCCACTGCAAACGAACTCCAGGCATATGTGCCCCCTTGTGCATCTGGCTAACGTGGGACCTGGGGAATCAAGCCTCAAACCGGAGTCCTTAGGCTTCACAGGCAAGCGCTTAACCACTAAGCCATCTCTCCAGACCCATTTTTAACTCTTTATATCCCATGTAAGCCAGACACACAAGGTAAAAGTGTACAAGATTGCACATGCGTACAAGGTGGCACATACGTCTGGAGTTCGATTTTGGTGGCTGGAGACCTTGTTGGGCCAGTTTTCTAAAGGCCCGTCTGTTGGGCTTGCCTCAAAAAAATAAAATAAAATAAATTAGATAAGGCTGGAGAGATGGCTTATTCGTTAAGACACTTGCCTGTGAAGCCTAAGGACCCAGGTTCTATTTCCCAGTACCCTGTAATCCAAATGCACAAAGTGACACATGTGTCTGGAGTTCATTTGCAGTGGCTAGAATGGCATGCCCATTCTCTATCTGCCTCTTTCTCTTTCTCTCTCCTACTCTCTCTCTCTCATAAACAAATAAATAAGATATTTTTAAAGTATAGATACACACATTATAAACAATCTGCCTTAGTTACTGTACTGTTGCTGTGACCAAATACCTGACCACAGGCAATCTCAGAAGGAGAGGGTTTATTGGAGCTTACAGTTTAGAGGAGATCCATTCCATCGCCGTGGGGAAAGCGTGCAGCAGGAGCAGGGAGCTAGAGTCAGACAGCAGAGGATGATCAGGAAGTGAGACTCAGTTATAAACCTTGAGCCCAGCCTCTAATGACTCACTTCCTTTTGCCTTCTCCCAAAAAGTCCACAACCTTCCCAAACAGTGCCACCAGCTGAGATCCAAGTGTTCAAATTCATGAGCCTCATGAGGATATATTCAAGCCATCCAAAAAACTGAAAGGCCAGGATGCCAACAGAGATCTAACTACAGAGAAAGGCTTCATAGAGGAGGTAATGGGTGGGGTTTGGAGAAAGGATAGGAAACCAGAATATGGAATGAGGAATGATAAATTGTAAAGGGAGATGATGGTGGTCCTGCGAGGAACCATTAGCCACCAAGAAAGAGGGACCAATGGTTAAATGCTACTCCTTTCTGTGCCTTTAGAACTATTGGCAGAGGAAATGAATGTGGTTCCTCAGGTAACCCATTGGGATTGACTGAATGAGTAACATGTACTTGTGGCCAACTTTGATATCACTTCTATATGGTGAATCACTCTATTTTCCTCCATTGGCTTTCTTTTCCCTTATTCCAACTTCCCAAATCACATTCATCAAAAAAATATTTAAATATGAAAATCTTCCCTTTAGGGCTGGGGTTAGCAATTAAGGCATTTGACTGCAAAGCCAAAGGACCCAGGCTCAATTCCCCAGGACCCACGTTAGCCAGATGCACAAGGGGCACATGAATCTGGAGTTCATTTGCAGTGGCTGGAGGCCCTGACGTGCCCATCCTCTCTCTCTCCTCTCTCTCTCTTTCTCAGTCAAATAAATAAATAAAAATCTTTCCTTTAGAGCTGGGGAGATGGAAAGGTTAAAAGTGTTTGCTTACAAAGCCTGATGGCCTTGGTTTGATTCCCCAGTACTCACATAAAGCCAGATGCACAAAGTGACGCATGCATCTGGAGTTCATTTGCTGTGGCAAGAGGCCCTGGTGTGCTCATACTCATTTATTCTCTCTCTCTCTCTCTCTCTTTCCAAATAAAAATAGCTTAAATTGTTTTTTTCCTTTATGAAGAACCTAGGCCAAGATAAGTCAAGCTGAGTAAAGTTAATTAATTTTTTGAAGTCTTCCTTTAAAGAATAACTCACAAATACAACTTTATAGATGCCTATAATTTTCTGCTTTAGGCACAATCTTGTTAAAATATAACTGAATATTTCTTTAGCATATTTATGTCATTTGGTTTCGTGAGTCAATGGTATCACTATGGAATGAATAATTCACAGCAAATGTTCACAGCTATGATGAGCATGTTATAAGTTCATAATGTTCTTGAAATATACAGAAACAACATTTCATTTTTCATGAGCCAGGTTTCCTTTCTTCCTTCCTCCCTCCCTCTCTGACTCTCCTTCCTTTCTCACCTCCTCCACTGCTACTGTAGTGGGTTCTGTGGTGTGCTGCTTAGATGCCCCTGTGGGTTTGGCCATGGTTACCCCAACTGCTGGCAGTGTAGGCAGCTCACAACACACCCACCTCCAGAAATGTTCCTGGATCATGGTGCCTTTTCCACTAGCCTCTCTCCCTGGGGACAGCCTCTGTCCTCGACTACGTCAATGACAGAGACGGAAGTTAGAGGGAGAAAGAAATATCTGGCTCCCTTGTCTCATTTCAGCACAACCCTGCCAGGCCACCCAGCTCCAGGACTCCCGTGGGCTCCGAAATGGCCTTGGCTGCACTAAATATCCAAGTTCACTTTCTCCCTGTGCCTGATCCAGCTGCCCTCTCCCCTTCACAATTGTTCCCAAGAATCTCCCTAAAAGAGTCCTTCAGCAAAACTTCCATTTCAGTTAGTTTACTGTTGGTTGCAATATTTAAAAACAGTTGCCAGGGGCTGCAGAGATGGCTCAGTGGTTAAAGGTGCTTGTTGCAAACCCGCTGGTCAGAATTTGACTCCCCAAACCCGGCGCATAAAGCCAAGTGCAAAGCGGCACAGTTTTCTGTTATTAAACACACCTGCAGCAATGGGAGGCGGAGTTAGGAGAGTTCAGAAGCTCATAGGCTGGCTAGACTGGCACACAGGAAGTGGCAAAAACAAAATAACAAGGGGGCTGGAACGATGGCTCAGTGGTTAAAGGTGCTTGCTTGCAAAGCCTGATGACCTGGGTTTGATTCCCTGGTACCTACATAAAGCCAACTGCATAAGCCAGTGCATGAGTCTGGAGTTCATTGGCAGTGGCTGGCAGCCCTGTCATGCCCATACGTCCCTCCTCTCTCCTATAAAAAATAAATAAATAAAAATAGTATCAATAGAAAAAGGCTATAAGGGAGGGAGGAGAGGGAAGGTCTTAAGGGGATTGTATTGTATATATGTAAGTAGAACAGATTACAGGGAGGGGAAAGGCCTAAGTGAGGTCAGGGGAAGAGATTGTATAACAGAAAGATGGGGGGTGGTCAATCAAAATTCAAGATATTCTGAATAAGACATATGAAAATCTATTTTCTTGAATAATGACATATCCAGAAGCCATAGATTGTTACTAGAAAATTTTTAGTGCCAGGGATGGGATACCTTTCAGTGAGTTGTTGGCCAGGGAGGTCCCTGTTGCCTCCAAAACATTATAGGCTATTGCCAAGGCCCTTGGTTTCCCATTAGAAAGAGATGGTAAGACCCTATTACTGAAGACTTCACATGCCTGAGCAGCAGAGTCACTGAGTAATCAGCCTGGTACTGAGCAGAAAAACCTTCTCCCTGTGGCCTAGCCAACTGAAAGCTGGAAAAAGCTGCACTGTATGCAGCCTTATGGGAGACAGAAGTCATCAGCAGTGAAAACAGTGAACAGTGGAAGCCTCAAGTTTGGCCAGAAAGGCCAAATGACTGGACAAGTGCAGTAGTGGCATGTCTGTTCTGGGGGAAACAAACTGTTCTCTGATCAGACTGAAGGCCCACTCTACGGGAGGGAATACATGCCTAGTACTGGAAACTTAATCAAAAGCCTATGGCAGGGGAGGTCATGAGCCTTAAGGGTATAAAGCTTGCTTTTGCCTGGATAAATGCATATATTACTCTCACCAAATTGCCCTGAAAATGCTGCACTTAATGTTTGTACTCATATATTAAAGCTACTTTCCCTTCTAGTTAGAGAAGCTTCTCTTTTCAGATGGTGATGACCACTGGGATGACCCAAAAGGCAACATAGTGTTGAGAAGAAGGGATGGAGGAGTGTCCAGCACTGAAACATCTCTATCACACCCTCCAAAGTTCAGGGTCCATTGAGGAAGAGATGGCAGAAAGAATGTAAGAGCCAAAGGAAGGCTATGACTACTGACAATGCAGCTGTCCAGACAGAATTTGGCCTCTATATCCAAGACCTTGCAGTGCCTAGCAATACCTACACAAGACCCTCTTAATAGGAGAAAAACATGATGACATCAAATTAAAAGAGAGAATAATGGAGAGAGGGAGGGAATATGATGGAGAGCAGAGTTATGAAGTGGGGCGGGGGAGGGAAATACCATGGCTTGTTGTCTGCAAGTATAGAATTTGTATATATATATATACAAAAGTAACTTTAAAACACAGCATCACCACTCAGACTCCATAGTGAATTCCAGGTCAGCCTGGGCTAGAGTGAGACCCTACCTCAAAAAACCAAAAAAAAAAGCATCAAGTGAGACCCCATTTTAAGCAAGGTGGAGGGAGAGGACCAACCCAGAGGTTTTCCTCAGACCTCCATCTCAAGATTATCTTCAGACACACACACACACACACACACACACACACACACACACACGTGTCATACACATCCCCGTATACATAAAGACATATACATGCATAAAATAAACTGAACCAGATGCAGTGGCACATGCCTATAATCCCAACACCCAGGAGTCTCAGGCTGGAGGATCACAACTTTGAGACCAATGTTAATTAATTAATTCACTAGAGTAGCAAACAATGAAGTAAATGCAATTTTCATCATGTGATAATGATCAAACCCCTGCACTGAGTTCTCAGGTAACTGTACATTTTTTAAAATGTTTTATTCATTTATTAGAGAGAGAGAGAGACAAATGGGTGTATCAGGGCCTCTAGCCACTGCAAATGAACTCCAGATGCATGCACCACCACATGCTTCTGTCTTACATGGGTGCTGGGGAATTAAACCTGGGTCCTTAGGCCTCATAGGCAAGTACCTTAACCTCTAAGCCATCTTTCCAACTCGACTGAATCTTTTTGGCAGGACTGCTCAACCTGTGTTTCCCATGCTTCTCTTGGACCTTCTCCATTTCTTTTCGACCCCGGCCCACAGCTGGTCTGGCAAATACAATATACCTAAAGACCAGCAGGCACAGCGTCACTGATCTCCCATGATCACTGCAGATGGGAGAAATTTGCTGTCACTAGCTGCTTCTGTCCAAGGGCAAGTTTGTTTTTCTCAATAAGTGATCTGCACACCGCCTTTGAAGGGCCAGGGTTGACTGGCTTTGCACACTGACAGAGTATCCTAACTAAAGGAAAGTGACTGTACCAGACGGAAGCAGACATTCGTTCCATGTGCTACATGTACATCTCATGTACATTAGAAACCACAACATGAGCTTGAGATGGCTCAGTGGACAAAGCACGTGCCACACAGGTGTGAGCACCCGAGTTTAGATCCCCAGCCCCCACAGAAATGACAGGTGAGCATGACAACCTGACCATAATCCCAGCGCTCAGAAGGCAGAGACAGGGGACTCCCCAACACAAGCTGACTAGCTAGACTAGCCAAATTGGCAAGCTTGGGGTTCAAGTGAGAGATCCTACCTATGTAAATAAGGTGGGAAAACCCCCATATCAACCTCTGGCCTCTATACACACATGCACATGTAAATGTGTACCTACACACATGTGAACATGCATGTACACCCAAACACATACCATACACCCACCCACAAGAAAAAAGGAAGAAAAGATACCCACAGCAAACCCGGATGTTCAAAGTGAAGGTCTGAAGCAGAGCATGGTGGCTCATGCCTTTAATCCCAGCACTCGGGAGGCAGAGGTAGGAGGATCGCCATGAGTTCCAGGCTACCCTGAGAATACATAGTGAATTCCAGGTCAACCTAGGCTACAGTGAAGCCCTATCTCGAAAAACCAAAGAAAATAAAGTGAAGTCTGTCCAAAAATATCTCAGAATGGAGGGCTACCAAAGCCATGTGCCCAAGAGTTTGATCTCATTCCATAACCTCAAATGGATGGCATGTAATTTGTTATTGATTTTGTATTTGAAATAATGAGAAGTGTGACAAGACATTCATGAAGTAGACAGTTTAGAGGGAATTTTCCAGCCACCATTCAGAAATCTGCATTTGAGATTTTCCTATTGCTCATTAGTTCACCGAGCAAGCTTTTGTTGAACACTTCTTCCTGGTAACTGTATAGTCACTGTCATTTAATCTCATCAGCAAATTATCAATGCAACCTTATTGCTGCATCTTGTTCTTCCACCATTCTTAACTGAATTCTATAAAGCATACAATAATAAAAATTTAAGAAGAAATTAGTTTTTAGATTAAATGAATTCATTCTGGTGTTCAATTTCCAGACAATAATTGCCCTTCAGAAATGCCAGCAGGATACAAGAAGCTGTAAAGTCAGAGAAATGTGAACATTAACAGGACAAACATCTCAGTTATGATGTCATTAAGTAAACACACACTCACATAACCAGAAGCCAAGTAGACCATAAAACAGCTGATTTTTTTTTTTCTCACAAAGACCAAGTACACCTACTTTTAGAGTAAGGACTTATTTTACCGATTAGCAAGGTTCCATCAATTCAATGAAGATATTCTGAAGTCCCAAGGAGTTAATAAAAAATAAAGTATGTGGCAATCCCAAATTAATTTAGCAAAAAATAGCATACTAACAAAGGAGTACTGAAATAAAAACACACTGTTATTCCCTTCTCATCTGAATGCAGTGAGTTAAATGAGACAGATTATGGAATAAGTGAAAGATTTGCTTTAATGAAAAAAGGTTGAAATTAACAAAAAATAAAACCAACCTAATGTGGGGGCACACACTTTTAATTTCAGCTTTTTGGTAGGAGAATTTCTGGTAGTTCAAGGCCAGCCTAGGGCTACAGAGTGAGTTCCAGATCAGCCTAGGATACAGTGAGACCCTACCTAGAAAAAACAAAACCAAACATACAAAAGAAAACTTTAAATTTATATTTGAGGAATTGAAAAAAGTAAGTAATGCTAACAGCTGAAACTCAAGCTTTTTAAAATAAGATTAAGAGATAAAAATCTAAGCAGGGCTTTGTGGTGAAGGCCTGCAATCTCAGGCTCTCCAAAGGCTGAATCAGTTAAAACACTGTAGGACGGAAGTAAACTCATCAATGGAGCCAGGAGCTGAGTGTGTCATGTCACTCCAACCACTGTCTCTTGGGTAGGTCTGAGACTAGAGCCACCAAGAATGTCCCTAATAGGCTCTCTCTCTCTGTGCTTCAGAGAGGCAAGAATAGGGCTCTGCACAAGGGCAGACAAGGCATGAGATGCCTGGGACCCTCAGGGGCCCAGCAGATGCCTCCCTAGCTGGAGCTTAGAACAGACTCACCATTAGCCAAGTGAGTTCATAAACAAACAAAGCAGCACAATGTACGTCTTAGATATGTGCGAATATTGTTGTCAATAAAGCAGGGTAGGGAAAGGGCGCTGGGGACATCAAGTTAGAGAAGTATTTAAATGCCACTGGATGTACAGTAGTAGTCAAACAGTACTGTTGCTGACAGCTCCTCCTTGCTGCAACAACCAGACATAGCCTATGGGAGAAAAGGGGTTAATTTCAGGCTTAACATATTTCAAACACCATCCATGGCACAAGCAGCTGGCTCAGTTCCATAGGTCAATAGCAGACAGCCATCATCACACAGCCAGCACCACCAGCAAGCACGAACCTCCAGAGCTCCAACGGCTCTCTCCACACCTTAGGAGTGGACTCAAGACCTGCCCCAAACACACCTCAGGGCTGGACTTCAAGGCCCGCCCTCAGGGACAAGACTGGTAGTTGGGATCTGCTGGCTAAGGCCTCAAGTAGGAAGTTTATTCAAAAATGTCTGAGGCTATGGGACCATACACTCAAACTACCAGCTTCAAACTGCTAGCAGAAACCACCCAACCATTTTATTTCCTTTTAAAGGAGCTTTATGAATTCCTTATAAAGGAACTTTAAACCAAAAAAGAAAAAAAAAAAAAAAGCACCCAACTAAAGCAGCTGGTGGGAGCATAGGGTTTATTTTTGTTTATATTCCAGGGGTAGCTCCATGATGGCAGGGGAAAACATGGCATGAGCTGGACATCACCTCCTGGCCATCAGGTGGACCACAGCAGTAGGAGAGTGTGCCAAACACCGGCAAGGGACAGCTGGCTGTTAACACCCATTATCTCATCTCCAACAATACATCACCTCCAGGAGGATCCAAGTCCCATATGGAGGCCTAACTTTCAGAACACTTAGAACACATGAGTTTTTGGGTGACACCTAATTCAAGCTACCGCAACTACTATGGCAGTTTTATGTTTAAATATCCATGTTGATAATGATCCATATATTATATTATACCTTTTGCAGATAAAATATCTAAATTTAGTATAACATCTCCCAACCACACATACACACACACATACACACACTGCCCATAATGCCAAGGATGGAACCCTGGACTTCACACATGATAGGCCAATGCTACCATTAGAGCCCAGGCAAATACTTTCTAATGGCATTCATTATGAAAGACGTTACATAGTTTTTCAAAATTAGTTTAGTATATTGTGGTAGATTGAATAGATGGCCCCCAGTATATTCAGTGTTTTATTTGTACTGTGCATCTGCAGTCACCTGGCTGGAGGCGGTGTCACTGGAAGGATCTTAAGGTGTGTTGGTGGGTTTGACATTTCAATCTAAAGATATGCAAAGTGTGCCTCGCTGGAGTTCCTGAAGTGTGCTGTGCTGTGGTGGCTTTTGGCTTTTGACTTTAGGCTTGTGCTTCTCTCTGCTGGGACCTGGGAAGGAAAGCCAGCTTCTTCGGCCATTATGGAATTTCCCCTGGAGCTGTAAGCTTTAATAAATATCCCTTTCTCCATAACTGTGCCTGGTCTGGAAGTTCATCTCAGTGAACCTGAATCTATCTGCTATATATATACCAATTTTTTACCTTTTGCTGTGGCACTAAGGTGAAGGCCAGGCATAGGAGGGCAGAGAAGACACAGGTACATCAAGAGAACTGAAGAGAGTTTCACAAAAGAGATTGACAGCAGTGTGCACTGGATTTCAAGCATCAAAGGTCCACTGATGAATCTGGCAGAAACTCCACATAGTAGTGCAAGCAAGAAATGTGGCCCTTGCAAGAGTCAGAGGAGGAGATGAGCCCCCAGGCGAGGGTCCATGCAGCTGTGGGAACTCGGGTGTTCAAGAGCACCTGGAGGAGCGCACGCTTCCATGGGCGCCATTTGCCAGCTCAGCCCCAACAGCCTTTGGCTTCTGGATTTCTAATCATGTTTCAAACTTTCCTGTTCAACGTGTCCTTTTTGATCATTAGCCACTGCAATGGAGTCTGGTCAAACAGCGAAGAAATGACCAGAGTGAGCCTATTCCTGTAAACTGTACTGAATTGCAAGAAGGGTAGCACTATGAGCTGAGAGCCACTTAGAGCCAACTGAAGTTCTTGCCTTGGCAAGAAAAGAGGTGCAGACTGCAGACTTCAGAAAGAGAGGTAAGAAAGTGTCTTTTTATTTTATTTTATTTTTATTTATTTATTTTTTGGTGGTTGTTGTTTTGTTTTGTTTTGTTTTGTTTTGTTTTGTTTTGTTTTGTTTTGTTTTGTTTTGTTTTTTTCAAGGTAGGGTCTCACTCTGGCCCAGGCTGACCTGGATTGGAGTTCACTATGTGGTCTCAGGCTAGCCTTTAACTCATAGTAATCCTCCTACCTCTCCCTCCTGAGTTCTGGGATTAAAGGTGTGCACCACCACACCCAGATCAAAAGTGTCTTTTAAAGCCTTAAAAAAAAAAAATAGAATTTAGCCATGATAGGCAATCGAGAGGGAAGATGGTGACCAGTGGAGGGGTCACTAGGGGAACATTCTATAGATAACAAGTGTTCTCCTTCTACCCAGTGCATTTAAGAATCTGGACTGAGCAGGGTGTGGTGGCACACCCTTTTAATCCCAGCACTCAGGAGGCAGAGGATCTGCCTTCTAGGATCACCATGAGTTCGAGGTCATCCTGAGACTATATAGTGAATTCCAGGTCAGCCTGGGTCAGAGTGAGACCCTACCTCAAAAAACCAAAATAAATAAATAAATAAAAGAATCTGGGCTGAAAATTCACTAGTAATGATTTCTCAACATGCCTGAACCCTCAAATAGAAGCCATTGTGTGACATTCGGGAAACAGCAGACTCTGCAGCCAATGAGACCTGGATTTGGGTCTTGAATTATTCTCCTTAACAGATGAATAACTTTGGTTGCTTAGTTTCTCCAAATCGCAAGTTTCTAATACGTAAAATATGCATAATAAGAACTGTGGCATGATCAGATTATAAAATTTATTAAAAGTTATATTTATTTTATAATTTATTATTTTTATTAATTATATCTTTATATTTATTTATAGTAATTTCTTTTATAAAAATTTATTAAACTGGAAAAAGCAAACAGTACCACGACACATTGTCACATGGGCATCAACAACAATGTTTTCACCCATCCTAAAATGCTCTCAACTAGTTAGGCTAATAATATCTTTTGTTTTGGAAGACAGAACTTTGGTGCTGTAAGTCATTGCAATTATCTAATAAGACTACCTTATTTTATTTTATTTTTTTATTATTATTTTTTTTAATTTTTTAATTTATTTGTTTGAGAGCGACAGACACAGAGAGAAAGACAGATAGAGGGAGAAAGAGAGAATGGGCGCGCCAGGGCTTCCAGCCTCTGCAAACGAACTCCAGACGCGTGCGCCCCCTTGTGCATCTGGCTAACGTGGGACCTGGGGAACCGAGCCTCGAACCGGGGTCCTTAGGCTTCATAGGCAAGCACTTAACCGCTAAGCCATCTCTCCAGCCCTTTTTTATTATTTTTTATTTATTTATTTTATTATTATTATTTTATTTATTATTTTTTTTTTTTTTGGTTTTTCAAGGTAGAGTCTGACTCTAACCTGGACTGACATGGAGTTCACTATGTAGTCTCAGGGTGGCCTTGAACTCACAGTGATCCCCCTACCTCAGCCTCATGAGTGCTGGGATTCAAGGTGTGCGCCACCATGCCCGGCTTTATCTAATTGTATTAAAAAGAGCTGATACTCAGACCGTTAAGTCTGAGTTTTAAGTCCAAGGTTACATGGCGAGTGAGGGATGGGGTGAACGGGACGAGGCGCTCCCGGCTCCTAAGCTCCCTCCGACCCCCTCTACTTCCTGTGCCACTATTCACATATGATTTGTATGTTGAAGCACAACATGCTGCTTTGTGATGTTTCCCTGTAGTTTTTCCACATTACAGGGAAATTTGCCTCTCTTAGTGAAGAGAGGTCTATACTACATTGTCTTGATTGGAAACAAAAAACTTCCTATTAGGTCACAGTGAGCTTGGCATCGGGATGTGGGGAGAAAGAAATAGGCCAGCAAAGCTGAGGGCATGGCTGTGAAGGGTCTGAAGCATGGCAGGGTCCACATGTGAGCTTAACCTTTCAAGGCAGGTAAATTGAGTCCCTGTTTAGCAGATGCATAGGGTTCGTTCAGATGAGTGAAGCTGGGTCTCCCCAAAGCCAAAGTCTGGGATAGGAAGTTGAGTCAGTAACTCTTAATTTAAAGGGGATAAACGGTTGTATTATTTGTTTATGGCAACATTACATTGCAAAGTTCAAAAACTACCTACACATTCAAAACTTAAGAAGTGTTGAGGTAAATTTTGATTCACTGCTAGGAGAGAATATGTTATAGATAAAGAATACTTACAAGCCGGGCGTGGTGGCGCACGCCTTTAATCCCAGCACTCGGGAGGCAGAGGTAGGAGGATCGCCGTGAGTTCAAGGCCACCCTGAGACTACAGAGTTAATTCCAGGTCAGCCTGTACCAGAGTGAGACCCTACCTCAAAAAAAAAAAAAAAAAAAGAATACTTACAAATCAAGCACCCAAGCAGGGCATTGTGCACACACCTGTGACTCCAGCAGTTGGGAGGCTGAGGCGGGAGGACCAGAAGTTCAAGGCCAACCTGGCTATGGAGTAAGATCATGGCTCAGAATTTAAAAGTAGCCAGGCAGGGTGGTCCACACCTTTAATCCCAGTACTTTGGAGACAGAGGTAGGAGGATCGCTGTCAGTTAGAGGCCAGCCAAAGACTACAGAATAAGTGCTAGGTCAGCTGGGCTAGAGTAGGCCCTCGAAAAAGCAAAACAAAACAAAGTAATAACAATAAATTAAATATAAAAATAAAATGACTAGGGATATAGCTTAGTGGTAGAAAATTGGTATAGCATGCTGGAAGCCCTGAGAGATAGGGATGGGGGGGTAAAGGAGAGAGGGAGAGAAGAAAGAAGGAAGGAAGAGAGGGAGGGAGGAGGGATTAAAGGAATGCAAGCACCTTAAGTGGCTAAAAAAGAAGTAGCAACATGCACTTGACAAATGTTGGCACAGAACTGACCCAGCCCCAGTGAGATCTAGTATGAGTTCTTTATAATGTTTCTATTTGCCAGACATCATGGTATGTCATCCATCTTGCAGCCTCCTAACCATGACTTATAGAAAACTTCTCTCCCAATGGGATTTATGGGAATGTGGGTATAATTAATCCTAGAATTGGTTTTTAGTCCTTTATACTATACTGAAAGAGATGAAGCTCTTGAAAAAGTAAATACATATTTACTCAAATGACAAGTCTGTCAAATATATTTCCTAATAATTATTTAAATAAATTATAATAAGTAACCACTGCTTTCCAGTCTAATGCATTTTCAGAGTCCACTCCTGATACCATAGCAATGGTACAAATGCATTCAGAGACTACAATCAAAGACTATAATGAAGCTGGGTATGGTGGCACATGCCTTTAATCCCAGCACTTGGAGGCAGAGGTAGGAGGATTACCATGAGTTCAAAGCCACCCTGAGACAACATAGTAAATTCCAGGTCAGTCTGAGCTAGAGTAAGACCCTATCTTGAAAAACCAAAAAACGAACAAACAAAAAAAAAGACTATAATGACACACTCCACCACGGATGTGGAGAAATCAGAATTCTCATCCATTGTTGGTGGAAAGAATGTGGCAATTCCTCAAAACATTAAATACAGAGTTACCATAGGACCCCAAAATTCTACCTCATGACACCCCAAAGAAATGAAAACATGTGTCTGCCTAGAAACCTGTACATTTTTTAATTTTTATCTATTTATTTGAGAGAGAGAGAGAGGCAGATAGAGAGAGAATGGCCTAGGGCTTCTAGCCACTGCAAACAACCTCCAGACACATGCTCCACCTTGTGCCTCTGGGGACGGGGGGTCATCAAACCTGGGTCCTTTGACTTGGCAGGCAAGCACCTTAACCACGAAGCCATCTCTCCAGCCCAAAACCTGTACATAAGCACTGTTCATGTGAGCCAATAAATAAATAAATAATACCCTAAAAATGTCAAATTTCCATCAACTGATAAAATAGTGCATATCCATATGATGGAATACTACTGGGGCATAAAAAGAAACAAAGTCTCAGTGAACCCTACAATGTGATGACTTTGAAACACTGTGTTTAAAGAAAGATGCCCTCCAAAGATCATATGTAATATGATAACATTTATATGAAACAGACCATAGAGTCAGAGCATTTGAAAGAAATGGGAGTTTCCTTTTGGGATGATGAAATGGTATAACCCACTCTGAATATATGAAAATATTAAATGGCACTTTAAATGGGTGAATTGTATAGTATGTCAATTACATCACAACAGAACCATTTTTTTTAATTTTTACAAAATATTTTTTTTTATTTATTTAAGAGAGAGGCAGATAGAGAGAGAGTGAGAGAGAATGGGCGTGCCAGGGTTTCCAACCACTGTAAATGCATGAACCACCTTGTGAATCTGGCTTATGTGGGTCCTGGGGAATTGAACCTGGGTCCTTTGGCTTTGTAGGCAAGGGCCTTAACCGCTAAACTATCTCTTCAGTCCCAAAGCTGTTTAAGAAGTAAGCTCAGCGTTGGAGAGAGGGCTCAGCAGTTGTAGTGCATGTGCATCCAGAGTCCATTTGCAGTGGCTGGCACCCCTAGTGTGCCCATACCCTCTGCCTACCTCTCTCTGCTTGCACACAAATAAATAAAAATATATTTTAAAAGATAAACTTGACGAATAAACAAACTCAGAGTAAAATGCTCTTTGACTAAATGTAAAATCTTATACAGTGAGAAATAGATGTCTTATTTCTTTCCTGAATTTGAAGTTGGAGGCACCTAAAAGTCAAGATTTTAAATGCACAAAGGAAGGGACATTGAGAGTCAGCAGTATACATTTGAAAACTTAAATTGAAAAGGAAGACACTTAAGCTGATTTTTTTCTCAAGAGAGAGAAATTGAGAATGAGCACACCAGGGTTTCCTGCCCGTGCAAATGAACCCCAGATGTATGTGCCACTTTGTACATCTGGCTTTATGCGGGTACTAGGGAATTGAACCCAGGCCATCAAGCTTTGCAGCAAGTGCCTTTAACTATTAAGCCATCTCCCCAGCCCCACCCAGACTGATTTTAGGCTATCACCAACCAGTAACTGATGAAATTAATGAATTGAAACAAGTTAATGTGCTGATTTGTACCTTTTTTAAAAAGATTGTCTAAGCCATCACAGAATTCAGTGGAAAACCATAATTTGCATGGTATTTAGTGGTACCAGCTCTGTGATTGCCTTAACCAATTGATCCTAATCTGCTTATCAGAAGTAAAGCAATTCTGACATCTCTTTCGCTTTAACCAGGGGGAGGAAGACATTCCCACATCCTTATAGAAATTGAAAACGTATGTTCAAGTCATGGTGGTCCTGCAAAAATATAAACTCATATAGGGTTTCTTGGTTCATTGTCACCATTCATTTTGTTCAACAGAGTAGTCAACGTTGGACCAGCCTATACAATGACTGATAGTTTTTTCATAAAAGGATATTTTTACAAAATATTGAAATGTAACCCATTTCTACCTGATAAATGCCTGGACCTGTAAACTTTGAACCCAGGTTGGCCTCTGTTGCTTGTGACCTTGCTTAAATGATTAATGTCCTTTTAACAACGGCAGGCCTTGGAAGGCAGCATGCACTCCCTGTGTGCAGATTCTTTATTTGTGGCAAAATGAAATGACTCAAATGTAAAACTGCTAATAATATCCCCCCCCAGAGCATATTTTATTTCAGATATCTCATTAAACAGCAGCGGTTTATCTCAGATATCTTATTGAAAGGCAAGAGTTTTTAGGTTATGGATTGTTTGAAATACATACTTTTAATTTTAAGTTGAAAAGGGTCCTTTGGGTTGGTTGCTTGTTTGTTTGAGACTGGGTCTCAGTGTGTAGCACAGGCTGACTTCAAACTTGTAATGATATTTCTACCATAGCCACCGACTTTTTTTTTTTAATTTCTGTAAAAGAATATGAACAATATGTTGACACAACTCATTCATCATCTCTAAATCCAAATTATGGATAATTATAATTGGACTACCGCAACTATTACTGTTTTATCAATGTTTTGTAGCATTTGGTACCACTTTGCTGTTATCAAGTTGATTAATTATAATTAATTAATTATATTATATAAATTAACACATAAAATATTATAATTAATTACTGAGCTATGTGAAGCCTCAATTCCTTCCTCAACTCTACCTACTGTTCAAATCAAAACCTACAGGTTGGGCCAGAGAGATGGCTCAGTAGTTAAGGTGCTTGCCTGAAAAGTGTAATGACCCAGGTTCAATTCCCCAGGACCTACATAAAGCCAGCTGCACAAAGTGACACATGCACCTGGAGTTTTTTGCAGCAGCTAGAGGCCTTGAAGTGCCCATTCTCTCTGTTTCTTTTCTCACTATTCATCTCTGCTTGCAAATAAGTAAATAAAAATAAATTGAAATTTCAAAAACTACAGGTTGAAGGTGTGACTTATTGGTAGAATGCATACTTAGTTTGTACAAAGCCCTGGATTCATTCCTTATAACCAAAACAAACAAAACCTCTGAGTCTTAAAAATGTGCTTTTACCAGAGCCAGCAGTATTTTGGGGGAAAGGGGGGACCGGATTAAAATGGACTGGATCTTTCTTAACTAACATGAGCTATAGAGAGTGAAAATATAACGAATTTCCCTCATTGACTTTATACCAGCTTTGAAAGCAAGAGCTAGTTAGAAAACAAGAGAGCAAGAAAGAAGAAGGGGAAAGGTGGGGGCCATTCTCTTGGCTTACAGAATGTTTTATGACCCCATGTCTCCTCAAAATGTTCATAGGAAATAAATTAAATGTCTTTAGCAACATGCTTAGTATACATCACTATTCCCAGTGGGTAAGAGGATATTTGCAACTCTGCAAATGAATGTGTTTGATAGAATACATTTTCTTATGACTTGAGCAAGGAAAGTCCTCCTTGTTTAGAAACAAAGGATGGTGGGGGTGAAGAGAAGCCTGGCGGTTGGGAGTGTGGCTTTGTTTAAAAGACCCCATCTGCAATGAAATCAGTGGATTACGGCATCAACACTATAAACAAGGCATTTCCTACCTCACCAGGACCCACATCACTATATGGAGAGTTTTTTGTTTGGCAATTTACATGAAACATAACTAACAGTTTTCTTCTTCTTTTTTTTTTAATGACTCTTGGGGTTAAAGTTGAAAATACCAACTTGAGGCTATGCAGCGATGTGGCCATATTGAATGTCATTTCCACGTTCCCCACTAAATCATTTCATTATCCATAATAATGATCTTCACTGGCTTTACAAATAATTGCTTTGCTAAACTTAAAGGAAGTCAGATTTAATATGCTATCTACATCTACATTCTCATATTCTTTTTATAGATTTTTTTTTAACCAAGTTATCGGTAGGATCTTCCTCTGCTCAAACATAAGTGAAAGTTTTATCTATCTTGAGATATCACTAAAATAATTTATTGCTGGGGAAACAAAACCTTTTGTCTCAAAGTATATTTCTTCCCGACAGCTGTGGTATTTCAGGGAAAACACCAAAGTCATGATGGTCTGGATTGCAATCAACCATTCTTAATAGGAAATTTTACAGACTTTTAATAAGATATCCTCAAATAATTTATGGGGAGAGGTTTTGAAGTGAAGAGGCATTGTTTGGCAATATGTTCTTCCTCTAATCTCAGGAAATTTAAATAAAAGAGTACTCATTTCCTCTGAACTCAGCAGCTCTTCTTAAAAAAAAAAAAAGATTAAGAAAAACACCTGCTACAATAGTCCCCAAACATGGCTTACATGTATCAAACACAATTGCGCTAAAACAAACAAACAAACAAATACTTCAGCACTAGGGCTTTCTTACAGACTTCCCAGTTAGGAATTTCTACTTAAGAAACAGTAAGGAAAGGACTGTTTGAAAATCATCAGAGAATCTCCTTTGTTTATAAAAAGTGCAGATGAATCTCTGTGATTCTGCTGTCTTGGGCCAGTGGGTCCTAATCTGTCCCATATGATCATGTTCATCTCCTACACTGCTGTGTTTTGTTTGTTTGTTTGTTTGGCAGGGGAGAGGATACATGTATGGTCATATGTGTGAGTAGGGATGCGTATGTCCGTGGACAGAGGTCAGAGGACAACTTTCAGTTGTCACCCTCACCTTGTTGTTGGGGGCGGTATCTCTTTGTTCATCACTGCATTCACCAGGCTAGCTGGACCACAAGCTCCCAGGACAACCTCCTGTCTTCACCTCCCTTCTCACCACAGGCACGCTGGATTACAGACGTGTCCGCAGCTTCCGCTTTGTTCATGGATTCTGGAGAGCTGTACTCAAGACTCACATTTCTGTGGCAAGCACTTTCTCTGCTGAACCATCTGCCCAGCTCTGTTTTCTTGATATTAATGCCATGCTATTCTTAATTATTCAATATTCCATGTTTGCTGTCCTTTTTTTCCCTACCATTTTGTTGTAGGGGGTTGTTTGCTTTAACTTTTACTGTTGTTTTCCTACTTAAAAATGGAATTTGAATTCTCCTCACCTATATGCGTAATGATAGTTTCATCACCTTAGGTCATACCTGTGTCTAGTCCGTGAAATTCTTACACAGGCTAGAAGATGGACTAAACATGCTTTTTTATTTAAAAAATTAAATGTTTTACTAAAAATATATATACACCTGATGTACCCTGATCATAATCCCCTCTCACGACCCTTCCTTGTCACCCACTTCCATCTCTACTCCACTGAACCCATTCTTCCCACCTAGTCCCTCTTCTGTTGCTTGTTGTTTATTTGTTCTCTTGTTTTTTCAAGGCAGTGTTCACTCTAACTCAAGCTGCCCTGAACTCACATGATCTTCCTACTTCAGCCTCCTGCGTGCTGGGATTAATGGGCCACCATGCCTGGGCCTTTTCTTCTTCTTCTTCTTCTTCTTCTTCTTTTTTTTTTTTTTTTTTTTTTTTTTTTTTTTTTTTTTTTTGGTTTTTTTAGGTAGGGTCTCACTCTAGCCCAGGCTGACCTGGAATTCACTATGGAGTCTCAGGGTGGCCTCGAACTCACAGTGATCCTCCCACCTCTGCCTCTCGAGTGCTGGGATTAAAGTGCACCACCACGCCCGGCCACTCTTCCTCTTTTTTAATGTCATTGTTTTCCCTCCTCAATCCTCCATGAAATATGTTGATGGGCCCAATATCATGCAGCTCTTGTGCAATTAACAACAGACACTGTGAGGTCACAAATGCAGATATCACTTTGTGTCTGCAAGACAGCCTTCTAAAGCACATCTCTCCGTGCTTTGGCTCTTACATTCTTTCTGCCACCTATCCCAAAATGGTCCCCAAGCCGTGGAGGATGTGGTAGATATGGCTTATAGCCATTTAGCCAAACAACAGTAGTAGCTCCTCCACTAGGGCTTATGACCTTCCCAGCTCAGGTTTTCAGTATCAGACATGAATTCCCTCCCATGGAGCAGGCTTAAAATCCAATCAAATGACCTACATAACTAACCTGAGAGTTTTCAAAACACATAAATGACCTATAAATATTTTACTTATTAGCAAGGAGGGAGGGAGAGAATGAGACAGAGACAGAGAGAAAAAATGAGTTTCTGGGCCTCTTGTCACCAAATTCCAGATGTATGCACCAATTTGTGCATCTGGCTTTACATAGATACTAGAGAATCAAACACAGGCTATCAGGCTTTGCTAGCTAGTGCTTTTAATCACTGAACTATCTCTCTAACCCCAATTTTTTTTATATGTTCAACATCTTTAAGCCACCTGGAAAATGAAAATTATACTACTTTGAGATTCCATCTCATTCTAGTCAAGATGGTTATCATCAAGAAATCAAATGGCAATAAATGCTGTAAGGTGTGATAAAAAAGGACTGCTTGTCCATTGTTGATGAGTATATAAACTGCTTGCTACAGCCCTTGTTCACATCAATATGAGGGTTTCTGAGATAACTAAAAATAGATCTACCATAGGAACCAGCTATACTACTCCTGGACACATTATCTAATGACTCGGCACTTTTCTGTAGAGATACTTGCTCAGTCATGTTTATTGCTGCTCTATAGAATCAGCCTAGATGCCCATCAACTGATAAATGGATAATGAAGATGTGCTACATATACAAAATGATGTGTAATTCAGCTGTAAAGAAAATGAAATTCACTGGAAAACGGATGGATCTGGAAAAGTGAGGCAACCCTGGCTCAGAAAACACAAAGGCAATATGTTCTCTCTCATATGCGGATACTAGCTTCAAATTTTCAGATTTGTGTGTGAGTAGGAATAAGTTGGTAGTAGAGGAAGATAGAAAGGAGCCATGAGGGATGGAGGAGAGGGGAGGGCTTGAGGGGAAGAGACAATAGCTTGTGTTTTTCATGCTTTAATGATTCAGGTCACTTGAACTCCTTGTTTAAAAGGTGGTTCTGGGGCTGGAGAGATGGCTGAATAGTTGTGAAACCTAAGGACCAGGGTTTCCCCAGAACACACATAAGTCAGGTGCACATGGGGGTGCATGAAGCTGGGGTTTGTTTTGCAATGACTAGAGGCCCTGTCATGTCCTCTCTCTCTTCAAATTAATTGATTAATTAATTAATTATTTTTAAAAAAGAAAAGCATAGTAGGGGCTGGAGAGATGGCTTAGCGGTTAAGCGCTTG
The DNA here is from genome assembly GCF_020740685.1 of Jaculus jaculus. NCBI lineage: Eukaryota > Metazoa > Chordata > Mammalia > Rodentia > Dipodidae > Jaculus > Jaculus jaculus. Next base: position 46,715,557 of record NC_059109.1, on the reverse strand, counting down.
CCTGTGAAGCCTAAGGACCCTGGTTCGAGGCTCGGTTCCCCAGGTCCCACGTTAGCCAGATGCACAAGGGGGCGCACACATCTGGAGTTCGTTTGCAGAGGCTGGAAGCCCTGGTGCACCCATTCTCTCTCTCTCCCTCTATCTGTCTTTCTCTCTGTGTCTGTCACTCTCAAATAAATAAATAAATAAATAAATAAATAAATAAATAAATAAATAAATAAATAAAAATTAAGAAAAGCATAGTAGGTCTGATTTAGGGCCAGAAATCCTGCATCTCTAACCAGCTTGTATGATGCTACTGCTGCTGGTCCTGGGACCACACTTTGATGACCAAGGAGTAGATGATAACCAAAGGTCCTTTCCAACTCTAGATGCTATAATCTGGGGTTCCAGTGGGATTCCTGTAGGGTCACTGGAGAGTATAAATGGCCCAAAATCCTGATGAGAAAAGTTCAGAAAATTTGACAACCACACATTAATCACTCGTTTCCAGGAAATGCAGTTAGGAAAATTAAGAGAAAACCAACACCAACTGATTAGCAGTGAATGTAACATTGAGTTTTCTTTTCTGTGGGTCCAGAAAATATTATTCATTTTCATGCCATCTCTTTCTCTCCCTCTCTTCATTTTCTTCAAATAGACTTGACCCCTTTCCTCTACAAACATTCAATTGGGCAGCTCCTATACTTACATGAATTTTGCTTTCATAATCAAACATCATTCATAAACACACAGCTGTAATGTTAAAAAAAATACCAAACAAGATCTCTGATAAGATGTACACAAATATATTCAAAGCAGGAAGCAAGGCAGTATGGGAGGGAATATGAATAATCTTATATGTTCCCAAGATATCCTGAGGCTTTGATCACATGCAAGAGACTTCTTTCTTCATTATCTGTTCATTTCTATATCATCCATGCTATGTCTATAGCTAGGAATGGATGGCTTTTAAGCCTTCAGTCAAGAAAGGAATAAAAGACTCCCTCCAAGTTCAAAAATCAATTGATTAACTCAAAATCCATTGATGTGAGCTGGGGTTCATGGGTTTTTCTTTTCTCTGTTGGATAGGAAATATGTTACCTTAAAAAGATAGAAAACTGAGATTTCAGTTTTCTTCTCTTTGTTTCCATTATCTGCTTTTATTTTTCAACAGAGATCAAGGCTAATATTGACCTTACTTTCCCACTTCACTTTGTAGATGAATATCCAGTTTAATAAAACTTCAAGACCATTAATGTTCATTGGGCACATGTAAATGGAAAGGATTCTCAAGAGACTTTTTTTTTTTATTTTTGGAAAATTTCCAAATGCATTTGCATAAGCCTTAGGTCCTATTAAATTATTCAGAGATCAAGACAACTATAATGCCTGACATCAACCCAAAGGCCTTAGCAACTACAACAAAACAAACAAACAGAAGGATGGACAGGAGAGAGGAGGGTGGGTGACAACCAGGAGTCGTCTTTTCCTTAGGAGATTTCCCTTTGAAGGAACATGGGAGGGAGACTTGGCCCATGTCATCAACCTAAGGGACCTACAGTAACAGATGATGACAGATGGCCTGGGTTTAAAACAATGGCTCTCACCAGTTGTGGTTGTGCACACCCATAGGAAGTTGCTGAAGAGGCAGAGGCATGAGGATCAGGAGTTAGAGGCCAGCCTGGGCTACATATTTTTTTAAAAGGGGGGCTCTCTATTATATCTCACACATTGGTGGGTCAGGGTTTCATCAAGGCTTCTCTTATGTTAAGAGAGGCTCCTGGGAGTCTTCATCTGGGGGGTGATTTCATCCATTTGAGCCACGGTAAATTCACTGACCTGTCTGGTAACTCAACAAAGATGCCTCAGCTCTACTGGGGTTTATGACTAGAATGCTTTCCAGAAACTTCTCCTGCAACACAGCTTGAGGTGCTAGACTCCTTAATGGTGCCAATGGGGCAGTGACAGGGAGGAATTGATGACATTTTATGGCCCAACTTTGGAGGACACAAAATGTCACTTGTAGGGCTGGAAAGATGGCTCAGTGGTTTAAGGTACTTGCCTATAGAGCCTAAGGACCTAGGTTCTATTCTCTAGGACCCACATAAAGCCAGATGCACAAGGTGACACACGCATGTGGAGTTTGGTTGCAGTGGCTAGAGGCCCTGGCATGCCTCTCTCTGCCTGCATCTTTCTCTCAAATAAATATATAAAGAAATACATCACTTCTCTGGATTTTTTTTGTCAATATAGTCATAAATATACTATATTTAAAAAGAGGAGACACAAACCCCACCTCTTAGAGGAATGTAATTCTTGAAAAATTCTATGGCCATTTTAAAAACTGTCATACCCTACGACCCATTAAGTACTTCTAGAAGTGGTGGTGATCAATAGTTACCTTCTTCAGATTTCTATGCATAATTACTATGGTCAACATAAACTCAAGCAAATAAGGAAATATATACTTTTTTCCTCGGTGTATGCATAAAAGGACATATTTGAAACAAAAATATGCATGATATTTAGATGTGCAAAATCAGTCCTTTAAATGGCAGAAATTCAGTTATGACATGGTAATTCTTGCTAATAATAATACCTTTAGCTATTGTAAAGTACTTTTCATTGTTAGAATTTTATTCATTTCCCTTGGGGGAAAAATAGATAATTAGATTAGAAAGTGTTTTAAACTGAGTGTGGTGGAACATGACTATAATCCCAGCATTTGGGAGGTAGAGGCAGGAATATCAAGAAGTCAACGTCATGCTCAGCCACACAGTGAGTTCTAGGTCTGAACGAGATAAGACTCTGCCTAAAACAAAACAAAACCAGAAAGTGTTTTAAAGTCAGGCACATTGGTGAGTTCCTGTAATCCTAGGATTGGGAAGGCTAACGCAGGAGGATTGTAAATTTGAAGGCAGCCTGGGCTATACAATAAGTTAAAGGCTGGGTAAGCAGGGCAAGAAAAATTTGAGTTTTGAATTAAATATTTTATTGGGACACAAATTAGTATCATCAGTCACAGTACACAAGGTTTGTTTAAGTTTCATTTTTCTTTACAGCTGAATAAAACTCCATTGTATAAATGTACCACAGCTTCATTATGCATCCATCATTAGATGGCCATCTAGGCTGATTCCATAGAGCTTTGTGCCAGTTATTATATTAGATCTATACTTAATGCTTCCAAAATCCTGCCCACTTCACCTACTTTACAGAATAGGTGCTAAAGGTATTGCTGTTATTGTCTAGTAAAATAATCTAAGGAATATTTTTATTCATTTTTTTGTTTACTTATACATGCAGGGAGGGGCACACCAGGGCCTCTTGCAAATGAACGCCAGACACTTGTTCCACTTCTTGGGTCTGGCTTATGTGGATGGCTTAGGATTGAACTGTGTCAGCAAGCTTTGGGAGAAAGTGTGTTTAATTTCTGAGCTATCACCTGAGTCTCCCCAAGGAAGATTTTTTAAGGGAAATGATAGACAATAAGATGTTTACACTTTTGGTTGTTGGCTGTCTGTGTAGCATTTCCCTGCTCTGACAGTCAATTGGATTTGCACACAGTTATTAAAAGTAGATTTGGGAGGATGGAGATATGGCCTAGCATTTAAGGTGCTTGCCTGCAAAGCCTAAAAATTCATGTTTGAATCTCTCTAGGTCCTATGTAGCCAGATGCACAGTGATGCAAGCATTCAATGTCATATATGTGCACAAGGGGGTGCACACGTCTGGAGTTCATGCCCATTCTCTCTCTCTCTCTGTGTGTGTCTCTTTCTCTCTCTCTCTCTCAAATTATGAAACTAGACCCATTCATCTCACCATACACGAAAATCAAGTCCAAATGGATTAAAGACCTCAATATATGACTTGAAACTCTTCACCTGTTAGAAGAAAAAACGATAAGAATAACTCTCCATGATATAGGAATGGGGAAAGACTTTCTAAACAAAACCATAGTAACCCAGGAAATTAAGCAATCACTCAGCCAATGGCATTTCAGGAGCTAAAAGTTTTGGCACAGACAAATATACTATAAGCAGAGCCAATAGATTACCCACTGAATAGGAGAAAATCTTTGCCAGCTATGCCACTGGCAGAAGCCTAATATCTAGAATCTACAAAGAACTCAAAAAACTAAACAATAAAAAAAAAATCAAACAACTCACTCCAAAAATGGGGCAGAGAACTGAATAGGCAGTTCTCAGAGGAAGAATTACAAATGGATAACACATACTTATGAAAATGTTCAACATCCCTAACCATTAGTGAAATGCAAACTAAAACAGCCATGAGATTCCACCTTACTCCAGTAAGGATGGCAATCATTAAAAAAAAATCAAACAACAAATGTTGGTGAGGATGTGGGAAAAAGGAAGCCTCATTCACTGTACAACCACTATGTAACTATGTAAACTTGTACAACCACTATGGAAATCAATTTGGAGATTCCTGAAAAGGTTGAACACTGAGCTATCAACAGACCCATTATTCCCTTATTGGGCATTTGTCCTAAATGCTCCATACATCAATACAGAGACATGTGCTCAACCATGTTTATAGCTGCTCAATTCCTTATAGCCAAGAACTGGAAATCAGCAATAAGAAAAAGATTGATAAAATGAAATCTGTACAAATACGGACAGATCGGGAGCAGATAATACTCAGCAATCTCATACAATCACAGAGAAACAAACGCTGCATGGTCTCACCTGTGACCCCTAACTTGGACCTGCTAGACTTGCTGACATACCTGATAGGCAAGTCATGGCCCAGACCATAGGAATGGAAGGGTTGGGGCAGGAGGAAATGGAGGGTGGCAAAAAACAAACACAAAAGTAAATCCAAAATGAACTGGTACCTAGAAACCTTTATCCTTGGAAATAGACTAAAAGATACAACCCTCAACAGGAGTAAGGGGGGAGCACCTGAAAATAAGGGGCCTGCAGAGGATGGGATGACACCTAAGCTTAATGTTTTTTAAGCTGGGCGTGGTGGCGCACGCCTTTAATCCCAGCACTCGGGATGCAGAGGTAGGAGGATCGCCATGAGTTCAAGGCCACCCTGAGACTACAGAGTTAATTCCAGGTCAGCCTGGACCAGAGTGAGACCCTACCTCGAAAAACCAAAAACAATGAGCTGTTGATGGCAGAAACCTACGAGGTCCCCAAAACAAGACAGATTTCTGTCAAAACACTTGCTTCCCCATTTGAGGCAAAAGGTAAGACCCTATTACTGAAAACACCATATGCTGCTGACACAGAATGGGGAGACGTAGCTGGAATCCAGAACAGAGCCAGTCCCCAGACAGCCCATCTAGTGCAGGAGAGCACTACATGAGCTAGTGGGGGAAAGTGGCCAACAATGGCCTGAACAACCAGAGGTCTAAGATACTCATAAGCAAACACCCTGACAGGATGTACACGCCAGTGCAATAGTGGCACACAGCCTTTGTGGGCAACCCAGAGCTTTCTGATTGGCTAAGAGATCTGCTCAGTGTAAAGGAACCCATATCTGGAATTGGGATCCAGATCAGAACCCTATGGAGACAAAGATTATGGTCTCCAGTGTCAAATCTTTGGCTAAAAGAGGGGTTACATATATCAAATTCTCCTAAATTAATGCTTATCCCATTTGAACTATGCTGACTTCATTCTCCATTGGAGAATCTGTTCTCCTTTTTCAGAAGGTAGCGAGACCCAAGGAGATAAACTACCCCTCACACTTCAGCCAAGCCCCTGCTGAAACCACAGAGGAATTGGGGAGATGAGCAAGAGTGCTGCTTCCATCAAGAACCTGACAATCAGCACCAGGGTAAAGGAGACAGACCCTGAGGATACTCAGCACCTGCCAAAACAGAGAACCAGAGGCTCCTAAGAGCTCATCACTGAAGTAGATTTAAAACTCACCCACCACGGCTCAGGGAATTTTGTGGAACAAGGAGCAGAAATACTGTAAGAGCCACATGTTAAGACATCATGCCCAGAGGCACTGCCTCCCCCTAAAAAACTGACTGCTGCTCCCACAATGCAGAACCCACAACTCTGTGGGGAGTACCTACAACCCCATTGGGTAGGGTCTCCAGCAAAATGGGGGCAAGGATGAGGGAAAAGATGGTATTCAGACATGATGTATTCATACAAAATATGATGTAAATAATAATTAATTAATTTTAAAAAAGAATTGGGGGCTGGGGAGATGGCTTAGTGGTTAAGGTCCCATGTAAGCCAGATGCACAGTGATACATGTATGCAAGGTCGCTCATGTACACAAGGGAGCACGCATGTCTGGAGTTGGATTGCAATGGCTGAGGCCCTGGTACACCAATTCTCTCTCTTTCTCTCTCATAACAAAGGCCACTCTCTTGGGATTGTCATAAAGGAAGAAAGAGAGAGAGAAAGAAGAGAGAAAGAAAGAAAGAAAGAAAGAAAGAAAGAAAGAAAGAAGGAAGGAAGGAAGGAAGGAAGGAAGGAAGGAAGGAAGGAAGGAAGGAAGGAAGAAGGGAAGGAAGGAAGGAAGGGAAGGAAGAAAGGGAGAGAGAGAGAGAGAAAGAGGAAAGAGAGAGAGAGAAAAAAGAAGGAAGGAAGGAAGAAAGAAAATTAGTAAAAATACAAAAAATTGAGGACCTGAAATAGGCTGATTAATGAGAGAAATAGATACCCTCACACCAACTTAAGCATACAGCTCAAACACTTAGCCCTCTTAATGATGTCTTCCTAAGTAACCTTTATCTGGCTTCTTATGTAAAAATCAATTAAACCTAAGTATGCTTGGTGTGTGATAGCCAGGATTCCTTCTAGGGGTGATGAAAATGTTATAGAATTACATACATGTCATGGTTGTTCAGTTTTTGGAAACAGAAAGCATTGAATTGTGCATTATAATTTTACAGTAAGTGGATTATATCTGAAAAAATAAAGTATAAATAACACCTTAGCCTTATGAAAATTAGGAAAAGGATTGTTATGGCCTAAAACCTGGTAAATGTTAAGAGTTTTGCTAGCTGAAATGTTTTAACTAGTGGCAGTATTATGTATAATATGTTATGGCACACGGTCTAATTTATATTTTCTACCATGTGTGTTGACAGTACCAGCAACAGTGAGGTATTAAATTCTGCAGTCAGACAAAATGAGTAGTGAGTTAATCTTTGCCACTTGTCCCCACTTACTATCACCTCACCAGCCACACTCCCTAAACTGCTCATTAAAATGTCATGGAAAGAATGTGACCCAACCTCTTCGACCTTGTTCTAATAGGACTATCAGCGCTACCAAATCAATATGGGAACTCACATACTCTGTTTACTTTGAAACTTATTTGAAACCAGCATACCAAAAAAAAAAAAACTAGAAAAAACAAACAAACAAAAAAAATCCCCCAGGACACTCCCATACTCTAAACTGCAAACTCATGCTATTCATGGTTATTAAGATTCATTTGTTTATGCATAGCTTCTCTTTTGTTTTTCATCTACTGAAATAGTTCTACCCATTATTAAGCATCATATTATGCTAAAAAAAAAAAAAAAACAGGGGGGGTATGTTTGTTTTTCAAGGTAGGGTCTCACTCTAGCCCAGGCTGACCTGGAATTTACTATGTAGTCTCAGGGTGGCCTTGAACTCATGGTGATCCTTCTACCTTGGCCTTGAGTGCTAGGCTTAAAGGCCTGCACCACCATGCTCAGAAAGTTCATACATTCAAGTGTCTAAATACTTGTGTTTTAAGTATAGTTCACCATACTCTTCCACAACAAAAATATGACTTGAGATTTTTGCCCCAGTAGGGCTGGATTGGCCTCTGAAGATGCCAGGGACCATGTGTGGAGGACAATGAGAGAAATCCAAGTCATATGGTAGGGCAGCAGTACACCATGCTCTGAGTGTGACCCTGAGGTCCGCCTTGCCTACTCTCGCTGTGGAGCTCCATCTCTGAGTTCTCAGGCACCTGTAAGCTCTGGGTTCTCTTGTGGTAACTAGAGTCCCCTGGTGTGCTTCTCCACTCCAGCTGTCATTTCTGACCATGCTCAGTGCTCCCAAATTAGTCCTCCCATGTCTCCACCAAAGCTCCAATTTCCTCACTGACTTCTCCCAAGTGCTGTCAGAAAAGTGATTTGGACAATGTGTTAATTAATGCTCTGAAAACAGCACAGCTTGATAGAGCCAGCCTTAGCTATTGTAAATAACCTGTTTTCCACTCAATGTGGCTCATGTGCATGTTAAGAGGCTGCTTGCAACACTACCTTGGCCCAAGGGGTAAACTATAAGGTAAGAATGGTAAATGGAAGCCAGCCACAAGTCATATCACACACATGCTATGTGCTATATGATAATGTTAAACATAGGCTTCTAAATTTTATTAGTTTGTGGTCCACGGCTGATCTATATATCTTTAATGCTAAATTGTTTATTATGGGGCTGAGTGCTACTGGGTGGCAGTGAATAACAAATAAGTAACAATAAATGATAGTGTATATTTGTCAAAGCCCATAGATTTTCTATGGGCATGAAATTCTCAAGCCTTTATTTATAAGGCTGAGGGAATGTAGCAGTCACCTTCTCATTGCTGGGACAAAATACTCAACCATCTGAGACTACAGAGTGAATTCCAGGTCAGCCTGGGCTAGAGCAAGACCCTACCTAAAAAAAAAAAAAAAAAAAAAAAAAAACCACAACCAGAAGCATCTTATGGAGGAGAGGGTTTATTTTGGCTTATGTTTTCAGGGGAAGTTTCATCATGGCAGGGGAAACATGGCAGAGCAGACAATGAGGACATTATATCTTCTCTCCATAGCTGGGGGATAGTAGTCTGAGTGAGTTCTGAACAGCCAATGGGGCTGGACTAATAAGCCTCAAGCCCCATACCCAGTGACACACTTCTCCAGCAACATGTCTCTTCCCAAAGGCTCTGCCAGCTGGGGGCCAAGTTGGAGGCTCAATCACAAACACTTGAGGCCATGGGGGACATTTTACATTCAAACCACCACAGAGATCCTCCTGAAGAATGTGACAAAGTAATCTTCACTACTCTATTAAAATTTTATGAAGGTCTGGAGAGATTGCTCCGTAGTTAAAGTGCTTACCTGAAAAGCCTGATGACCAGAGTTCAATTCTCCAATACCCACATAAAGCCAGATGCACAAAGTGGCACATGCATCTGGAGTTGGTTTGCAATGGCTAGATGCCCTGGCATGCTCGTTCTCTCTTTTTTTTTAATGTTTATTTATTTATTTGAAAGTGACAGACAGAGAAAGAGGCAGAGAGACAGTGAGAGAGAACGGGCATGCCAGGGCTTCCAGCCACTGCAGACGAACTCCAGACGCATGTGCCCCCTTGTGCATCTGGCTAATGTGGGTCCTGGGGAAATGAGCCTTGAACCGGGGTCCTTAGACTTCACAGGCAAGCGCTTAACCACTAAGCCATCACTCCAGCCCTCTCTCTCTCTTTTTCTCTGTCTATCTCTCTCTTCTATCTCTCCTGCTTGCAAATAAGTAAATAAAAATGTTTTTAAATTGTAAAAAAAATATATTTTTAAATGTTTTCTTTAGACAAGCCCAACAGACTGACCTTTTTTTTTTTTTTTTTTAATGAGAATGAGAGAGAGGCAGCACGAATTGGCATGCCAGGGCCTCCAGCCACTGGAATCAAACTTCAGACATGTGTGCCACCTTGTGTGCACGTGCAACCTTGCACGCTTGCGTCACCTTGTATACCTGGCTTATGTGGGACCTAGAGAGTCTAGAGTTCATTTGCAGTGGCTGGAGGCCCTGATGTGCCCATATTCATATTGTCTCTCTCTCAAATAAAAATAAAATTAGTTTTTGGTTTTTTTTTTAATTTTTTTTTAATTTATTTGAGAGCGACAGACACAGAAAGAAAGACAGATAGAGGGAGAGAGAGAGAATGGGCGCGCCAGGGCTTCCAGCCTCTGCAAACGAACTCCAGACGCGTGCGCCCCCTTGTGCATCTGCCTAACGTGGGACCTGGGGAACCGAGCCTCGAACCGGGGTCCTTAGGCTTCACAGGCAAGCGCTTAACCGCTAAGCCATCTCTCCAGCCCAAAATTAGTTTTTAAAAGAGAGAGAGCTGACTGAGCAGCAGCCTTCACCACTCTGCTTCCTCACTGAATAGAATGTGACCAGCTCTGCTTCAAGCTCCCGCTGCCACTCCTTCGCCTCCATTTTAGACAGGAACCTGGAGCTGTGAGCTCAGATAAACCTTTCCTCCTTTAAACTGGTGTTTGTCAGGTATTTTATCAGCAACAAGAAGGTAATTGATACACCTGTCCCCATAGTCTACCTCCTCTCACCCATTCCCCATCTTGCAACCTCATTTTACCCCTACTCCCCAACTTTTCTTAACTTGCTCCCTATTGTTCCAGAGGAAGGTAATCCGACCATGCATGTATGGCTTAGCATAGCCTGTTAGCTACTTTCCCGTTGCTGTGAACAAATTTGTGGTACAAAACTGTGACCAGTTGGAGGGTACAGTCATTCATGGTGGAGAAGTCGTGGCAGCAAGAGCTTGAGGCAGCTGGTCACATTCAGTCCACAGTGGCAAAGCAGAGCAATGAGTGCTGGCACTTAGCTACTTTTTCCTTTTTCTGCAGTTCATTTAGGTTGGGCCTTTCCACATCAAACAACCTAATCAAGAAAAATCTCTCACAGATATGGCCAGAGACTTGTTGTCATGGTGATTCTAAATCCCATCAACTTGATTAACTATCAGACATAGCTTTTGTCGAGCTGCAGAAGCTACAAAAGAGAATTTAAGTGTGAACATTTAGTGACAGCATTCTGAGCATGGAAAAGCACATTCTTGTCCAAGAGACTTTTCATCACCATTCTCTCTGTTCATAAGATAGACCTTGAGTACATCCTCTGTAGGAAAGTTTGCAAGACAAAGAATTTTGTTTTTCTTACCCTGGACACAGTAATGGTGAAACATACCAACTAGGGAGCCTTTACTGTTGAAAAGAACTCATTAAATTTATTGATCCTTTGATGTCTGATTCATGGCAAAACTCTCATAGTTATTTTGCCAAAGGAAGTCAAGGTCATCAAGTTGTGTTTTTTAATGGGGATTGACATACTTTTATGAAAAGAACTTGGTGGAATTTTTAGAGAACATCTATTTCTGTTCCTCCTAAGTACAGTAACCTTGCCTTGGCCCCTTGCAGCAACTCAACACCAATGTGAATTTGCCACTCTCTGATGAATTGCACAACCCATCTGATAAAGTATTCTGGCTTTTCACCTAAATGTCAAAAACTTTCAGCTATCCAAGAGAAGAAAACATCATTATCTAAAGCCTTTTTCATACCAATTCTATGGAAACCACTGACCATATTAGGGAAAAATAACAGGCAGGCAAAGTTTAGATGGGGGCATTCATCTTTCCTTCGCGATCAAAACTTCGCCTGGGACTTGGGAAGTCACTGCACGCTTCATTGGCAGAAAAGCTCTCTTTCTGCTTGAAAGCGTGGGGACTTCACATGGGCCTCCCCTTGCTAGGATGAGTAAAGACAATATCACTTTCCCTGATTGCTGCTGAATTGAAGGCAAGGATTATTTATTTAAACTTCTGAAGCATGAAGCAAAATGCACCCAGGGTATACTGTGTCTGTCTCAGAAGCCATAAGTCAGCGATAAGAGCTTACCAAGCATGATTCCCACTTTCTCATGGAAAGTGCACAGGGCAGACAGCATGCAGTGGCCCGCCTTCTTGAATCCTCACTAAAGAAGCAGTTTCAAAGCCTGGCGTGGGGCACACATGTTTAATCCCAGCACTCTGGAGGCAGAAGTAGGAGGATCGCCATGAGTTCGAGGCCACCCTGAGACTACAGAGTGAATTCTGGGGTCAGCCTGTGCTAGAGTGAGACCCTACCTGCTGGGGGGTGGGGGGCATACAAAACAAATCTCTGAATTATTCCATTACTGATGGCCTATGAAAGGCTCTTTAAAACTTGCTAAAATTTGTTGTTATTATTAAGAACAGTGGCATCCCACTGCCAGCCCACAGAACACCTAGCACTGAATTGCTCCAGGGAGTTTCCCTGCACTGCCTGAAGCCTGATCTTGCAGTCAGAGCCTCCAACCACCTTGTCTCCAGGGCTGCTTCAGCCAAACTTCCAGTTGCTAAAATACAGATGACAGGTAACATTTAATGACCTGTTAATGACTGTCAACCAGTTTTACTTTCATCTGAGCCCAGGCCCTTCACCAGGTCCCAGTAGACTTCTAGAGCTCCCAGTTCTCATATTTTCTGTTATTTCCCCAAAATGTAGTGTCTCTGCTTCTCTCCCACTTTTCTGTGAGATTCAATATTACATTCTATCATTACTCTCATAAACATAATAGCTTGAAACAAAACGTCAATATTGTCTTACAGTTCAGAAAAACAAATACAGTAAAAGTCTCATGGTGCTAATCCAACTGTTGGCATAAGTGGTTCTTTGTAGAGGCCCTAGGAAAGAATCCGTTCCTTGTCTCTCCCAGCTTTTAGTGGCTGCTGGCATTTTGGGGCTGGTAGCCACATCACTCCAACCTCTGCTTTCAATGACACACTGTCTGCTCTTCTGTAATCATAGCTCCATCTGTCTCCCTGTCAAAGTTACTTGGGGTTACGTTTAGGGTTTACACAGATAATTCAGAATAAGTTCCCTATTTACAAAGCTTTTAATCACATCTATAAAATTTCTGTTGTACCTGGCGTGGTGGCTCATGCCTTTAATCCCAGCATTCTAGAGGCAGAGGTAGGATGATTTTTGTGAGTTTGAGGCTACTCTGAGACTACATGATGAATTCCAGGTCATCCTGGGCTAGAGTGAGACCCTACCTCAAAGAAACAAAAACAAAACAACAGTTTTTGTTGTTATATAAGGTAACACTCACAGGGATATTCTGGGGTTAATTAGGACATAGACATCTTGGTGAGATGGGGAACTTAACACACAACACACATTTGGCCTATTAGAGGCCCCAAGTGTGAATCAATGATATTACAGTTATTTCTCTCAGATAATGTGTTTTCTTCTTGAAATTGGAAGTTCAAAGAACAATGCTTTTTAAAAATAGTATGTTTCTAAGAACAAGATGTTCAAGAATCTTAGATGGTACTCTAAATGCCACCTAAATATTCTAAATACTCAGCCTGAGCCAGAGTGAGAACCTACCTTGAAAAACCTAACCAAAAAAAAAAAAAAAAGAGGGGGTGCTGGGCATGGTGATGCACACCTTTAATCCCAGCACTGGCACTCGGGAGACAGAGGTGGGAGGATTACTGTGAGTTCTAGACCACCCTGAGACTACATAGTGAATTCCAGGTCAGCCTGAGCTAGACTGAGACCCTACCATGAAAGACCTAAAAAAAAAAAAAAAAAAGAGAGAAGGAAGAAACTTTGTTGTATAAACAAACCATGGGTTGGTCTCATTCCCCTCCTCCCACCTCCATTCCACTGAGGGCCCTCTGAATAGTTTTTCCACACCCTGTGGCTCTTATGATCTTTCTGCCCCCTCTTCTAGAATGTTCCCTGAGCTTTGGCCAGGTGTGTTATGTCTACTTTTGTGTTAAGCTCTCAGCAATTCCTGGATTTCTGCTTTGATATCACAGGTTTTGATATTAAAAGAGTTGTTTAATTCATAGAAATTCTACCATACCAAATTTTCAAACTGGTTTCTAAATACCATTTCCCTTTAAAATGAGTCTCATCTCCTTGAGGAAATAGCTGACTCCATGTTTGGGATACAAAATTAACTGATGAACCCAAAACACCTTTCTGAGAAAGTCAAAGATTTCTGAGGTCTCTGGAAAGGATTCACAAGATGACCATACAATCAGCCACTGGTCAATAGTCTCAAGGAACTGAGATATAGCAAGTATATAGAAATCCATACAGACTGATAATTAAGAGCAACCCCCTTCCAAGCCATCTTTATAGAATGCTACAAAGCCAACTTTCTGCCTTAAAATCTGATAAGGGGGATAATGGCTTGGTAATTCATTGGTTTTTAGGAGTAAAGAACAGACTATTGACTGGATATGTTATAGTTCACTTATGGATGCTTTGAAATTGGGGCAATTATGAACGGAAATTTCTTGAAATAATCTTGAGCTAGTTTTTGTGTGATTGTAAGTTTTCAGTTCATTTGGATAAATACTAAAGAACATGAACGCTGGATTACATGGTAATGATAAGCTTAGTTTATATAACACTGGCAGACAGTTTTCCAAAGTGGCTGTATTGTCTTGCATTCCCACCTGCAAAAAAAAGGAGACTTCCTGTTGCTGTACTTGCTGACCATCATTCTGCATTGTTAGTGTTCTGGATTTTGGTCTCTGCAAAGGCATGTAGTGATGTCTCATTCTTGTCTCAACTTGCATTTCCCTAATGACACATGACACAGACTATCCTTGTATGCTTATTTTCCATTTGCATATCTCTTAGTGATGTGTGTAAGATCTTGGACTCATATTTGTAAAAATCTAGGCTTAAATTCTTTTGTCTGTACATGTGGTATGCATGTGTGCAAATGCATGTTCATGTATGTGTGGGTGCATAGGTGTGTGCATATGCATATAAAGGCCAGATGTCAACATCAGGTTCTTTCTCAATTGCTCATCACCTTATTTTTTTGAGACAGGGTCTCTCACTGAACCTGAGGCTGATGATTCAGCTAGACTAGCTGGCCCACAGTCCCCAGGGATCCCCTGTGTTTATTTCCTCACTGGTAAGATTACAGGTGTGGGCCACTATGCCCAGCTTTAAATGGATGCTTGGGAAATGAACTCAAGTCCTCATGTTCACAGGGCAAGCATTTTGCCAACTGAGTCATCTCTCCAACCCCCCCTTTTTGTTATTGTTGAGTTTCATAATTAATATTTTATCCATAAAAAACTGGAAAGTTCTCATTATTTAGCACTATTTATAGACAAATGATATGATATATGGAACTTGCTTCAAACTAATCTGGGTTGGAGTAAAGATTAATAGATCAGCCGAGCATGGTGGTGCATGCCTTTAATCCCAGAACTCAGGAGGCAGAGGTAGGAGGATTGTCATGAATTTGAGGCCATCCTGAGAATCCATAGTGAATTCCAGGTCAGCCTGGGCTAGAGCGAGACCCTACTTTGAAAAACAAAACAAAACAAAAAGATTGATAGATGAAACAAATTAGCTATAAATCAATAGATGTGGAAATTTTAGATAATGAATACTGAGAGTTCATCATATTATTTCTTCCACTTGTGTATATTTGAATTTTTGATATTTGTCTTTGGGGTTAAATCTTGCTTTTGTGCTGGACTTACAACAACATTCATAATAACAAAACCATACCAAACACAAATCATTCATGGCATTTTGTTTTATATTATATGCAGTTCAGTGTGCTAACCAGAGTGCATCAACCATCCAAAATTCCCCCATGGACTTGTTAGTAGGGAACATAAGATTCTCAATTTGCTTTCTCCTCCATGCTCTTTACATTCTGCATGGAGCTTTACTTGTCCCACTGTGTTTTCTTATATATTAAGCTTAGACACAAGATTTAAACATACTATAAATCCCACCAAGATCATAGATTATTATTACCTGTTCTCAAATATCTTGATAATATTCAAAGCTATAAATCTCATATCAGCTTATTCCCTATGTGCCTTGCAAGTGAAAAGAAACTATAAACAAGTTCAGCACATATCCTATGGCAGATTTTTATTAGGAAAATTTTTTTTTAAACTTCATAGCAGTAGTATGCTTCCTGAACTGTAAAGATATTCCACATAAAGTGATAGCATTCTCTCAACACATCTTTCTCTCAATATTGAACTCAAAACCTTGGAATCATCATTGCTATCATATCTCATGTGACCTCTTTGACTGCTTTTGTATTTAAGTAATGAATATATATCTATCTGGTGGTGGGAATTCAGAAGGGATATAACACATTCCTGTTCACAAAGATGCAAGCTAGAGGGTAAGGAAAATACACGAACAAAGACACCTGGTAATTGCTTGCCACAAATGCTTATTTTTGCTCAAAAGGCACAAACTTTACCTTGTAAGGATGAATAAGTCCTGGGGTCTAGTGTACAACCATGGTGAGGATGGATATTATAACTTAGATATGATAATCATTATGATAATCCTTACACACACACAGTTTCATGTACATTTTTACTTTACACACTCTTTGTTTGCCAATTAAGTTCTCCTTTTTGATGTAGGATGTTAGAAACAGAAAATATCTTGCAAAGGTTCTGATGGAAGTCCCCATGTTCTACAGCTCTTGCATGTCATGACTTCCCTCTGGTTCTGTGTCCATTGTCAGAACCATCATCCTTTGTGACTGCCAACAGTATGGTCCCTTTCAAAGAGACATGAGACATGAGACACACAAGCAGAAGCACAGGCTTGGGCACCAGGCTGTGTAGGCTTGAGTCCTGGCTCTAGAACAATAAGAAACTTAGCGGCACATAGCATTGTTCTATCACTCTTTCCTCCCCAACATGTATTACTCATGGTTCTCCAGAAGAACAGAACCAGTAGAATGAATTGCTATTCAAAAGGGGAATTTACTAGATTAGCTTACAGCAGTCCAGCAATAGCTATCTGCAGTCTTGAGTCACAAGGAACCCAGTAGCTGTTCAGCCCACATGGCTGGATGCCTCCAAAGTCCCCACTTGGCACTGAGAGCCTGGAGGCTGCCTGGACAGCCGCTGGCTTCAGTCCATGCTGGGAGACTGATGAGATTTTGTTCCAATGCTGATGAAGAACAGCTGAACAGAGTTCATGCATACATATGTACAAGTGAGTAGCAGGGGCAGCTAGGTCAGTGAGTAGAACAGGTAGCCAGGTGAGAACCGACTGTGTTCTCTCAGAGCTTCCTTGTATATAGCTGCTGCCCACTCTGGAGGAACACTTTCTCCTTCAGTTAGTCCCTCCTGAAAGCAATCTCAGAGACCCACCCAAGAGGAACATCTCTGGATTCCTAATCTGATCAAGCTAACAAGAGAACTTAACCATCACACAGTATGTACCACCTCTTAAGGTTGTTGCTATGGTAGATGAGTCAGTATCTAGAAGAAGCGTCAAAATGGCATTTGATGTAAGGACCATACAGGCGCTCACTCATCATTGCTTTTTGTGGGAATCCTCAAGCACCCTTCTCTTTCATCACTGCTTACACACCGTTGACCGCCTCCTCTTGAGTCTTGCCGTGATTCAGGCTGCAGTCCTGGCTTTCTTTAATTCCTCAAAGCCTTGCTAACAAAAGATTCTCATGCTTGCCAAACCACTCTTAGAACCTGGAGCACACTGATGAAGACCCCTTTCAAAAAGTTACTTAAAGGATATCTCTGTCCAGTTCTCAACCATCTGTCTTCTCTTAAATACAACACAGGGGTGTACAGACTGCCCCCAGTCCCCACCCCACCAAGGTGTGTCAAAATCTCTTTCTTGGCCCCAGCAAGTATTCGCTCTGTTTCAGTAATGGCTTCTGTAAGAATGCTCCCTCCTCCCAGGAACACTGACCTTTAGTGTTCAGCAACACAATTTAGTGACTCATCTGGAGCCACTCTATGCTGAAGCAGCTTTGTCTTTTCCTCACCATTAAAAACAATTCTCAAGCCAGGCGTGTGGCGCATGCCTTTAATCCCAGCACTTGAGAGGCAGAGGTAGGAGGATCGCCGTGAGTTCAAGGCCACCCTGAGACTACAGAATTAATTCCAGGTCAGTCTGGACCAGAGTGAGACCCTATCTCGAAAAAAAAAAAAAACAATTCTCCAGCCACCTGTAGAGTAATTGCCATTAACTGCATTTCTTTCCTTTTGGTCCATATGTATAAAATATAAGTACAAAGGGCGGATTCTGTAAGCAAATCTAGGAAGGCTTCTGACTCATTGTTATATCAATATTCTTCTCTCCAAGCATCTGTAATGGGGTGCTAGGGGTTCATGAAAGTCCTTGAACCCCAAACCCTAGGTTCATGTCTAACTTGAAACAAAGAATTGAATAAAATAGGACTGAGAAGGATAATTATTAAATTATTTTATTTATTTAGGGAAGTATAGTTAGGGAAGTAAAGAACCAGGGGAAGACACCCACATAGCTTGAGAGGCCACATGGTGGACCTGGAAAAACCATGGGAAGGACAGAAAAGAGAGTTCAAAGAGCTCCTGCCATGTGGAGAAAGAGCCCAAGTGGAAAGTCAGGGCTAGGGGCACTCTCCCCTCAACTCGGAAAGTCACCAGCAGCTGGAGGTTCCCAAGTGTTCAGGCAGCTCAGAGATCTTGTACTCCCCTCAAAAATTTATTTATGGGCTGGAGAGATGGCTTAGCGGTTAAGCACTTGCCTGTGAAGCCTAAGGACCCCGGTTCAAGGCTCAGTTCCCCAGGTCCCACGTTAGCCAGATGCACAAGGGGGCGCACATGTCTAGAGTTCGTTTGCAGAGGTTGGAGGCCCTGGCGCGCCCATTCTCTCTCTCTCCCTCTATCTGTCTTTCTCTCTGTGTCTGTCGCTCTCAAATAAATAAATAAAAAATTTTTTAAAAATTTATTTATAGGGCCCTATCTTCCAGCTCAGATGAGCTGAGGGACAGCTGATTGGTTAGTGCCAGGGACTGTCTTAGGAAGAGGCTGGCAATGACACTAAGTTCTGGGGTCTAAGCTTGACCCATCAATATTTAGGGTAAGATTTAAGTCCTAGGAAAGACCTCCCTCCCAGGAGGGGCCCAGGTTGCTTGTGGAAAAACAAGTCTCCTTTAGGCAAGAGACCAGAATCCAGATCATCTTTTGATCTTTAGCAAGTGTAGACTGCAAGGATAGGCCCAAAGACATTCTTGTTTCTTACTTTCAGGGGCCCAGTCACCCTAACTGCCTAAGAGAGTTGCCTGACTCCCTCTCACATCTATCAAGGATGATGAGCATGGAGAGATGAGGACACATGTGGCAAAACAGAAGCAGCCAGCATCTCAGAATGAAGAACTTTCCATGGCTATTTTCTTCTCTATATTTATTTTTCAAATTGCTGCAATGCATGTGCTACATTTAGTAAAAGAGAAAAATGGTGTTTAAACAAGTCTCATCTGAATTTTTCCTTTTGATTCCTATTACCCCCACCTGCTCCATTCTTGTCCCTGCAACTTGCACTTCCTTACTTATACCTAGAGATAGCCTTCCGTGGCTTTTCTTGCCCAGCCCTTTGAACTGTGTACAGCTCTCAAGTGTAACTGTAATGTGTCCTACCCAACTATCCAATTCTATTCCCCCTTCACACAGTCATCATCCGGTCTTAAGTTTCCAAGGGAAAGTGACTGCTCTTTCCTTGGCTATGAGGGCTGTAAAGAAAATACCCTTCAGTATTTGGATCCCAAGCACCTTGTAAAAGCAGGATGGAATGACATGCATGTGTAATCGCAGCATTGGGAGGCAGAAACAGGAGGATCCATGGGGCTTGTTGGCAGCTAATCTAGCCAAATTGGGAGTCCCAGGTGAAGCATGATGGAAGAAGACACCTGATGTTGACCTCTGGCCTCCACACACACTCACACAATATGTGCACACTCACAAACACATTATACATGAACATATTACACGATATACACAAAGAACTTCATTTTAGTTTAACACTCGCTTTATCAAAGACTATACTTAAGGGGCTGGAGAGATGTCTTGGTAATTAAGGCATTTGCCTGTGAAGCCTAAAGACCCAGGTTCAATTCCCCAGAGCCCACATAGGCCACAAGGTGGCTCATACATCTGGAGTTCATTTGCAGTGGCTGGAGGCCTTAGTGTGCCCATTCTCTCCCTCCCTCTCTCTCTCTCTCTCTCTCTCTCTCTCTCTCTCTCTCTCTCTCTGTGTGTGTGTGTGTGTGTGTGTGATCTGCCTCTCTCTCTTTCAAATAAATAAATAAAGTATATAAAAATACTATAGTGAAGGTTATATAGTTCCTGTTTAAAAGCTTAAAGTAAAAAGATAATAGGGCTGAAGATATGGCTCAATGGTTAAGTATGCTTTGTGCGCAAGCACAAGGATCCAAGAAGGCCTGAAACTGCTGGAGTTCAAATCCCTAGAACCCATGTAAACATCTGGGTGAGACCAGGTACACTGGTAACCCCAGGCGTGCTAAGGAAAGCAGAAATCAAGGAATCCTCCAGTATCAGTAGGAGACTACCAGCTTAAATAAGGGTGGGGAGAAAATAGATGGAGCTGGACACCCGACGCTCTGCTCCAGCCACTGCAGGCCCTGCTGCGGGTGAGTACGTGGAGCCCTGCAAGGGCACACGCATGTGCATACACACCACACACACACACACACCACATTACACACACATACAAGCAAAGAGAGAGAGAGAGAAAAAAGAGGGCTGGAGAGATGAAGCAGTGGCTAATGGTGCTTGCCTGCAAAGCCTGCCAGCCCAGGCTTGAGTCCCCAGCACACACTCAAAGCCAGATGCACAAAGTGACACATGCCTCTGTAGTTTGTTTGCAGTGAAAAGAGGCTCTGGCACACCCATTCTTTCTCTCTCCCTCTCCATTTCTCAAGTAAATAAATAAACAAAATATATACTATTTTTGAAAAAGAAAGAGAAACTATATAATAAATTAATGTATTTCAAAGGCTAGGAAAAAGCTAACAGATCATTTATTATATCATTTTCTATCAATATTTTCCACATACTGAAGTTGCTACCACTTTAATAAAGATATATAGCTTGTCCTTGTAATCTACAAATGGAAATATAATTGAAAATTGAATATATTCACAGAAGGACTTGGGATGGCAGGTGTGGTAGTTTGAGTGGATGTCCCCCAATAGATTCAGGAGTTTTATTTGGATTTCCAGCCTCCTGGCTGGAGGAGGTGTCACTATGGGCAGATCCTGGGGTCCAGCCCTAAGGTGCATTTGGGGTGGATCTGGGATTCCAGCCTGAGGTGCGCAGAGAGCAGCCTGAGTTCTGCCCGCTGCCCTTCTGCTTGGCTGCAGGTTTTTGCTCTTGCTTTTGGTGGTGGGTTTTCTCTTTTCCACCATTATGGAACTTCCCTAGATCTGTAAGCTTCAATAAATCCCTTCTTCCCATAAACTGTGCCTGGTTTGGATATTCATCCCAGCAACGTGAAGCTGACTAGGACAGCAAGGTATAGAAATATATTACTTAAGAGATGTGAAAACAACTCAAATGGGTATGCACGAAGGAACACAAAGAGAGTCTTTAGCCACGCTGGGATCTATTGCTATTCAAAAAATACCCAAGACAGAGAAAGCACTCGGTAGACTAACCCAAGATGCTTCTGTAATGAATTGTTACCAAGCAATTCGTGGTTTAAAATATCAAAGTATCAGAATTTGTTAATAAAGTACTGATTTTGGAAGGATGGGCTGCACAATACAACCAATTATGAAATGAAATCTTCTACCAGGTGAGACGTGTCTCTGTTTTCTTATTGTACCGCATGAGAGGGAATAGGACAACAGAGGTGTCATTTGGCAGATGACTTCATTAGGACAAATTTCATGACATTGCTTTCTTACAAGGAGTCTTGACTCCTCCAGTCTCCACCCCTTCTAGCATTTTCCTTTTGGCTTGGATTCTATTTTCACTGCTTATGTACCTGTCTTGGTTTCTTGGAGGGATTACATCTCTCCAGTTAGACCATATACTCTCCCAGTGTTGATTTTCTCTATTTTCCATAAAAATCCCTTTATCTCTTTGTGCAGTGAAGTGCCAAAACAGGCATCCAATAAATTAAAGTCTTACTGGTCTTTGTTTTCGGAGGGAGACAGGACTGGAGCCCTCTTCTGCTTTGCGCCTCGCGTCTGTGGACTCATCTAACACCACATTCCCACACACCAGCCAGCTGAAATAACAACAGCACTACTTACATTTTTATAGTACCATATACTTTTCAAAGTGTTTTCACATCTCTTATCTCACTTGTTCCTCGCTAGGATCCTGTGAGGTAAGTAGAGCAGATAGGGTTGGTCTTACTTGATAGATGGTGGAACAGAGGAAGAGAGAGGTTAAGTGACTTGCCCAGTCTCTCACCACCCCACTACATCTGCCAGAATTATCTTCCTCAGAATAAATATAAACACGTCATTCCTCTGCATAAAATCATCAACAGGACTCTGGCTGTCTGCAGGGTAAAGTGCAAACGCCTTAGCAGGGCATGTGAGTCCTCCACATCCTGGCCCTCTGCTCCTCGGCAGCTTCATCTTCCCTGACTACGCAGCACGCCACACTCCTCCAACTCATCCGGATCCCTCCACTCCCCCCAGCCTCATCCACTGTCAAGACGCCAGCCCATGGGCAATGGGGCTTCCTTGACTGGAATGGCCTTTGAACTTAAGGCTCTACTACTGCCTGAAAACATGAGAAATTCTGACTCATGTCGCCGTGTGTAAGTGAAATAAAATTTTTTCTACCACCTCCCCACCCAAGCTGGAGAAGTCAGTCACTATTCATTCACTCAATCAATCAATCAGAGAATCTTACCACATAGCCAGAATGACCTCAGACTCATGATTCCACTGCTGTAGCCTCCCCAGTGCGGGGGCTGCAGAAATGCACCAACTTGCCAGGCAATTCAGCCACCAACTAGACACAAGCAACCCTACATTGATACTCAGCCTTACCTTGCCCTCGATGTTCTTTTCCTTTTTCTCCATAGAACTTCTTACTTTGTAATATAGTATATGATTTGCAGGTGTATTAAGTCTCTAAGCCTGTCTTCCTCTGCTAGAATGGAAGCCCCACACTGGCAGGGACCTTGGCTGGGTTTGCTCATTGGCATATTTCAGGCATCTGCAACAGGGTCTGACTCATAAGTACCTTCAAAAGCACCAATTAGGGGCTTGCAATGCAATCAATGCTTGAATGCTTGCCTAGCATACAGAAGGAAGGTTTGATTCCTCGTGCCACAAACAAACAAACAAATGGCATTAATAAAGTAACTGCTGTTCAGGCATTGATGATCCCCACATGACAAACAGTCCCTTCAGCTTAGATCACAGAGAAATGGTCTAAACTATCACCACACACTGTTAAGTGAAGTGACAGAAAAAGTGGTGTGTTCTGTGAGAACTGAGGAAGGAAACAGACAAGGAGCAGTCAAGGAGCCAGGACCCAGGGGCAGGATGTAAACGAAAGCAGCACACAGGAAAAACTGAGATTCCTCCAGCCAAGGAGCTAGGAAAGGCATCCGTGGCCCCCTTGCAGCGGCCTTGGTATCCACAGGCAAATCAGTCAAGCTGTGAGGGAGGGAGGAAGAACCATTGTATTGGAGGAGTTACAGGTAACCTTTTCCATAGCTTGATTAGGATGCATACGGGGCAGGGTAAAAATGAGACAAGTATTATCTGTTTAGTTCTGTGTAGCAAAGGGAGTCAGAGCTCATGAGCAAAGAGGGCCTTGTCTTGGCTTCAGAGTCACATGAGGTGGGTTGTTTCAACCTCCAGAACAACACAGCTTCACAACACCCTCTCATTGTAATGAAAGCCTGCCAGAAATGATTAATTCTGATGTGATTAGTTTAGGGAAGAAAACAGTCTGGATTCAAGACATTTCACCTTGATTCCCTGCAACTTTAAAAAGAATCTCAGAGCTCCTATCTTGAAATATTAATCCTGTTCAATTCTTGGAACTTCTGGACCATAGAAATTTGATAGCATTTCTTTTATGAGAGCCCTTTCTTTTGCTCTCTTTTTTAGTTTGAAATGAAGTTTCATAGCTAGAGTTATATCTAGCTAGAGATGAATTGTGATGTTTGGCTTAATTTCCAGAGGCTAGTATTTTTATTCTTTGACTAGCTTGACATTTTCAAGCTATCTAATGGATATCAGGAGTTATGCTAGACCTCTTGCTCCAAAGACGAATGACCAGGTCACAGGTATGGCTATCAGGGGCTCATAGACCGACAAGGAAAAGCAGACATTGAAGTGTAATATGATGTTACAGAGATTAAACATAGAAACAGGTCCAGAGGGCAGACAAAGAAGGGAGTAATTCATTTGTCTAGAGAGAGAGAAGAGGAAGAAGAGAAGGCCTCTGTCTTCGAAGAGATAGAGGTCTCATCGGAGTCTTGAAAGGCTGTGTGTGTTCATCAGTGGATGTTGGACATTGAACACTCAAGGTAAAGAGAGAAGTATGGGTGAAGCTTGAGGTCTGAGCCAGGCTGACATGCTCAGGAAACTACAAACTTCAGCAAGTCTGTAAGGAGTTGGCATTTTATTCAATAGGTCAATGTTTCTCAAACTGTGGTCTGAGATACACCTGCCTCAGACTCTTTTTGAGATTTCTTGTTAAGACATAAATCTCTAATGATGCCAGGTGTGGTGGTGCAAACCTCTAATCACCGCACTCAGGAGGCAGGAGGATCACTGTTCAAGGCCAGTCTTGGGCTGCAGGGTGAGTTCCAGGTCAGCCTGGTTTAGAGTGAGACCCTACCTTAAAAAACTTAAAAAAAGATATAAATCTCTAATGATTCAGAATCTTGAGATTGATAGACAAGTGGGAAAGAACAGAATCTCCACACCTCTTGTGGTGGTTGGATTCAGGTGTCCCCCATAAACTTAGGTGTTCTGAATGCTAGGTGCTCAGTTGATGGAGATTTGGGAATTAATGACTCCTGGAGGCAGTGTATTGTTGGGGGTGGGATTACGGGTGTCATAGCCAGTTTCCCTTTGCCAGTGTTTGGCACACTCTCCTGCTACTGTTGTCCACCTGATGTTGGCCAGGAGGTGATGTCCACCCTCTGCTCATGCCATCATTTTGTCCTGCCATCGTGGAGCATCCCCTCGAGTCTATAAGCCAAAATAAACCCTTTTTTCCCCAAAAGCTGCTCAAGGTCGGGTGTTTTCTGCCAGCATTGCAAACCTGACTGCAACGCCTCTCCAGGTGATTCCAAATAAAATGAACAGTTGAAGACTGCTATCATGAGCAATGGTCAACCATGCCAAGCTTTCTTTTTAATGTTTTTAAATTTTAAAAATTAGACTTTCTTTTTAAAAAATTTATTGAAAACTTTATGACAATATTGCAAATTGGTCATATTCCTATTGAGTTATACTCTCATGTCCCCTTTTCCCCCACCCTACTTCCGGATTACATGAGTGTTGCTCACACAACTAGCCTGAAACCTCTTCCCAGGAGATATGGTGGTAGATACCAAAGAGACTCAAAACTCATCAAAGCAGAAAATCTGAGGCTGCCGAGAGTTCAACACTAAAGGAGACTTACAACTTGCCCTCTTAGGCCCAGGGAACACTGCAGAATTGATTTTACCAAGAGTTTTCTCTGAGCAAGAACATTGTGCAAGACTCTAACTCGGATGCTTACAAGGGTTAGGCACGTAATATAAATGACTGAAGTCAGTTGCAAAGATAATAAAATGGGGACTAGTTGGAACAGAGGGAAAGAAAAGAGCACAGACTTTGCTAAAGGAAGCAGTGACCATTGCTCAGCTAACTGTTGACTAGGAGGAATTTCAATCCAGGGCAGTCAGACTTTTCACTGTTTCAAAATAAGTGACTTGGTCTTAGCCCTGCACTGCTGCCTTAATAGAATAGAAGATTGGAGGCTCAGTAGCTTGTGAAGAAAAGCAGTTTATTGGGCTCACCGGTCTGGATACTGGGAAGTTGAAGGATACGGTGGCAGATTCTGGTGAGAGCTTCTGTGCTGCATCATAAAAGGGTGGAAAGAGAGCCAAGCAAGCAAGTACATGAGAAGAAGGGAGCAGGGAAGGGTACCAGATCTGCTTCATAACAACCAGCCCTTGTGAGAACTCATCTACTACTTCAAGAAATGTTTTAATTACCCTAACAATCTACTCACATCTTAAAGACCTTACCTGTCGACACTGCTACAGTGGTAATCAAAGCTCAATACATGTTTCAGACAAGACAAAAGAAATCCAACCATAGCATAGACCATACATATTTAACATAAAATCTCCCATTATTTAAAAAGCAACTATCTCAGTGAAAGTCTAAGTTGTAAGGAACAGAAACCTTTGGGGTGATAAAGCAGAAAATAAATTTATTGGGCCACCAAGATGGCTCAATGGTGAAAAGCCCTTCTGGCACCAGCCTGTCCAGTGGAGTTCAGTGCCCCCAGACCACATAATAGCAGATGCAAGTAACATATCACAAGTGTCTATAATACCAGTGCAGCTACAGCAATGGGATGCAGGGCCAGGAGAGTCCTGAGGCCATCGGGCCAGCTAGTCTGTCATTTGCAGTGGCAAAGAAGAGAAATCTTGTCTCAACCAAGGTGGAAGGTGAAGACTGACTCATCAAGGTTGTTCTCTGACTTCCACATGCACGCCCCAGCACGAGCACACCAACACAACACACACAGAGATGGTTCGTATATGTTATCAACTTAACAGGACCTAGCATCATCTAGGAAACAAGCCTCTGGGCATGCTTGTGAGGGATTATCTGGGTTAGGTCAGTTGAGATAGGAAGATGGGAGACACAACTTAATGGTGGGCAGTACCGTTCCATGGGCCGGAGTCCTAGACTGTATAGAAAGAGAGAACTAGCTGAGCACCAGCATTCCTGCTCTCTGCTTCCTCACTGCAGATGGAATGCGTCCAGCTGCCTCAAGTTCCTGGTGCCATGTCCCCTCACCCTGACGGACAGTGCCCCCTCAAAACTAAACCATAATGAACCCTCTTCTTCCTGAAGCTGCTTCTTGTGAGGTATCTAGTCACAGAAATGAGTCAAGCAACTAGTACACACGCCATCCACACATCCACACATACGTACCGCACAAAATACTACAAATATGCACACAAAGAAAGCATTTGTTAAAAATGTATTTGAGGGGCTGGAGAGATGGCTAAGTGGTTTAGGCATTTGCCTGCAAAGCCTAAGGACACAGGTTCGATTCTCCAGAACCCATGTGAGCCAGATGCACATGGTAGTGCAAGCTCTTCCTCTCCCTCTTCTCTCTCATAAATAAATAAAAATAAAATTTAAATGTATTTATTTTTAGTTTTCATTTGTTTTTATTTCTTTGAAATAGGATCTTCCTGTATAGTTCAAGCTTGTAACATACTGAAAATCTCCCTGCCTCAGCATCCTGAATACTAGGATTACAGGCATGTACTACCATGCCAAGTTTCAGGTTGGTCCTCACCTATACACCTTATTCAAAGCAGAATTTCTTGCCCTGAATTTTTGCTCTGCTGTTCTTGGCTGTGCTTGCCATAAGCTTATGGGTAATTTTTCTGTCTTCACCTCCTATCTTGCCTTCAGCGTCAGAGTGCTGGAATTACAGAAGCTTACCATGGCTTCCAGCCTTTTATGTGGAATTTGGGGAACAAACTTTGGTACTCAGTCTGAGTGGTGGGTCCTTTATCCACTGAGTACACACAGACTCATATATATATATATATATATATATATATATATATATATATATATATATGCACATATATGATATATCCTATATTCCAATGGCCCAAAAATCTTACAAAAATGGGAAGCCATCCAAATGTTCCATTAACACTAGAAAAGACAACACAGCAGAACATGCTTACATGATGGAGCCTACATGTAATAAAAATCATGATATATGACTACACAGAGAATATTGACAAGTCTCACAAACACGATGTGTTACTTTGAATGTCATAGATTCATATGTTTATGATTAAGCATCATACTTGGTCCCCAGCTGGTGGCAATTTGGAAAGTTGTGTGTTTGGGAGGTGGAGCCTTGCTGGAGGAGGCGTGGCCCTGGCATCAGGCTTTTATAGCCCAGCCCACCTGCCAGTGCTGGCTAGCTCATCTCGACTTCCTCCCTGCTGACACATAAGATTCGATGTCCTGCTGTCCGCTCTTGCCATGATGTTCCCCACCACAATGAAACTTTCCCTCAAAACTGGAAGCTGAAATAAACCCTTTCCTTCCATCAGCTGGGTTTGAGTACAGTGTTTTGTTCTACTAACAAGAAGGTAACTGCTACACATGACATAGAGCAAGAGAAGACAGACACAAGGGACAGGCACGTGGTATGATTCTGTTTATCATAAAAATAAAAGTAGATAAGCTTTATTCATGCTGCTAAAAAATCAGAATGGTGGCACTGGAGAGATTGCTCAGTGGTTAAAGGTAATTGCTTATAAAGATTCACAGTCCAGGTTCAATTTGCCACTACCCATATAAAGGCAGATGCACAAAGTGGCACACCCATACTGAGTTCATAGGCAGAGGTATGAAGCCCTGGTGTGTTAACAGACTTTCTCAACTAAACAAACAAGCAAATAAATAAATAAATATGTCATGATGGTGATTCCTGGGTAGAAGTGTTATGATTTGAGGAAGGTCCTATATTGTCTCTTGATATGACTGCTGGATAAAATGACATATTCAGGAGCTGGAGAGATTGCTTAGTGGTTAAAGGTGCTTATTTGCAAAGCCTGCTGGCCTGGCTTTGATTCCCTAGTACCCATGTAGTTTGTTTGCAGTGGCAGGAGTTCCTGGTATGCCCATTTTCTCTTCCTTTTTGGCTGTTTGTGAACATAACTAAATAAATAATTTAAAAATGACACGTTCAGCTTTTACAGATTTATTGTCCATATGTTAAGAATAAAGAGTAGGCACAACTGGGCATGGAGGCTCATGGCTATAATCCTAGCACTCAGGAGGCTGAAGTAAGAATGTCACAGTTCAAGTCTAGCTTGGGCTATATAGTGAGACCTTTCCCCACCCTTCAAAAAAAAAAAAAACAGGTGTTAAAAAAATATCTTGGGAAGTTCACAGAATTTTTTTTATTTATTTATTTGAGAGCAACAGACACAGAGAGAAAGACAGATAGAGGGAGAGAGAGAGAATGGGCGCACCAGGGCTTCCAGCCTCTGCAAACGAACTCCAGACGCGTGCGCCCCCTTGTGCATATGGCTAATGTGGGACCTGGGGAACCGAGCCTCGAACCGGGGTCCTTAGGCTTCACAGGCAAGCGCTTAACCACTAAGCCATCTCTCCAGCCCTTCACAGAATTTTGAGGGAAGTTGGACAAAAGGCTGAGGTTATTGTAGAAAGAACACCCCACATGGCATGAATGTACTGACCTAACAAGGAAACCATCACTGTTGCAGCTCCAGAGAGCAGGGCAGGTGGCCACTGTCACTCAGGTCCAGGGAGCAGGAGAGTCAGTCCTGTCACCCAGGCCCAGGGGCCCTGCCAGCACTTTTGCTGGGCAGACTTTACATAGGACTGTCTTCTTCATGTGGGTGTATTGAGCCCAAATGATACAGCCCATGTCAAGGTTTGGGAATTTGGTGCCTGGGTTTCTCCTTAGGGGAACTGGTCCTCAGAGTGCTGGTAATCATAACAAGTTTTCAAAAGGTGTCAGATGGCCAAACAATTGTGAGGAGGTCGATTACAATACACACTTAAGCTGTTGAGCATTGAGATGTGTTGACTCTATGTTTAGAACTCTGGAGGTGGATACAGGGAAGCCCTGGGCAAGCTGGCTAGCAGGTCTAGGCAAATCAATGAGAGAAACCCTGACTCAAGTAAGGGGGAGAGAGATTAAGGAAGATACCTGACATTGAGGTCTGGCCTCAACACAGGTGCACCCACACACAAGCGAACACACACATACATGCACACACATATAGACATGTGAAGAAAAAAGAAAGAAAAAGAGAAGAAAACTGCCTCCAACACAATGAAGATACTGATGGAGGAGGAGCCTGAAGGTCGCAACAAACCTGAGGGTGGAAAGGAGAGGCTGAGCAAAGAACAGCTGGAATGGGAAACACTGTTGTGACAGAGAGGACAAGGACTGCCCTGGTGGCACAATTTGATCATTGTTAGCTAGCACTTCAGAGGCTCCCAGCTCTGCCCTCTGGGTGCCTCTTAGTCCCTGATGAGCCATAACTTCATCTGAGAAGGGCTTTGGAAGAGATGCCCTTGCCAGGGTCACCACAGAACCTTTCTGGACTACTTCTAGTAGATGTGAGTCTACGAGCCTGGCCTGACCACAGGAGTTGAAACATCAAAGATGTCTGGAGTTTCCTTGATAATGCCGATGGGTTCTCAAGTCATGATGGTTCAATTTCGGATTGTTCTGCTTCATAATGGTGCAAACGAAATATACATTCAGTACTTTCAATTTTTTTAAGTGTTTATTTATTTATTTATTTATTTATTTGAGAGAGGGAAAGAAGCAGATAGAGAGAGGGAGAGAGAATGGGCAAGCCAGGGCCTTTGCCCATTGCAAATGAGTGCCAGATGCGTGTACTACATTGTGTATCTGGCAGATGTGGGTCCTGGGGAATTTACAGGCAAATGCCTTAACCACTAAGCCATCTCTCCAGCCCCATACTTGCAGTTTTGAATTTTAGCCTTCAGTGTCCAGCTGACGATATGCAAGGGATGCTCTCTCGTAACATCAGGCAGCTGTGGCAAACCAGAGTTCCCACAGCTGTGTGCCCATGAGTGTGAATGCACACTCTGCAGTGTGCTGTGTGACTAAGCTAGTCCATTCTGTGGCTTAGGTGTACTAAATCCCCTTTCAACTTAATGATATTTTCAAATTATAATTTGAGCTGGGTGTGGTGGCACACACCTTTCATCCCAGCACTTGGGAGGCAGAGGTAAGAGGATCACCATGAATTCAAGGCTATCCTGAGACTACATAAGTGAATTCCAGGTCAGCCTGGGTTAGAGCGAAATACTACCTTTAAAAAAAAATTGCAAATTGGGTTTATTAGAATGTAACTCCACAAGTATCATAGTGCTGGGAGACAACTTCCCACGGGTCTCTTGCAGGCAGTCGCTCCATTTCAGATGGTCTTTTCAGGAGTACTTGATAGCAAAAAGCACAGGACAGAGACCACATGTCCATACTAAGCAAAGAGCAGGTATGATTGTTGTGTATTATAAAATATTTGGGTTCCCTGAGCTTCTGTTCCTTTCCTTTAATGCAACCCACAGTGCAAGGTGACATCTGGGCCCATCCACACAACTTCAGGAGAACTGATGCTCCTGCTGTGCTCCTGCTGTGTACCAGGAGGGCTGAGGTAGTAAACCCATTATGAGGCGGGGCCTGGTGCAAGGTACTGAGATACAGCTGCTCTCTCTGGACGAGTGTGGTTTAAAGAAAGTCCGCCTCATCTTCTTGGTCCCTTCTGCATCACCCAGCTTTCTGCTTCTGTTTCACGTTCGGATGCAAAGCAGAGGACCCTCACCAGGACAGTGGCACTCTGTTATCGGGTCTATAGAATTATAAGCAAAACAAATCTCTTTTCTCATGAAATCCCAAGTCTTGGGTATTTTGCCAGAACAACTCAAAATGGGCTAAGACAGGGGATCTTAACATCTTTGCCTTACCGTTCATATCCGCTTACTAAGTAACCAGCTCTAGTTTGAACTTACCCATGTCCTTTAGGACTTTGGGGACTGAAAGTGGCAAAAAGTAATCAGGCTCTGTCAACATAAATTATATCTACTCTTTCCTGTAACAACAACATAAAACATCATGGTTTATGTCCCAAGAAACAAAAGGAGACAGCTTTCCATGAAGAATGTTTTTATACCATGTAACCAGAGTCCTGCGCTTTCTAGCCTGTGAAATCAAGTCCTCATTATCAAAGCTTTATGCCTCTCATTAAGCTGATGCCATATTTTAACACTCTATTTCTCCCATACCACATGTCTCAGTAAGGTTATCTAAAAGTAAGAAAATCAAATGAACGCATAGTGGTTTGGACAAACAAGTAGCTTATTCTTGAAAAATTAGAAACTACACATATACTTCCTGGACTTAAAAGACAGCTCCCTAATGAACCAGGACTCAGGCTGCATTTAACATTTTACATATATTTTTATTTATTTTTAAGCAGAAAAAGAGAGAATGGGTACACCAGGGTATCTTGCTATTGTAAATAAACTCCAGATGCATATGTCACTTTGTACATCTGGATTTCTGTGGGAACTGGGAAATTCAACCCAGAACTACACGCTCTGCACACAAGTGCCTTTAACTGCTGAGCCATCTCCACAGCCCTGCTTTTAGCTTTTGACTCCATTCCTTTGGTTTATGAAGTTCATCCTCAACTTGTTGCCTTGGGGTTGCAAAATGGGTGCCTCACCACCAGCACCGCATTTACATTCAGTGGAGAAAAGATAAAGGGGGGGGGGCTAGGGAGATGGCACAGTGTTTAAAGGCACTTTCTTGTAAAGCCTGCTAGCCTAGGTTCGATTCCCCAGTGCCCATATAAAGTCAAATGCACACATTGATGTATGTATCTTGTATCTGGAGTTTGTTTGCAGTGGCAAGAGGCCCTGGTGTTCTCTCTCTCCCTCTGTCAGATAAGTACATAAATAAACAATTCTTCAAGATTCTGTTTAAAGGAAAACTTTGCAGAAACCCCCACACAGCAACTTTACTTTTATCAGATAGATGTAACATCCCCACCCCAGCTGCACAGGAGGTCAAGATACTGTGCAGGCCTACTGGTATTACAGTCTGGATCTCAAATGCCTCCCAAAGGCATATGTGTTGGAGCACTGGTCCTCAGTCCACAGCACTGCTTGGAAGTGGTAGAACCATCCTTTAAGAGGTGAGGACTCGGGCTGGAGAGATGGCTTAGCGGTTAAGCGCTTGCCTGTGAAGCCTAAGGACCCCGGTTCGAGGCTCGGTTCCCCAGGTCCCACGTTAGCCAGATGCATAAGGGGGTGCACGTGTCTGGAGTTCATTTGCAGTGGCTGGAAGCCCTGGCGCGCCCATTCTCTCTTTCTCTCCCTCTATCTGTCTTTCACTCTGTGTCTGTCACTCTCAAATAAATAAATAAATAATGGACAAAAAATATTAAAAAAAAAAAAAGAGGTGAGGACTAGTTGGAAGTCCTCTAGCTGGACATACAGAGATGTACCCTTGATGGAAGTGCTGGAACCAGTAACCAGCGCTTTGCTTTCCAGCCACCATGAATTGAGAGGCTTCCTCAGTTACACTCTCCCAGCAGGATATACTGTCCTGCCAAAGACCCACAAGCAATGGAGGCAACCATCCATGGACTGAAACTGTTCAAAACCGTGAGCCCAGGTAAACATTTCCTCTTTGTGAGTAGATCTCGCAGGGATTTGTTATAGTAACAGAAAACTAACTTACTTACCTAACATAGTGAAAAGACTGAACACACTGCAGATAAGTTATCAGCAGCATTAGCAATAAGTTATCAGCAGCATTAGCAAGTATTCTAACAAAATAAATACTACACAGGAAAAAGAAAAAAATATATATTTATATATTTAAGCTATGTCTGTTCTGAAGGTCCTCTGAACACATCTCAGCTATGTATAGCAAGGCAGTGACAATGGGGGTAGGGAAAACACAAGTTTTCAATAGTACTGACAAGAAACAAGCGGAGCATGGTGATGAAATCCTCTTATTCCAGCACTAGGGAGGTAGAAGCAGGCAGATCAGGAGTTCAAAGTTATCTTAACTACATAGTGAATTTGAGGCCAGGTGGGCTACACAAGACCTTGTCTAAACAAAAATGGGGGGCTGGAGAGATGGCTTAGCAGTTAAGCGCTTGCCTGTGAAGCCTCAGGACCTCGAGGCTCAATTCCCCAGGACCCACGGTCAGCCAGATGCACAAGGGGGTGCATGCGTCTGGATTTTGTCTGCAGTGGCTGGAGGCCCTGGCGCGCCCATTCTCTCTCTCTCTATCTGCCTCTTTCTCTCTGTCGCTCTCAAACAAATAAATAAACAAAAAATTTTTTAAAAAATGGAGATGGCTCAGCAGAAAAGAGTGCTTACCACAAGCATGAAGAGGCCTGGAAGGGCCTGAGACCAGGGAGTTCAATTCCCCAGGAGCCATATAAACAGCTGGGTGTGGCCACCAATGCCCTGTGGGGAGCAGAGACTGGAGACTCACTGGAGTGTGGGAGGACTGCAACTGTGTGCTCAGGGAGACACCTAGCAATAGGCCAGAGGGGAATCTCACCAGAGTATACAAGCTGGATTCCCCAAGAGGATGGGATTTTTATGGCTGCCATTGTCTGTAGAGATGAGGCTGCAGCTCCTTGGGCTCCCACCAGCCACTCTCCTACGAGTTTCCAGACCATCAACCTGGAAATGGGGCTGCGCGTTGGTCCCTCTTGCTCTGAGGCTTTCAGCTTCTTGGACTGAGCAGCTCTGGTTTCTCTAGCTCTCCAGCTTGTGGAAGGCCATTGTTGGGACTGCCAGCTCCTGATGGTGCAAGCCAATCTAATGTCACCTCTTACAAGTATATGCGTATCCCGGTGGTGCTGTTTCTAGAGAACCTTCACTGCTACAGCAGGGTTAAGGTTGTGTGGCTCATATTGGAGCTCAAAATAATATTTTTCTCTAAAAGAGAAAAACTATTAGCACATAAATCTATTTTTGTATTTGCATTGTTTGCCGTTGCTAAGCCTTTTGACTGGCACGTTGAGGTTTTTTCCTCTGGAACACACATGCCTTTCTGAAGTCAGCTTAAAAGCATGAATAATGAATGAATGTGTCTTCTTTGGACCCAGTGGATTTATGAATACTTCAGAAAGTGAAGAGGTTAACCTTAGGAATTTTCTCCTTCCACAGAGACTCATGGGAATATTAATGCTTTCTTGTGATGAACACATTTGAGACATCCAGTACTGTGTTTGTTCTATGCTATAGCTCAGGTACAATATATTTCAGAAGGGCACCAATCAACTGGTATAAACACTATTATTTCACCTATAAAGTCACTAGAATCATATGTTGCATTGCTGGTATAAAATTTAATTATTAACTATAAATCTCTGCGATTCTAAAATGATAGTAGCTTTCTAAATTCAGCATTACATCACAACAGCCATGAGAGTCCAAGATTCCCACCATAAATTCACACTATAAAAATGGGTTAACATCACTTACATAAAAGCCTTTTATTTATAAAATTATGACTTAGACCAGACTACTCTGAGTCAGCCAAAATGAGGTTCATCCATATATGAGAAAGCTAGTGTATATGCACAGGAAATAAGGTGAAGGTTTATTTTCTCTTATGTCAAAACAAGTCCAGAGGAAGGCTGGTGTTCCTGATGCCAGGGTTATGGGCTCCTTTCACCTGTCCTTCATGTCTTCTACCTTCAAGGCCACACCTTGATTTCAGTTAGATTTGCTGTAGCTCCCACTGTTAAATTCATGTTTTATGCATCAGAAAAAGAGAAAAGGGACTATGGAGATAGCTTAGTCAGTAAAGTGCTCTACTTGAAAACACAAGGACCTGAGATTGATCCTCAGGACCCATGTACAAAAAGTACATGCTGGCATGTGCTTAGAATCCCAGTGCTGGGAGCATGGAGACAGGAAGATCTCAGGCCCTCCCTGGCCAGCTAGTCTATCCTACTTGGTGAGTTCCAGAACAGCGTGAGACCCTATCCCAAAAAAGGTGGCTAGGGCCCGAGGAACAACACCTGAGGTTGTTTTCTGGACACACACACACACACACACACACACACACACAAAATAAAAAGAGCAAAAGTCAGCTTCCAAACTGAGGTTTCCTTTAAATTTTAAAAGCACCCTCTCAGAGGCCTCACTCAAGATTTTTATCTATGTCACATTGACCATGTCTAGCTATAAGAACTGAGTGATTCCATGTCATAGGAAGGTCATTGCTCCCTACAATTACACCCTAGTTTTCTAGTAAGAACAAGAAGATGGACACCGGGTGTGGTGGTACATCTTTAATCCCAGCACTTGGGAGACAGAGGCAGGAGGATTGCAATGAGTTTGAGGCCTCCCTGAGACTACATAGTGAGTTCTAGGTCAGCCTGGGCTACAGTGAGACCCTATCATAAAAAATGAAAGAAAAGAGGGGGGAGGGAGGGAGGGAGGGAGGAAAGAATAAGAAAGAAGGAGGAGGGAGGGAGGAAAGATGGCTGGGTGTGGCAATGCACACCTTTTTTAATCCCAAGCACTCAGGAGGCAGAAGTAGGAGGATCACTGTGAATTCGAGGCCAGCCTGAGACTACATAGTGAATTCCAAGTCAATCTAGGCTAGAGTGAGACCCTACCTCAATTTAAAATATGGCTAAATTCAGAATTCCTAGAATATTGAATCACAAAGAAGAAATAATAACAGAGGGAGGCAGCCCTGGTTGCAGATGTTTATAATCTCAACATTTGAAGTTCAAGGTCATTCACAGCTATGTAGAAAGTTTTAGGCCAGCTTAGGCTATATTATACCTTGTCAAACAACAAACAAGCAAACAAAAATCCCATACAAATAGCAAGAAAGTAAAAAAAAAAAAAAAAATTAACCAAAAAATTGTATTTAGCCAGGTGCGGTAGTACACGCCTTTAATCCCAGCACTCAGGAGTTAGAGGTAGAAGGATTGCTGTTGAGTTTAAGGCCACCCTGAGACTGCATAGTGAATTCCAGGTCAGTCTGTGCTAGAGTGAAACCCTACCTTGAAACCTCGCCCCACATTTTTTTGTATTTATTTTTATTTTTCACATAAAAATGAGCTGAAGAAATTTAACAATTTTTGTCTTGCAGAGTATTTGGAGCTTTGTTCAACTTCTTGGATGGACCATGAGTTGCACTGAGAGCTCAGGATTTTGGAGATGTGAGGACTGTGGGATGGCTGCCAGGGAAAGATGCTCACTGAGGCACAGATAGCTCTGTCCTGGAAGCAAGTCATGAAGGTTGGATGGGAAGAATTTGGAGCCGAGAGGTTTCATCATGGGTCTCAAATGCTGGAAATGGAGCTGCAGGATTTTGTTTATTTTATTGGTTTTCTATCTTGCATTGGTCTAATCTGTCCTTGCTATACCTTCCTTTTGCAATGGGAATGTTTACTCTGTGCAAAAAAAATTTATGTTGGAAGTATTTAGCTTGTTTTGATTTTACAGGCTCATAGTTAAAATTGTCTCAGATGAGACTTTGGAATTTGAACAGTGTTCAATTGGTGAAGACTATGGAAACTTTTAAATTTGTAAGGACTGCATTTAGCATTGTGAGATGGTCATGAGTCTATGAAGACCAGAAGCAGGATGCAGTATGTGGTAGTTTGAATAAAAAAAGTCCCCCATAGCCTCACATGTTTGTGATTAAGCCTCATATTTAACCCTGCTACTATAGCCTTACTCAAGGAGGTATATAACTGGGGGCAAACCTTGAGGTTGACTAGCCCAGCTCCAAGCCCAGTACTCAGACTACTTCCACCCAGATATGTGATGCTCTGCCATGTTTTCTCCACCATAATGAAATTTCCCCTCAGAAATATAAGCTGAAATAAGCCTTACTCTCCCATGAAAATAAAGAATGAAAGAAAAAAGGAAAGGAAACTGTAATGCTTTAAAGAAAGCTTTTAAAACCTGCAACAAATATGGTAAAAGCCAAAGGAGGGGAAGGAATGTTTTGCAATACTGTCTTCCAGACACACCACATTCATGACCTCAGAATGGCTGACACTACCTACACAAGACCTGCATAGTAGGAGGGCGAGAAAATGATGATATCAAAATAGGAGACTAGTTGGAAAGAAGAAGGGATTCAGTAGAGGGAAGACTTAGGAAGGAGAAAAGAGAGGGAAGTGGGAGGGGATTATGGTCAGGGCATATTGTCTATATAGAGAGAGATTATCAATAAAAAGCCTAAAAATCTTCAACAAACAAAATACATATAAATAATTGCATGGATATGCACATTCATTTGTCTTGGGTAAATACTTAATAGTAGAATAGCTAGACGATATGTGTACACTAAACTTTTTGGGAAACTATCATTATCCTAAAAATATTGTACCATTGTACATTCCCAGCTGCCATACCCAGTACTATACACACCCACCAACACTTGATATAGTCACTCTTTTTAAAAAAATATTTTTAGTTGCAAGGAGAGAAGAAGGAGAGGAAAGGGAAGAGAGAGAATGGGCATGCCAGGGCCTCCTGACACTACAAACAAATTCCAGACACATGTGCCACTTTGTGCATCTGGCTTTACATGGGTTCTGGGGTTCAATCTTAATCAAAACCCACCTGCGTCTATGGGGCCATACATTCAAACCACCACATAGCTCATTGTTCTAATTACATTTTCCTAATGATTGATCATATTAGTATGTTTTCTTGTGCTGAGTATCTGATATTCTTTGGTGAAGTTTGTTCAAATTTTCTGCTCAGTTTTTAAATGTAACTAAGCACCTTTAACCACTGAGCCATCCCTCCAGCCCCATCCAATTTTCATCGCATTCTTTCTTTTCTTTTTTTTCTTTTTTTTAATAATTGAGTCCTCATAGTTCTTTATACAGTTGGTCCTCTGACCTGCAGATTTTGTATGGAGTCAATCAACAGCAGACTAAAAATATTCTGGAACAATATTGTGCCTTTGCTGAATATGCATAGACTTTTACTTGTTATTGTTCCTTAGACAACACAGTACACCAACTATTTGCACAGTATTCACATATATAGGAAGATTACACCATTTTATACCAGAGATTTGAGCATCCATAGATTTTGGTCCTTGGAGTGGGGAACCTGAATCAATCCCAAACACATCCTGAGAGACAACTGTGTATTCTGGATCAAAGCTGTTACTCGTTTTATATGATTTACTAATACTTTTCCCAGTCTGTGTTTTGTCTTTTCATCCTCTTAATGTTTTCTTTTGAAAGAGTACAAGCTTATCCGGCTTGTAGAGATGGGTCAGCAAGGTTATGTAAGTGCTTGCTTGCCAAGACAAGTTCTCAACCTGGATGAAGCGACCTACTTGTGCCAGGCAGGCCCACCTCCTAAAGTTCCACAGCCTCCTAAAACAGTGACACCAGCAGGAGAACAGACGTTCAAAACAAGTGCGCCCCAGCCCGTGGTATGTAAGGTGCACGCCCCATCCGGAAGGCTCGCAGTTTGACTGGTCCCGACGACTACTCGGGTCCCAGAAATCGTCAGCCCAACAGGCCTCCAGCGGCCGGCGGGAGGCGGGCTCGCGTTCGCCGCTCCCATTAGCCCGGCCCTGCTCCGTGACCCCGCCCCACGCAGACCTGCGCCGCGTAACCCGGAAGCAGTTTACGGCAGCGCCGCGCGGCTCAGTTCCCTTTTCCGGTCGGCGTGGTTTTTTTGCGAGCGGAGTGTCCGCCGCGCCCGGGCCTTCACCATGAGCGTTCCGGCTTTCATCGACATCAGCGAGGAGGATCAGGTGTGCCTGGCCGCGGGCCCCGCGGGGTTACGGGGGTGGGCCGAGGGGCCGCCGCGCGGGGGGCCACGGGACGTCCGGGCCCCGCAGCTCGCGCCCCGCACGTGTGCCCCGGGTCGGCGGGCGGGCGCGCGTTCCCGGCGTCGGGGCGTCACCCGCGGGCGCGGCCCGGGCCCGACCCTCGCGGACCACCCAGCTTGCTGGTGGGCGTCTGGAGTCGGCGCGGGTCGCTCGTTGACGACCTAGTCCCCACTGCTTAGGAGCGGCGTCTGCTGCCGGGTCTCCGATGCAGCCACCTGCGGAGAGTGGATCCGCAGTCCCGGGGAAAATCACCTTGTACTGAAAACCAAAACTGGGGAGTCACCGAGGCTAGGGTGACGCGTGTTTTCTTTCCAGCCCTGCTGATGGCAGAATGACAGCTCTGTAACCCCTTCGTGTGCTCTGAGGCATATACCCCATGGACCATCCGAACTTGGAAGTTCACGGATAGGGTCAAAATTTTGGTTGTCTACGACTGATGTGTCACTTTTTCCCCATAACAGAAGCATAGCTGTTAGAAGCCAAAAGCTAAGTTAAACGTGGAACGACACACTTAGGATACTCTTAGGTTAGGTTATAACCAAAAACTATTCATTGACGATCGAAGTTTGAAGTTTCCCTTTTTTTTTTAATTCCATATCTTAATCAGAAAGGAATAGGAAGATATGGGAAAGGAGTTGTGCACAGATAGGAAGATAATGAAGACGAGAAAGACTATTTGATCTATGGAAGTATGTTACCAACATTGGCCAACAATTACTGAAAACATATTTTAATATGCAAAAGGAATTGTGAATGGAGTTCTTGTCATTGATCATATTTTACAGTGTCGTTTCTTGGGTTATAGTACTGTTCTTGTGATACATAGGTTTCATGCTAGCCCTTTTAGGGAAATCATCTATGTGATGCATCAGGAGCTTATGTTTGACAAATTAAGATGGGGTTCATAATTTTGTTTTTCTTTTCTACTGCTCCACCACCTGCAGCTAGTAGGAATGATAAAAAAAATATTAAACTTTATTAGTTTGTAGAAAAGGCTTTGTAATAGCAGAAAGTGAGCAGTTGAATTTTTTTATTGGACCATATTATGTTTACAGGCTAGGGAAAAATAATTTCCAGAAGTGTGTTTGTACTCTCTAATATGACAAGTTTTTAAAGAAAACATCGTAATAGTAACATGAAGTTACTCTGTTCTTTTCCAGGGAAAATAGCACCACTGACTGTACAGGTTTATATTTCTTGGGGTAGCTAAACACATTTGTGTGTTTAAAACTATGGATGCCCACCAGAGTTCTTTGATTTACAAATTCTGGTACCAAAGATACCTTAGATTTTTATTCCTCATTTTGTTATCTTTAAAACCATCTATCTTCATGAATGCCATGCCATCAAAGAAAACAAAATACTAAATATATAGAGGCAGTAGGGTGGGAAATGTCAAATGACTGAGTCTGGTATTTCAGTGGTTTTGATTAGTCAAAAGGCACTTTCTGATCCAAATACCCATGTTGCATTTTAAGGGACTAGTTAGGCAGTAGATCAATCAAAGCAACACTCACAGACATCTTTATATATTTGTATCTTACAAAATGCTTGTCTCAGATACACCGAGAAGTAATTAACAAGTAATTGCCCTCTTGTCTAGCTAATAGTTGTAGCTTGCAAGTAGCTGTATTTATGTATACACCATGTCTTTAAAAAAAGCCGGGCGTGGTGGCGCATGCCTTTAATCCCAGCACTTGGGAGGCAGAGGTAGGAGGATCGTGGTGAATTCGAGGCCACCCCGAGACTACATAGTGAATTCCAGGTCAGCCTGGGCCAGAGTGAGACTCTATCTCAAAAAAAACAAGAAATGTTGAATTTGCCTATTTAGGTTGATCTCTCCAATCCCCATCCATCCCCATGGAAATCCTTTAATTATAGATATCTAGAGTTATAGGTGACATCAGAGACTGAAGGTGGCCCGTGTGTGTGTTTATATTGTCCTTGTGGCAGGAACATAGCTCTGGAGGAGGAGTTGGGGGTCATCAGCATAATTTGAAGGAGATGAGTATTTGCATTTTATTATTTCAGAAGTAGGGCAGATAGGTTTGGTATTTTGTATTTGGTCATGTTGGTTTTATAAAGATTCATTAACCCTATTTGATTCAACAGGCTGCTGAGCTTCGTGCATATCTGAAATCAAAAGGAGCTGAGATCTCAGAAGAGAACTCAGAAGGTGGACTTCATGTAGATTTAGCTCAGATTATTGAAGCCTGTGATGTGTGTCTGAAGGAAGATGATAAAGGTTTGTTTTCATTTTTTAAACAGTTGTTACCAATTATAAAAGAGCCAGTCTACAATTTTTCTTGTTGTATGCTTCGTATTTCAAATCTTAAATTTTTAAACAGTTGTTTCTAATATATTTTCATATAGTTTCAGTTTACTGTTAGATCCATAAAGTATGCCAATTTTGAGAAAACCTTTTACATCATTTATTGTACATACTGGTATTGATGATTTCAGAAACTGAAGAAAAAGTTCTAGCACGTTAGATATATATAAATGTCAAACATGGTACTTCAAGTAATCTAAAAGTCATTTAATTATTAAGCTGATTCACCATTATTCAGATAAAGCAGGGAATTTTTATATTGTGAGTTCTGAATCTCATTAAGGCTTAGAGGTTATACTTTGTGTATAATAAGTATAATACTTGCAAATGGGTTAGCCAACTATAATTTTTTTAATTGAGAAGTTTGATATATGGATACACTTTAATTTGGTCATATTCTCATCCCATTATCCTCTTTTGTCCCCTCCCCCAACTAGAAATTTAACAGGTTTCATTTCTTAAATACTTCTCTATATGTAGTACAAAGTTTTCCTCAATTGACACAGTATGGTGGCTTAAAACCCAACTGGTAATTTTCTGATGATTGGCTATCATGTCAGTAAAAATCAGGAGTTTTTATACAAATGTGTAAATCAGCCCTTTGTTTACTGGTTCAAAACCAACTCTTGGATAACAGTTTCCTTTCCCTTTAATAAAACGTACAACTTGCTTTCTGAGTGTCGCTGTGCACAGAGATGGCTTACTGTAATATGTTTTGCTGCTTTCCCTTGAAGGAGAGTGACCTCCCATCTTTTTTCACAGTAGCCAGATTATATATCTAAGTGTCCTATGTATTGAAACCCTGGAAATACATATTTAAGTAGACACACTGAGTATTGTAGTGTCTCTGTTGACTGTGCTGTCATACCCGTGTAGATGTTGAAAGTGTGATGAACAGCGTGGTATCCCTCCTCTTAATTCTGGAGCCAGACAAGCAAGAAGCATTGATTGAAAGCCTGTGTGAAAAGTTGGTCAAGTTTCGGGAAGGTGAACGCCCATCCCTGAGACTGCAGTTGTAAGTTAAGCGCCGAGAGTGATTTCCCAAGGGGCTACTCACATGACACTGCTTTTTAATGGTTAAAGTAGAAATTCTGGAATGTGGCTGTGAGCTGTGACTTGGGCAGTCCTTTAACTCTATGCCCAGTGCCCTCGTTTGTAAATGGTGAGAGTTTACTGAGTGAGCAAACCATCTCAGTGTGTTGCTGATTTCACTATTGTTCCTTGTTTGTTAACCAGGCTTAGCAACCTTTTCCATGGGATGGATAAGAGTACTCCTGTCAGGTACACAGTGTACTGCAGCCTCATTAAAGTGGCAGCGTCTTGTGGAGCCATCCAGTACATCCCAACTGAGCTGGATCAAGTGAGTTATTATATGGAATACTGTTCTTTTTATAGAAATGTCATCTGTCATATATATGTGTGAGTGTTTGTGTGTGTACGTGCATGTGCAGGCCAGAGACATGAAGTGTCATCCTCAGGAATGTTGTCTACATTTTCTCTTGAGACAGTGTCCCACTTGCATGGAGTTGTCAATTAGGTTAGATTGGTAGGGTAGCATGCCCCAGAGATCCTCCTGTCTCTTCCCCATCACTAGGATTACAGGCATGCACCACCACCCTTGGCATTTTCACATGGGTAATAGAAATCAGACCAAGTCCTTGAGCTTGTGAGGCAAGCACTTTACTGACTGAGCCATCTTCTCAACTCCCTTCATGTGATTTATTTATATATTTATTTTCTTGGATTGGTGTTTTGAGAAAAGGTCTCATGTAGCCAAAACTAGCCAGCCTATTTGCTGTGTAGCTCATGATGACCTTGTACTGTACTCCTGTCAAGTGCTGATATTGTCTTTTAAGTTAGAAAATGGTGCTCAGTAAGTTATTAAATTTTGTCCTTTCTAAATCTCATAGGTGCGAAAGTGGATTTCTGACTGGAAGCTCACCACTGAAAAGAAACATACCCTCTTAAGACTCCTTTATGAGGCACTTGTGGATTGTAAGAAAAGGTATTGAGAAGTACTGAATTAACAAACAATTTAACAGGCACTGTAAGTAGGTGCTGATGTTTATTAAAGACAAGTAAAAAGCCAGTAATTTTGCTCTACTTTGTTCTCCACAGTCATAAATCTATTCCTGTCAGTTTTACCTAAGTTAAAAGATACTTCCAGAGATTAAAGTGGTTTTTCCTCATCTTTAAACTAAACTTGCTTTTGTTCTAAAACTATGATTGTAAATGTCAAAAGTGTCTGTGGCATTAGATTAATGTCCCTGTACAGGGTAGTGCTATCACTTTGGATGGTGCGGAGGGCCACATGAACTCTAGATGCACACACCATTGTGCATCTGGCTTTGTATGGGCATGGAGGGAATTGAACTCAGGCCAGCAGGCTTTGCAAGCAAGCACTGCTGAGCCATCTCTCCAGCCTGAGGTCTGTGTTTTATATGTGCATACTTTGTAGTCAAACCACCACAATTCAGATCTTGAATTTACCTATTGTATGACCCTGAATAAATGATTTTACATAACTGTCTTATTTCACAGTAGAAATAATACCTCTGGGATGCTAAGAATATTACATAAAGCATTCTTAAAGCCTTCATTATTTGGGATATAGTCAGTAAATATTGGATATTATTTTTCTTTTATCTTTAATTTTTTTAGTTTTTTTGCAAGGTAGGGTCTCATTCTAGCCCAGGCTGACTTGGAACTCACTCGGGCCTCAAACTGTGGTGATCCTCCTACCTCTGCCTCATTTTTCAGTTCAACTTTAGGAATTTAGTTGATTGTTCTGGCGCAGTATTAAATAATTCTATAGCCTTCAAGTGTTATTTGAGGCTGGTACTCTTTGCTGGAGGATTTCTCTTCATTGCTGCTTAGTTAGTCCTTAGTCTGTTATGTGTGGAAAGTAACTGATATCTTAGTGAATTGCAGAGCTTTTCCCAGAGAAATCTCAACAGAATATGGGCACCCATCTGGGCTCTACTGGACATACCCCAATGTTAGCATGTTAGAACACGTGCAACATATGCCACAGACGATCACTTCTCCTCAAAGCACTTTTTTCAGTTGGTTTTTAAGGCCCCTTATTCTTCCCTCTTTCACAGCTTCTTGCCTTTGCTAATATTTGTCTTTACTTGTCTCCTATTGCTTTATTTTTATTTCTTTACTGAGGAAAGCTGGGGACTAAATGCATTTTGAGTGGTCTAATTCTTTGTGCTGCTAATTTATGTTAGGTTCACTGC
The DNA here is from genome assembly GCF_020740685.1 of Jaculus jaculus. Classification (NCBI taxonomy): domain Eukaryota; kingdom Metazoa; phylum Chordata; class Mammalia; order Rodentia; family Dipodidae; genus Jaculus; species Jaculus jaculus. The sequence continues at coordinate 46,670,752 of NC_059109.1, read as the reverse complement.
AAGGCACTCTGCATTGGCCTATACCTGTTTCCTGCACCTGCTAAAATGCTAGTAGCTGTCTGCAGCCTTGACAATTCAGGTTGCTTCTGTACACTTGGCCAGTGCTTTGGAGGACTCCTTGAGAACTTTTCAATACTATCTGCCTGTTGTTAATTTCCAAGTTCACTTCTTCTGTTCCCGGAACTCCAGGTGTCCATTCTAGTCTCCAACATGTCTGCTTAGGTGTCTTAAAAAGCATCTCAAACTTAAAAGTGACCTGTAGATGGTTCCATCTAAGTCTGTTCTATTTACCCTAGCTCGGGAAACAGCTATATCCTTTTTTTTTCAGTTGCTTAAGGCCAAAACCTGGAGTTCATTCTTGACTTCTGCCTTATTTTCACATCTGACCCCTCAGCAAATCCTGCCAATGTAGAACAAATATAGTCAGATCAACTTTTAATCATTTGTGTTGCTTTCGTATGGTCTAAGTCACCATCACTTCTTACTTTCTTTAAGTAGGCTCTTAACCAGTCTTATTTTTTGGTCCTTGTCTCCCTTGTATGGTGGGCTACTTGGCTTGGAACAACTATACAATTTTGTAATGGCAAACTATAAAAACTTTGTTGATGTAGTTTCTTGGAGTGTCTGTGTTTCCCACATACCTCTGTACCATTGTAGTTTGTCACACCCTAGACAAGGCCATGTTCAAAATCATGCATTTACAAGTTCTGCACAGGAACTGGACCTTTTCTGTAAGCCAACAGTGTTTTTCACATGTTTAAATGGTTGGGGGAGGGAGTCAGAGGAAGAGTAATATTCCATGATGTAACCATTCTGTGAAATCCAAATTTCAGTGTCCTTAAGTTTCATTGCTGTATATCTAGGCCTGTTTGTTTATATATTGTCTCACTATTTTTGCCAAGTGTTGCTAGATGGACAGAGACTCAGTAGCCTGCAAAACTCACAGTATTTTGTCTCTGGCCCTTTATAGAATGTTAGCATATTTCTGTTTGAAAGGGTCTACTCCACTGAATTTTATTTCTGCTCCATCATACTTTGGTTATATATTTCTCTTTCATAGCACTCTATCATAGGATTTAACTCCCTTTGTTAAAAGTAAAGTTGGATAAAAAGCAGGGAACTGAAAGAAAATAGTCATTTAAATATTAACATGTCTTGTTACTTTGCTAATTTAAACCCTGATATATGGTTTTCTTCTTTAATATACATAAAGTGCATATTTCTACCTTTAAACAGAAAAATTCAAAGATTGACTTTGCCCTGTTATGCTAAACATTTTTGAGTGCCTCCCTCGTGGTTCTATTTTTGTGGTGGTGGTAGTGGTTGCTAAGTGCAGACTGGTACATTTTCAGAGTCATGCTAGTTACCTGAACCCTGATGATATATCCCATGAAGTGCACTTTAAATGGTTTGATTTTTGTGAATTAAAAAGACTTCCTTAGGGACTGGAGGCTTGGCTTAGCGGTTAAGGCCTGCAAAGCCAAAGAACCCAGGTTCGATTCCCCAGGACCCATGTAAGCTAGATGCACAAGGTGGCTCATGTATCTGGAGTTTGTTTGCAGTGGCTGGAGGCCCTGGTGTGCCCATTCTTTTCCCCTACCCCTTTCTCTCAAATAAATGAATAGAATGAAATACATGGTGGCTGCTGAAACTGTAAGGTGCAGTGTACCTTCTTGTGTTATGGACCAAGATGAATGTGTGGGACGTTTTCCTTAAAATCATTACAGTTACACCACTGGGATATTAGGCACCATTTAATCATGTCTATCAATGTATCTATCTGTCTGGTGAATCTTAATTTTTTTTTTTTTTTTTTTTTTTTAAATTTTTATTAACATTTTCCATGATTATAAAATATATCCCATGGTAATTCCCTCCCTCCCCACCCCCACACTTTCCCGTTTGAAATTCCATTCTCAATCATATTACCTCCCCATTACAATCATTGTAATTACATATATACAATATCAACCTATTAAGTATCCTCCTCCCTTCCTTTCTCCACCCTTTATGTCTCCTTTTCAACTTACTGGCCTCTGCTACTAAGTATTTTCATTCTCACACAGAAGCCCAGTCATCTGTAGCTAGGATCCCCATATGAGGGAGAACATGTGGCGCTTGGCTTTCTGGGCCTGGGTTACCTGACTTAGTATAATACTTTCCAGGTCCATCCATTTTTCTGCAAATTTCATAACTTCATTTTTCTTTACCGCTGAGTAGAACTCCATTGTATAAATGTACCACATCTTCATTATCCACTCATCTGTTGAGGGACATCTAGGCTGGTTCCATTTCCCAGCTATTATAAATTGAGCAGCAATAAACATGGTTGAGCATGTACTTCTAAGGAAATGAGATGAGTCCTTTGGATATATGCCTAGGAGTGCTATAGCTGGGTCATATGGTAGATCAATCTCTAGCTGCTTTAGGAACCTCCACACTGTTTTCCACAATGGCTGGACCAGATTGCATTCCCACCAGCAGTGCAGAAGGGTTCCTTTTTTTCCACATCCCCGCCAACATTTATGATCATTTGTTTTCATGATGGTGGCCAATCTGACAGGAGTGAGATGGAATCTCAATGTAGTTTTAATCTGCATTTCCCTGATGACTAGTGACGTAGAACATTTTTTTAGGTGCTTATATGCCATTCGTATTTCTTCCTTTGAGAACTCTCTATTTAGCTCCTTAGCCCATTTTTTGATTGGCCTGTTTGATTCCTTATTAGTTAACTTTTTGAGTTCTTTGTATATCCTAGATATTAATCCTTTATCAGATATATAGCTGGCGAAGATTTTTTCCCATTCTGTAGGTTGCCTCTTTGCTTTTTTCACTGTGTCCTTTGCGGTGCAAAATCTTTGTAATTTCATTAGGTCCCAGTGGTTAATCTGTGGTTTTATTGCCTGAGCAATTGGGGTTGTATTTAGAAAGTCTTTGCCAAGACCAATATGTTGGAGGGTTTCCCCTACTTTTTCCTCTAGCAGTTTCAAAGTTTCCGGTCTGATGTTAAGGTCTTTAATCCATTTGGACTTAATTCTTGTGCATGGCGAGATAGAAGAATCTATTTTCATCCTTCTGCAGATATTTATCCAGTTTTCAAAACACCATTTGCTGAAGAGGCTGTCTCTTCTCCAATGAGTATTTTTGGCATTTTTATCGAATATCAGGTGGCTATAGCTACTTGGGCTTACATCTGGGTCCTCTATTCTGTTCCACTGATCTACATGTCTGTTTTTGTGCCAGTACCATGCTGTTTTTGTTACTATGGCTCTGTAGTATAGGTTAAAATCAGGTATGGTGATACCACCAGCCTCTTTTTTGTTGCTCAGTATTATTTTAGATATTCGAGGTTTTTTATGATTCCAAATGAATTTTTGGATTGTTTTTTCTATTTCCATGAAGAAAGCCTTTGGAATTTTGATAGGGATTGCATTAAATGTGTAGATTGCTTTAGGTAAGATTGCCATTTTCACGATATTGATTCTTCCAAGCCAGGAACAAGGGATGTTTCTCCACTTTCTAGTGTCTTCTGCAATTTCTCGCTTGAGTGTCTTAAAGTTCTCATTGTATAGTTTCTTTACTTCCTTAGTTAGGTTTATTCCAAGGTATTTTATTTTTTTTGATGCAATTGTGAATGGGAGTGATTCTCTGATTTCATCCTCTGTGTGTTTGTTGTTAGCATATATGAAGGCTACTGATTTCTGTGTATTTATTTTGTATCCTGCTACATTGCTGTAGGTTTTGATTAGCTCTAACAGCTTGCTAGTAGAGTCTTTAGGGTCCTTTATGTATAGAATCATGTCATCTGCAAATAGTGATAACTTGATTTCTTCCTTTCCAATTTGTATCCCTTTTATGTGTGTCTCTTGCCTTATTGCTATGGCTAAGACTTCCAAAACTATATTAAATAGAAGTGGAGACAGTGGACACCCTTGTCTTGTTCCTGATTTTAGTGGAAAAGCTTCCAGTTTTTCCCCATTTAGTAATATGTTGGCTGTAGGCTTGTCATAAATAGCCTTTATTATATTGAGATATGTTCCTTCTATTCCCAGTCTCTGTAGGACTTTTATCATGAAGGGATGTTGGATTTTGTCAAATGCTTTCTCTGCATCTAATGAGATGACTAGTGATGTGGTTTTTGTCCTTCAACCCATTTATGTGATGTATTACATTTATAGATTTGCGTATGTTGAACCATCCCTGCATCTCTGGGATAAAGCCTACTTGGTCAGGGTGAATGATCTTTTTGATATACTCTTGTATTCTGTTTGCCAAGATTTTGTTGAGAATTTTTGCATCTATGTTCATGAGGGAGATTGGTCTGTAATTTTCTTTTTTTGTTCTATCTTTGCCTGGTTTTGGTATCAGGGTGATGCTGGCCTCATAGAAGGAGTTTGGTAGGATTCCTTCTTTTTCTATTTCCTGGAAAAGCTTAAGAAGCAATGGTGTTAGCTCTTCCTTAAAAGTCTGGTAAAATTCAGCAGTGAATCCATCCGGGCCTGGGCTTTTTTTAGTTGGGAGATTATTGATAACTGCTCGGATCTCCATGTTTGTTATAGGTCTATTTAAGTGATTAATCTCATTTTGATTTAATTTAGGTAGGTCATATAGATCAAGGAAATCATCCATTTCTTTCAGATTTTCATACTTTGTGGAGTATATGCTTTTATAGTATGTCCCTATAATTTTTTGAATTTCTCTGGAATCTGTTGTGATGTTACCTTGTTCATCTCTGATTTTATTAATTTGTGTCTCTTCTCTCTTTCTTTTGGTCAGATTTGCTAAGGGTTTATCAATCTTGTTTATCCTTTCAAAGAACCAACTCTTTGTTTCATTAATTCTTTGGATTGTTCTTTTTGTTTCTATTTCATTAATTTCTGCCCTAATCTTTATTATTTCTTCCCGTCTACTACTTTTTGGTTTGCCTTGTTCTTCTTTTTCCAAGGCTTTAAGGCGAAGCATTAGGTCGTTTACTTGCGACCTTTCTAATTTCTTAATATAGGCACTTAAGGCTATAAATTTACCTCTTAGAACTGCCTTCATTGTGTCCCAGAGATTTTGGTATGTTGTGTTCTCATTATCATTTGACTCTATAAATTTTTTGATTTCCTTTTTGATTTCTTCATTGACCCACTCATCATTTAGTAGTGTATTGTTTAGCTTCCATGATTTTGTGTATGCCCTGTAGCCTTTCTTGCTACTGATTTGTAGTTTAATTCCATTGTGGTCAGATAGAATGCAAGGAATTATTTCAATTTTCCTGAATTTGTTAAGATTTGCTTTGTGTCCTAATATATGGTCTATTTTAGAGAATGTTCCATGTGCTGCTGAAAAGAATGTATATTCTGCAGCCTTTGGATGAAATGTCCTGTATATATCTGTTAGGTCCATATCTTCTATGACCTCATTTAGTCCAGATGCCTCTCTGTTTATTCTTTCCCTGGATGACCTGTCAATTGATGAGAGTGGGGTGTTAAAGTCACCCACCACCACCGTGTTTGGTGTTATCTGTGACCTTAGTTCTAATAGTGTTTGTTTGACGAATTTGGGAGCCCCCATGTTAGGTGCATATATGTTTAGGATTGTAATGTCCTCCTGTTGGAGTGTGCCCTTAATCAATATAAAGTGACCTTCCTTATCTTTTTTGACTAACTTCGGGCTAAAGTCCACCCTGTCTGATATTAGGATAGCAACCCCTGCTTGTTTTCTAGGCCCATTTGCTTGAAACACCGTCTTCCAACCTTTCACCCTAAGATAATGTCTATCCTTTGTAGAAAGGTGAGTTTCTTGAAGACAACAAATTGTAGGATCCTGCTTTTTAACCCAGTCTGCAAATCTATGTCTTTTCGTTGGGGCATTGAGACCGTTGATATTAAGAGATATTATTGAAAGGTGTGTATTTATGTTTGCCATTTGTGTGTGTGTGTGTGTGTTACTTGTTCTACCTGTGCTCTCTTCTGTTAACTGGTATTTGAGTATGGCTGGTTTTTTCTAGGTTCCTTATATGTGTGCTTTTCCTTTTGTTCAGCATGGAGGATTCTATCAAGTATTTTCTGTAGAGCTGGTTTTGTCTTCAGATATTCCTTTAACCTGCTTTTGTCATGGAATGTCTTTATTTCTCCATCTATTTGGATGGATAACTTTGCAGGATAAAGTAACCTTGGTTGACAGTTGTTATCTTTCAGAACTTGGAATATATCACTCCAGGCCCTTCTGGCTTTAAAAGTTTGTGTTGAATAATCTGCTGTAATCCTGATGGGCTTGCTTTTGTAGGTAACTTGATTTTTCTCTCTAACTGCTTTCAATATTTTTTCTTTGGTTTGTGTGTTTGGAAGTTTGAGTATAATGTGGCGAGGAGAGTTTCTTTCTGGGTTTTGTCTGGCTGGGGTTCTAAAGGCTTCCTGTATCTGTATTGGCACCTCTTTCCCAATTTGGGGAAAATTTTCCTCTATGATTTTGTTGAAGATGCCTACTATGCCTCTGGAGTGGAATTCTTCTCCTTCTACTATGCCCTGAATTCTTATATTGGATCTTTTCATAGTGTCCCGAATATCTTGAAATTCCCACTCATACTTTTCTATAAGTTTGTCTTTCTCTTTGTTGGACTGCATTAGGTCTGCCACCTGATCTTCTAGCTTAGATATTCTGTCTTCTCCCTCATCCATCCTACTGGTGAGATTTTCTACAGAGTTTTTTATTTCATTAACTGTGTTCTTCATTGCTAGTAATTCTGACTGGTTTTTCTTTATTATTTCTATTTCTCTATTTATGTCTTGTATTGCCTTCTTTATTTCATTAAATTGGTGTCCTGCCTCTTCTTTGATTCCTTTGATTTCCTCTTTGATTTCCTCTTTGATTTCTTCTTTGATTGTTTTCATGTGTTCTTTGACCTCTTTGAACATATTTATAATTATTCTTTTGAACTCTTTCTCAGGCATTTCCTCTAACTCTTTCTCACTGGAGGACATTTCTGATGCATTAATACTTTTAGGTGGATTTATATCGTCTTGCTTTTTAGTGTTTCTTGTGTTATAATGTATATATTTTTGCATCTTGGATTAAGTGAATGCTTGGATTTTCTAGCTAGCTGTGTATTCTTAGCTGTATCAATTGATTTGGTGTAATATATTTTCAGGGTAGGACCTTAAGGTAGTGGAATAATATACTGGTAGATTCTAAAATTTAGCTAAACACTGTACCCATTCCATCAAAAACAGCCCCGAGTATGTATGCAAGAGTAGTTATTATAATGACCAGATCCTCTATCAACAAAGAGGTTTAGATTTCTGGTCTGTTGAGGTATCCAAGTCAGCTTGTGACCAAGTGAGACCCTTCCCTGGTGCAATCCCAGTTACCTTGGGTGATTGTGGTCTCAGTCAAGTTGCTGCCTGGGTCGTCGGGCTGCTGTTCTGATTTCTGGAGCTGGGCACTTGCTTTTCCTACGGGGCAAACCGAGCCGCTGCCGCCGTCTCTGCAGCTTTTGTAGGCGCCACCCCCGGAGCCCCCACCGCTGCTGAAGCTGCCGTTGCCGTGTCCACCGGTGCTGCTCCCCCGAAGTCGCTGCTGTGGGATCTGTCACCGCTGCCGCTCCTGGGTCCGCTGCTGCTGGGGCCACTGGTACCGGTGCTGGAGCCGCTGAAGTTGCTGCCAAATTCTGCTCCTGCTTGGGTCCCGCCGTCAGCCCAAGTTGGCGTGGCCGGGTCCCGGGCCGCTGCTGTGTTCGCTGGAGCTGGGTTCAGGCGGCAGGGGAGGGGAGGGAGCCGCGCTGTTCTGGTTGTATCGTGTGCTTTTACTTCGCGGTCTGCTCCTCCCTCCGTTGCTCGCTGCCGCTCTCCCCTCACGTTTCCCGAGTTGCGGAGAGCGCGGTGTGAGGGGAAAATCCCGCACCTGGCTTGTCCTGCGGCTCGAGCCAAGAGTCCGGCGGTTTTCTGCCGCTCCGCGGTTGCGGCGGGTAGTCGAGCGGCCCGGAGCCGCTGTTCCCGCCTGTGCAGGCTCTGGATGCTCTGGAACTCTTCTACTTCTCCGCTGCCGCCTCAACTTCCTATACACCTCACTTTTTAGTAAAAGTGTGTATTTTGCTGAGTTTTTTTTGGTCTTCCCCCCCCAGGCTGTTTTGGCGTGGTACCTACGCCGCCATCTTAACCGGAAGTCTGAATCTTAATTTTTAAAGAAGTTTTAGAGTAGCATTTAACTTTAAGGTTAATAAATAATACAGTTCCAATTGAGCTTTCCAGGTTTGAATGCAGATGGGAAGGAAAAAGTATTTTAGAAAAAAAGGAGGAGGAGCCTATTTCTCCCAATTCTGCTCCATTTTTTCTGAACTGGCTAAAGATTCTTTGGTTAAAAGAAGTAATATTGTGAAGATACTTGTGTTTTGGAGGAACTGAGGGTGGAATTTGGGGCCTTTCACATGCAGGGCAAGCATTCCATGACTGATTTACATCCCCAGCCAAGATGAACATTTCATAAGAGTCTAAGTAATATATTTTATTATTTTACCCTTTTGTGACAATAAGACTTGATATGTGTATAATTTTAAGGCTTTTGTTGTTGTTGTTGTTATTGTTTCTCAAGGTTGGGTCTCCCTCTAGCCAGGCTGACCTGGAATTCACTATGTAGTCTCAGGCTGGTCTCGAACTCATGGCAATCCTCCTACCTCTGCCTCCCCAGAACTGGGATTAAAGGTGTGCGCCACCACGCCCAGCTAATTTTAAGGCTATCTTAAGCAGTCATTTCAACTTTGGGTTTTGGCTTAACGGCCATGTTATCTTAATAGTTTACCACCTTGGGCCTTTATACTTGGTCTTGCTGGCAAATCATCTCGTTCACAGCTTCCATCCTGTTTTCACAGGCACTGGGCAAGAATATAAAGGTAGATTTTAAATCTTTTTGGTTCTCAGCTTACCTGTTCCATCCTCAAAGAGAGACTGTGCTTTTACTCTGAAATAGCCTCTGCTTTCTGCCCTTCATACCTTATTGATTACCTTCTTTTTCTTTCATAGCACTTACTCGTTTGTGACTTTCACTTGAAAAGTTTCATGATTTTTGTAATAGATGACTTTTCACTAGTAAAGGATCTGACACTTAGTATGCATTTTTTAGCAAATGAATAATAGTGATTATATATTAGATTGCTGAAACAATATTTCTTCTCAGTGATGCTGCTTCCAAGGTCATGGTAGAACTGCTCGGGAGCTACACAGAGGACAATGCTTCCCAGGCTAGAGTCGACGCCCACAGGTAATGTCACTCATTGCTCTAATGAGGACTTGTCAGCTGCTTAGAGGTGAGCTGTAGTATTCAGTTATGTGATTGTGAAGTCTCTACAACCACCAGTGAGCCAAAGCTATTTGCCAGTGTGTTCCCTGGTGAGTGCAGTAGCTATTCAAACTCAAGACTGTATATTGCTCTTACTGGAATAATAACCACAACCTTAGAACTAGAACCTAATCTTGGGTCCATTTACCTTAATACTAAGGTATAAAGATGGGGGAAAGTTTGGTTACTTGTCAGAAGTGTGCCCATTGCTACTGAGAAAATAAAGATTTTAACACTCCTAGATCTAACTAGTAACAATGGAATCAGGTTTTCGTGGAACTTCTATTAAGGTTATTGCTGTAAATGGACCCATACATAATTAGTATAAGGAGGAGATAATGGACTTACAGGTAAGACTGCCTGCATCCAAATTTTTACCCCACCCCTCCACTCACAGTTACTGGGTAAATTACTTGTTTACTGAGCCTCATTCATCATTTCTGAATGGTCATGGGAACACTGTCTACTAGGGTGGTTGTGAGGAATGAATGAGACATAATGCTTGTCAAGTTCTTTGGCACATGGTCAGTGCCAAAAGTGTTGTTATTTGCTGTTTATTTGGTGCTTTCTTTAATTTTTTTTCTGTTTTATTTATTTGAGAGGGACAGAGAGAGAGAATGAGGCCAATATAGAGAGAGAATGGGCACGCGAGGGCCTCCAGCCACTGCAAACAAACTCCAGACATGTGTGCCCCCTTGTGCATCTGGCTAACGTGGGTCCTGGGGAATCTAGCCTCGAACCAGGGTCCTTAGGCTTCAGACAAGCACTTAACCGCTAAGCCATCTCTCCAGCCCTATTTGGTGCTTTCTTCAGCGATGTTTTTGTCTACTACTTTTATTTCATTATGTCAAAACACATTACTTGCTTTTTAAAAAAGATATATTGGCCTGTTTAAACTATTTTTTATACTTGTTCTATGGTGTTAAATATTGAACTCTTTTTTTTTCTTTTTTTTTTTAATATTTTTATTTATTTATTTATTTGAGAGCGACAGACACAGAAAGAAAGACAGATAGAGGGAGAGAGAGAGAATGGGCGTGCCAGGGCTTCCAGTCTCTGCAAACGAACTCCAGACGCGTGCGCCCCCTTGTGCATCTGGCTAACGTGGGACCTGGGGAACCAAGCCTCGAACCGGGGTCCTTAGGCTTCACAGGCAAGCGCTTAACCGCTAAGCCATCTCTCCAGCCCAAATATTGAATTCTTAATTTAGTGATTAAGTATTGTTTGTGATTTGCAAAAAAAAAAAGAAAAGAAAAAAATCAGTGGAAAGCTAGGATTTCAAGACTCTTACATCTTTTTTTGTTTTCTAATGAAGGTGCATTGTACGAGCACTGAAAGATCCAAATGCATTTCTTTTTGACCATCTGCTTACTCTAAAGCCAGTTAAATTTTTGGAAGGCGAGCTTATTCATGATGTAAGTAATTTGTCCTTTAATGTGAATAATGTTCTTTTTTTCCTAAATCTTACATACTGAAGCAGAAATACTCCTTTTGTATTAATGAAGATGATTATTGGAGAGATCCTGTTCTATCAAAAGCAGACTGATGTTTAACACTATTCTCCAGCCATTGAACAGTCTTGTCCCTTCATCTCCTGCTCTAGTCTCTCTGCCCTGGACTTGGATAGTACATACTTAATGTCATGACTCCAAATTAAGATGAACTTCCTTTTTAAAAACATGTGCAGCTGGACATGACTGCATATGCCTGAAATCCTAATATTTGCAAGGCTGAAGTAGGAGGATTGAAACTTCAGGACCAACATAGGCAATATAACAAGACCTTCTATTTATTTATTTGAGAGAGGGTGAGTGAGAATGGGTGAGCCATTGCTTCCTGCCGTTGCAAACAAACTTCACATGCATACACCACCATTTTGTGCATCTGGCTCTATGTGGGTATTGGGGAATTAAACCACTGAGACATCTCTCCATCCCCAATACCCTCTATAAAAAACAAAAGTTCCAGCACTCGGGAGGCAGAGGTAACCTCATCACTATGAGTTCGAGGCCACCCTGAGACTACATAGTGAATTCCATGTCAGCCTGGGCTAGAGTGAGACTCTGCTTTGAAAAACCAAAAGGAAAAGAAAAAGTTTCTGGGGAGATGGATGAATACCTGAGTTTTCATCTCCAAACCTGATATAAAAACTGGAAACTGGTGGACCTCTGTGATGTTAGTACACCTGTGGCAAGAAGGGCAGCAGAGGGAATTTCCTAGGAGCTCACTACTGGAGCAGTGAATGAGAGACAATGTCTTAAATGAGGTAGAATGTAAGACTTACCCAAAAGTTGTCCTCTGATCTGCAAACACATGCCGTGACTTATGCACTAGGGCACACATACACACCTAATAAATATATACTTACAAATACAGGCATAAGTATTTCTGGATCATTTTCCATTTGCATTGGATGATTGAGAACTCACAATATTTACCTTATTGGTTCATTTTAAAAAATTAGCCATATGAAAGCAGGTGGTCAAGTAGTAATCTGGGAAAACATACCTGTGCTAAATAAAGGTAGACGCTTGTTGGGATCAGTGTTTTAAAAGTCTTGATACTGTCTTCTCTTGTCTACTTATCTGTATAGCTTTTGACCATTTTTGTGAGTGCTAAATTGGCATCATACGTCAAGTTTTATCAGAATAATAAAGACTTCATTGATTCACTTGGTAAGTGTTGGGGATATACTTTGAGGGACAGAGAAGAGGGGAACATGCTACTCTAACAAATAGTTACGCACTGTTGAGAGCCTGAAAATATGGTGTGTGATAAACAGCAGTAAACACAGGTAGGCAGTTGAAAAGATGGTGAAGAATGAATTGGGAATCAAACAAAGAATGATTCAAACATTACTTCAAGACAAAACGAAACAAAGCCATGAGTAGTGGCTCACGCCTTTAATCCTAGCACTCAGGAGGCAGAGGTAGGAAGATCACCGTGAGTTCGAGGCCACCCTGAGACTCCATAGTGAATTCCAGGTCAGCCTGGGCTAGAGTGAGACCCTACCTTGTAAAACCAAAAAAAAAAAAAAGGCCAAAACGAAACACAAACTAGCAGCCAGATAAAAATGCCTGGGCTTTTCCTGTTCTTTAAGAGCTTAAGGGAGTTTCAGGCCATTGCAGCTCCCACTGTGATTCTTATTAAGTAGCAAGAGCAAGGTACCTGAAGAAACTGGGATAGAAATGGTTCCACTGATGTGCCTGTTTTTAAATTTGGGGGATGGGAGAGGAAACATGCTCACCATTACTTTGATCATAATAATGACTCAAAGTGCTAGTGTGTGTGTGTGGTTTTTTGAGACAGGGTCGACCTTTTTAGCTCAGGTTGGCCTTGAAGTACTAGTGCTTTTCCTACCTCAGCTTTCTATAAAGGCATGAGCCACCATTGCCTGCCACAGAATTACTCATTTTAGTAGCTGATAAAATTTGATAATAAGGGGCTAAGATTGTGTCTTTGTATATAGTGACTTAAATAAGATGCAGTTACAAAATTTTACTAGTTTTCCCCCTGTATTATATGAATGCCTTCACTGTCAGAAAAAATTGAATTGCTAATTAGATCTGAGAAATTAGAAAAAGATGATATTAGAAGACTTACTAACTAGATGGCTGAAGACAACAGATGAACTCTGATTACCTTTGAATTTAGTTGTATTAATACATCTCAGTTTGGTTGAAGTATGCCTGATTGCATTATCTAATCATAATTGAGCAACCCTCATAAATGTTCAGTATTGTAATCATAACATACTGATACTACAAAGATAATGCTTAGAAAATTTGCATTTGAACAGGATTTTAATGTAAAACTCAAGGTTCTTTTGACAGTGAATTCAACTATATTAAGGGGCTTTAGTTTCCTGTCAAGCAATAATCAAAATAGAGCAGAGGTTGATTTTATGTTGTACATTAAAATTGAATTATTAGTCTGTCTTACTGGTTGGTTGAGATGTAGAAGAGGACAGTTATAATCTACTTAATTATACTTGGTTCACAATTTGGTAATCATTAATTCCTGTCATCAGTAAATTTTGTACAGCCATTGATTAACTTATATGAACATAAGGCATTTGAAATACACCAAGATCAAGTAGCTGCAAGAGTATTTGTAGAATACTTGGCCAGGTGCAGTAGACCCATAAACCACATTCTGTCCCATTTAATTTGCTTTGTGGCATGAAGCTATGTGATGGAATGTTAATGTCAGCAACCTCTTTATTTACACACCAAGGCAAAAGGAGTAGTAATTAACACTTTGACACTCCCCCATTGATGTGTAATTGACTGTTTCAAAGGAGCACTGGTTCATAAGCTATTGCATGCATTAAAGCTGCGTTTTCTATATTGCAGCATTTTAAGACAAGGGTCAGTGACAATGCAGAAATTGCTCAATGATGCACATTTTTTTATTACTGCATTAAGGTTTTGACATATTAGTAATGAATAAATGTTTCCATAAAATTAGATTTTTTTATAACTTTAAAATTGAAATATGGTAGAGAACACTGCCTTCCTCTTAGAAGGAGTCTAGTTTTATGAAACAAAGCACTGCTTGCTTCCTTCAAATGTTTAACTCATGCTTCACTTGCTGAATAATTTAATTTTTCTGAACAAGAGTATTAAAGGCCCTAAGTTTGGCTTGTTTTAAAGTAATGACTTAAATATTAATTTAAGTGTTTTTATACACAAGTAAAATTGATAATTTTATGTAATTCATTCTAAAACTAGTCCATTTCTTTGATGCATTATTTTTTCACTCATGGTAAGATTGTAACTGTACAAAGAGCAGCAGTAAAACATTTAAAGAACATTTCTAATATCATAAATTTCAAGTTTCTGTCATTTACCCACAGAACTGAGAATGGTAAGGAACTTTTTGAGGATTTTTTAATACTAGTTGTTTATTAATTACATTTTTAATACTTTGATAGGAAGAAATTCATAGCATTGTTAATGTATTGTGCCATCTAGAAATCAAATGTCTTAATATGCCTTTGTTTTCAAACATCTATGCAGATTAATGGTACTTAGAAATCTGTTTTACTACGTTGTTTTGGGAGAAGCGTGTTACTAGGTGTTTGGGTTTTAAATGTATTGTTAGGCATCTGTTACAGTGAAGGTCATGTTGCAGGTAGTAGATCCCACAGGTTGCATCAGTTGTCAAAATAGTTCTTATTAACACTGACAGCTTGGGCCAGCAGTATCATTATCTGTGTCAACCATATTGCCCTAACATGTCCACATGTAAATCTGGTGGTATCCAGTTGTTACCTTCTTGCTTCAGAAAGTTAATCAGCATCTGATTTGCATTTGCTAATTAGGGTTAATGTGTGCTAATTGATTTTTTTGATGCTTGTAGATTACCATTAAGCCCAGTTAGCAATACTTACTTGTGTCCCTCATTCATTTGAGTTATGATGACCATGTTTTTGTTGAATCTGTGCCAAATCAGAAACCTGTATCATAATTACAACTAATTAACAGATAATCATGCCCTATATTAATGGGTTTCTCCAGGCTTCCACTAATGTATGAATGTTATAAATTACATTTTATGCATGGAGTGCTTAGACAGGTAACTTTTTTAACAGTATAAACTTGAGACTTAATTACTAGAAGGCATAGAATCAATCACTTGCTAAGGTTACATAATTGGAAAGTTCAAAGAAAAGGAACATGTAAGTATAGTTAGTTTTTAAAACTTGTTTTTATGATGCAGTCTTATCGGAAGAAGTATATATGGCGTTCTTACAGTCTGCTTAGGACCTTAGGTAGTGATTTGGATTTTAGAGCTAAAACTCAGGGTTTTGCACATCCTAAGCTACATTCTCAGTCCATGAAAGTACTTTAGAACATCATGTTTACTAGTAAAGTGACACAGAAGACATAGTCAATAGGTAAAGAACCTCTGTGTTTAAATGACCAGCTCTTGATGAAAATAAACTTAACTAATCAAGTTATGGTGTTCACTTTGTAGGTGTTAGCTCCTAAAATATGTAAATTTTAAAAATATAAAATTTATAAAACTTTTAGGGCTTAAAAATAGTTGCTCATAACTGAATCACCTATGTTCTTTTTTTATTTTTCTATAGTAGTTAAAGAAATGTAGTTAAAAAATTTTTTTAATATGTCAGTATGTAACTTGTCAAAATTGGTCTGTATATGTGTTCAGATATTGTAACTGCAGGTCTTTTGTTAGTATGGCAACTCAGCAGATTTCGTATTATGTTATTCAGGCCTGTTACATGAACAAAACATGGCAAAAATGAGACTGCTTACTTTTATGGGCATGGCAGTGGAAAATAAAGAAATTTCTTTTGATACAATGCAGCAAGAACTACAGATTGGAGCTGATGATGTTGAAGCATTTGTTATTGATGGTAAGGTATTTATTCTATGTGGAACATACGATTTTTATCTTGATAGGACCCTTATACTGACAAAGCTAGATTGTGTGACAGCAAATGTGTGTATTTGGGAGGTAAGCAAGTTTATAGTGGAATGAAAATTCAATGACTATATAAATTGGGTGGATTTGAGTGTTCATTCTGTCTCCTTAATCACACAATAAATACTTTAGCTAGTATACTGTAGTGGTTTGGACTAATCCTAACACTTGTGAGGCTGAGGCAGGAGGACTGCAACAAGTTCAAGACCAGCCAGGGTACATTGTGAGACTGTCTCAAAGTGAAACAAAAAGCACAGATTATAGCATCAGAATTTTTTTGTTGTTATTGTGCTTGTTTTGCTTTTCGGGGCAGGGTCTCACTCTAGCCCAGGCTGACCTGGAATTCACTGTGTAGTCATAGGGTGACCTCAAGCTCATGGCGATCCTCCTACCTCAGCCTCCTGAGTGCTGGGATAAAAGACATATGCCACCACACCCAGCTTAGTTTTGAGAATAGGTCTTCCATGACAAGAATGTAGAAGTTCCTTTGTGATTTTGAGGATTAAATTAATGCAAATATAGCATGATGTGTGACACATAAATGAAGTGTAAATGTACCATTGCCATTTTATTATAATTAGCTCAAAAACAAACTTTTTCATCAACAATTATATTATAAAGTGACATAACTGTTAACCAGGATTTTTTTTCCTTAAAGTTGGAAAATTGTGCAAATAAGATAATGAACTAGGGCTGGAGAGATGGCTTAGCTGTTAAGGCATTTGCCTAAAGGCTCCTGGTTCAACTCTCCAGGACCCATATAAGCCAGATGCACAAGGGGGCACATGTATCTAGAGTTTGTTTCTCTATCTCTCTTTCTCTCTCTCTTAAATAAATAAATAAAATATATTTTTAAAAAGATAATGAACTACATAGATTTATTAATACAACTTCGAATGATGCAGGTTTCCAGTAGTCATTTAACATTCTCCGACTCCCATGTAGGACAGAACTAGTACTCAGTATCTGTTCATCATGCCCAGATGGAAGATTAGGCTTCTTAAGAAAAATTGCATATATCATTGAACAGATTGGCCTAGCATAAAGACCAACATCACATAACCTTCCTCTTGGCAGCACTATATTTGTTTACTAGATTCAAAGAGCTGGTGTGAAGATTAATGTTGGGAACACTGTAAAGTTGTATTTAGGTCGGTTGGGCACACCTTAGGTGTTTTTCTTACAAATCCTCTCTGTCATACCATGTAAACATCTTTTACAGCCGTGAGAACGAAAATGGTGTATTGCAAAATTGATCAGACCCAAAGGAAAGTAGTCGTCAGGTAAGACATCCAATACTTTGCTGCATTTTTGTAGAGTTTAGTGTGTTCTGTTAATTTCTTAAAGTGTTTAGATGACCAAGATGCTGTTCTTGCCAGTTGACTGTAGTTAAATGGTGGCTATTTATCATAATTTTATTAAAGTTCAGACTGAATGTGATTAGCTTATTTAATGAAAGAGTCCTATTTTCCAGCACATTTCATTTAATGGCTGTGCACTGGCTAGAATACTAATGACTTTCATGTCTGCTTTATATAGTTGAGGAGAATAAAAGATCTAGGATCAGTAAAGTGAAAATACTTTTTTAAAAATAAGCATCTGATGCTTAAATTCCCTTATTTAAAAATCATCTATTTTATGTATGTTTATTGCTGTGAACAGAATTCAAGTGTATAGTGTTATAAAAGGATACCCAGAGATTATTAGAAAGTTGACTTATACTTTGCTTTTCATTTTCAGTCATAGCACACACCGGACATTTGGAAAACAGCAGTGGCAACAATTGTATGACACTCTTAATGCCTGGAAACAAAACTTGAACAAAGTGAAAAATAGTCTTTTGAGTCTATCTGATACCTGAATTTTCAAGCATATAATTGTTCTTTTTGGAAAAAAAAAAAACTCAATCATAGTAAAACATTATAAACTAAAATTTGACTAGTCTGGGTATTTCTTGTGTTGAGTTTGATGTAAAAAACCACAAATTCTAGAGAACAGGAAGTAATAAGTCACAAAGGGCCACCTTGTCTTAACATAATCCATGAGTAATATCAGGATACTGATGGCACCACAAGCTCCAGGAGGGAGTAGACACCATTAAAGGATCTGGATGCTACCAGCAAGCTGAAAGTATAAGCTGTCTTTAAAGGATCTATGTGCTGAACAGATAACATCTTCATCACACTAGACAAAGTTGGGGAAGTGGGGAGTCATTCTCATAACTGTTCACCAACATTTTAATCTGTTATTTTTTCCACCATCTCTTCTGCTTTTCTTTTTTTAGGTTGGTTGTTGTTTTCTAAGTTTACATACTTTGCAGTTTCAGTTAGCTGATTTGTTACAAGGCTCTGCCAGTCATCTTTACCAGGAGTAGAGGCAGCCAAATCGGGCATTTCTTTAACCTTGGCTGCCTGGAAATGGCTTTGTGACACAGTTGAAATCAGAGACTCTGCTTTCACCTAGAAAAGATAACATTGATTTTACCATTGAAGTTACTGTACAATCGACATTAAGGGAAATCTAGTAAGCTTCTGCAATTATAAATACACAAATAAAGCTATTTTTGTGGTGGATTGACAATTAGATTTTTTTTTTTTTTTTTCGGTTTTTTGAGATAGGGTCTCACTCTAGCCCAGGCTGACCTGGAATTCACTCCATAGTCTCAGGGTGGCCTTGAACTCTCAGTGATCTTCCTACCTCTGCCTCCTGAGTGCTGAAATTAAAGTCATGTGCCACCACGCCCAGCTGACAATTAGAAATTTTGACAGCAAAAAATCTATACAGTGTAAATGTATACAGGTATACCACATGTTCTCTAAAAAAATGTCTTGAATGTAAGATGAAATAAATTTAAACTATGCAGATAAAAATCAATGTTGCCTTCTATACGCTTCTCTTTACAAGCATGCTTATGTTTTCTATCTTCAAACCTAGAAAAAATTAAAAAAATTATTACAGATGTAAAGTATAAAAACTGTATTTTATTAGCATGTTTCCTCTCATGCTGTCAGCACCATTGTTGAAGAAATAGGAAAGAAAATAAAGTATTTAGAAGTTGACTCAAGATGCTGTGTTTTAAAAAATAACTTTTTTACCACTATACAGCTTTTTGTCAGATAATAAAATCCCTGACTAGGATTTAGAAAACAGAGCCAAAGATATAAAGAAACTAAAGATCACTAATCATCCATTCCAGGGACAGGCCAGTACTACTACTAGTCCATTCCTCTTTTGTTAGCATATTCATTCTCTCTAGATTTTTATATTTTGCCTTTTCCTCCTTGAGCAGATTCTGGGGTCTTTAAATTTTTTCTTAAACAATTGCAGTAGCTGTAAAAATAGTTCTTTTTATGGATGTGTGATTTGACTTCTGTTGCACTGTTTCCATTTTATCCCATCAAATTTTAAGTAATTTCATTTTTTAAAAATTGCCAGTTTGGGGCTGGAGAGATGGCTTAGCGGTTAAGCGCTTGCCTGTGAAGCCTAAGGACCCCGGTTCGAGGCTCGGTTCCCCAGGTCCCACGTTAGCCAGATGCACAAGGGGGCGCACGCGTCTGGAGTTCGTTTGCAGTGGCTGGAAGCCCTGGCATGCCCATTCTCTCTCCCTCTATCTGTCTTTCTCTCTGTGTCTGTCACTCTCAAATAAATAAAATAAAAAATGAACAAAAAATATTTTTTAAAAAAATTGCCAGTTTTTTAAGATTCCCAAGTAAAGTCTTGTTTTCAAAGGGCAAGTTACAGTTACTAAGTTTTAGGTATAAGGAAAATATATGTATAATCTAGAAATAGAGAACAGGATAGATTTACATAAAAATCACCCAGGATCCCAACCATTAAAATATTTTTTTAATTTTTTATTTATTTATTTGAGAGCGACAGACACAGAGAGAAAGATAGAGGGAGAGAGAGAGAGAATGGGCACGCCAGGGCTTCCAGCCACTGCAAACGAACTCCAGACGTGTGCGCCCCCTTGTGCATCTGGCTAACGTGGGACCTGGGGAACCGAGCCTCAAACCGGGGTCCTTAGGCTTCACAGGCAAGCGCTTAACCGCTAAGCCATCTCTCCAGCCCTAAAATATTTTTAAATTGTTATCACACTTGCGTGTGTGGGCACAGCAGAGTTTTTTATAGCGAAACACACACACACACCAGATATTTGTGCCACTATTTGTGTCTGGGTTTACATGGATGCTAGGGAATTGAACCTGGGCTGGTAGGCTTTGAAAGAAGAGCCTTTAACTGCAGAGCCATCAATGTAGCCCTAAAATACTTGTATGTTTTTATCAGTTTGTATTGTGGTATTATAAATGATTTTGCCGGGCATGGTGGTACACACCTTCAATCCCAGCATTTTAGAAGCTGAGGTAGGAGGACTGCCTGAGTTCCTGAGACTACATAGGGAATTCCAGGAGAGCCTGAGCTAGAGTAAGAGCCTTCCTTGAAAGAAAAAAAATTAGCATTTCTGCCTGTTACTGAAAGTATTGAGATGATGTTTCCATATTTAAATTAGTAATGTTGCCAGATACCTAACTTGTGAAAAATAAATGACTTATAACAAAATTAGACTATTATCATTTATTCACTTATTTCTTTGAGGATTTTTGAGTATTGCCTTACATTACGACCCTTTTCCTATACGGTCAAAGTAGCATTTTAGTAATATTGTTGTTTTCAATATGTAATTGTACAGGAACAAATTTTTTAAAGATCTCAAATGTTTAGCTATAAACATAATTGCCTGAAAATTATTCCTTTTGAATTGTTCTATATGAAATTTTCCTAAAAATTATTGTCATCCCTAGTCTACTAAGTCTAATAACTGCTAATGTTCTTTGAAAGCTATTGGTGTAATAAAGGTAATAGTATAGTCGAGATTGAGCATGTTTTGTTCAACTTTGCTAGGCCTCAGATTTTTCTTCAGCCTCTTTAGGTGGTGGACACTAGTACTATAAAGCTTGCTGTTTGGCATGAGTAGCAGTTACCTTCTTATTGCTGGGACAAAACACCCCACCAGAAGTAGCTGATGAAAACAAAAAGTTTATTTTGGCTTATAGTTCTGAGGGGAAATTCATGACAGAAAGCATAACAAGATAGGCATCAAATCATTTGGGAGGAAGCAAGAAGAGACTACTGGCAAGGAGGGCTGGATTATAAAATCCCAAGGCCTATTTCCAATGATACACCTCCAGAAGGCTACCCCTGCTAAAGGCTCCACCAGCTGGGGATTAAGTATGAAGCTTAAGTCACAAATTTAAGGGGAGCATTTTTACATTCAAACCGCCACATTCCATCCCTGACCCCCATAGACTCATAGCCATCTCATGATGAAAATGCATTCAGTCCTATGTTGAACGTCCCTTATAGTCTACCAGTCCCATCTGAAAAGCACGACAGTCTTTTTAACTGTGAACCCTATAAAATCAAACCACAAGTTACATACTTCCAACATAATGGCAGAAAGCCAGCATTCTCATCAAAAGTGGGTAATGGAGGCATAGCAAGGGCAAGTGGACGAATCAAGATAGAAAACCAGTAGGGCAAACATCAAAACCTACAGCTCCATGTTCAAACCTGGGACTGGTGACAAAACCCTCTGAACTCCAAAAGTCTTGGGCAATTCCTCCCCTTGAGCTCTGCTGCTTGCTTCCTGAGCCAGAAACTCCTTAGTTGTTGTGTCCCACAGTCCTTGGTTCTTCACTACTACCTATTGTTTATTTCACAGCTCCCTCATGGCCTCCATGCAGGAACTCAGCAACCATGTCCAGAAAATTATATTTGCCACACTAACAAAACCAGTATCAAGTGACCTGCCAAATTTGTTAATCCAGGCGGAATAAAGGCTGACTGAAGGCCAAAAAACTCCTTTAGCATTCTTCCTTCAAGCTCATTCCTTTCACAGAAACAACAATACTGTACAAAAAAGTAGCTGGCCCATCCCTCAGTGGTGTTCATCTTAGCAGCTAAACCAGCCTAAAATCAATCCACATTTCTTCCTGTGCCAAATTTCACATCTTTTATACTCTTTTTTTTTTTTTTTTTCCTGAGGTAGGGTCTCACTCTGGTCCAGGCTGACCTGGAATTAACTCTGTCATCTCAGGGTGGCCTTGAACTCATGGCAATCCTCCTTCCTACCTCTGCCTCCCAAGTGCTGGGATTAAAGGCGTGCGCCACCACGCCCAGCTCTATACTCTTTTGCTCTATATTTTCCTCCAAATACACCAGTCCATTGCTTTTTGAATTTTATTTTTATTTGACTGAGAGAGAGAATGGGTGAAACAGGGCCTCCAGCCACTGCAAATGAACTCCAGACATGTGCGCCCCCTTGTGCATCTGGCTAATGGGGGTCCTGGGAAATCAAACCTGGGTCCTTTGGCTTTGGCAAGTGCCTTAACCACTAAGCCATCTCTCCAGCCTTTTTTTGTTTATTTTATATTTTTATTTCATTGCTTTTAAGTTCAACTTTGCTCAAGTTCTCAGGACATGGGCAGAAAGAATGCAGCTAAAATACCACATGAGTTACCTCTAGCTCAAAAGTCCTCTTTCTCTGAAGACAAATGAGTCCTCATAGTCAACACTTCTCTCTGCATTTTAGGTCTTTCAAACTCACCAGAATGATCCATCAAGCTCTGCTTACAGAACTGCAAAACTGTTCTAAAGTTCTAAATCTTCTCTTACTCCTCCCACAAACTAGTTCCAAAAGACCAAAAACCACAAGTCAGGCTTTATTGCAGCAACCACTCCACTTCTTGGTACCAGTTTGTTGTGTGGGTTTTTTTTTTTTTTTTTTAAGATTTATTTATTTGAGAGACAGACAGAATGGGTGTGCCAGGGCCTCCAGCCACTGCAAACATACTCCAGATACATGCACCACCTTCTGGCTTACATGGGTCCTGGGGAATCAAAACTGGGTCCTTTGGCTTTGCAGGCAAACATCTCAACTGCTAAGCCATCCATCTAGCCCATTGGTGCCAGTTTTTTTTTTTTTGTTTTTTTTTTTTCAGTAATCAGAATTAGATTTAGAATTCAAAAATTCCAACAATGATTACAATAGACATTTATTGTGGTTCAGATTTAACCAACTTCATAAAAATACAGATGCATCTGTAAATCTCAATTACAAGATTACTTCTTTGCCCATTCTTCTCTCTCTTTTCTTTCCTGAATAACCTCTTTCAGATATGGTTCAAGGTAGAATTTATCCTCCTCATATTTTGTCCACTGCTCCCGAGGCAAAATCTGATGCCTCAGTGACAGGTCCAGTGCCCTCTTAATGCGAAACATCCTGTCATTATACAGCTTCTCAGGAAGCCGCCTTATGGCTTCTTTCACATCTTCATCCTCATATATTGTATCATCTCGCATTAACCCCAGTTTATTGAATCCTGCAGCATTGTAGTACCATTTTCGAATACCGTCCAGCCACCGGCCTGATGCTGAAACAGCAGACCTGCCAGCCATTTTGACCCGAAAGGTGCCAGTTTTTTTTAATAGCAGTTACTTTCTCATTGCCCAGACAAAAACACCTGGCTGGAAGCAGCTGATGGAAGCTAGCTGGACTATAACATCCTAAGGCACACCTCCAGCAAGGCTACCTATCAGAGGCTCTACCAGGTGGGGATGAAGCATGAAGTTATGTGGGGCATTTCTTACAACCACCACACCATGGAATAAAAATGTACATCAATATATAAATGTTCTTTGAAAACTATTAGTATGCTAATGCCTGCAATGTGTATTTGGCAAACCTTATTTAGCTCATGACCAAAGTGGATGCTAAGTTACCCTACATAGTGAGAACAGGTGAAAAAGATCAAATTTAAGCCTAATTTCAGTTGAAATGACTGATCTGTATGATTTAATGTTACTCTTTTGCCACCAAAATCCTGGATGCATTTGGCATCCAAGCAAAAATTAGCAATTTCCCAAAATAGTCTTTAACTTTTTATCTTGATGATGATGGAAAAGAGGTTATTGTAGTTTGAACATATGGCCTCCAATATATTCAGTGTTTTGTTACCTTGTAGTTTGGATCTAGGGCTACCTGGCTGGAGGCAGTGTCACTGGGTAGATCTTAAGGTGTGGTCATGGGTTTGAGATTTCAATCTAAAGATATGCAAAGTGTGCCTAGCTGGAGTTCCTGAAGTGTGCTGTGCTGTGTGGCTTTTGGCTTTTAGGCTTATGCTTTTCTCTCTGTGTTTGGTCTTATAAAAGCAGGCCAGCTTCTTCTGCCACTATGGAACTTCCCCTGGATCTGTAAGCTTCAATAAATCCCTTCCTTCATAACTGTACCTGGTCTGGAAGTTTATTTCAGTGAACCTGAAGCTGTCTGCTATAGGAGGCATATTGATACATACCTGCTTTATTTTTTACTTAACCACCCAATGGTGGAAAAAGGAAGAGTGGAGGTTAGCTGTAGACAAACAAGACTGTTGGCTAATGTTTGACTTAACAAAACTTGACCTATTTAGTTGAGGTTTCTGTAGCCCAATGCAATGTTAGTGCCAGTTGCTACCAGACATGTTGGCATGTATTTTTGCTTTTTCTCTTCCTACATTTTAGCAAATTCTTCATTGCTTCCTCTTTCCCCCTCATTATTTCCCCTAGTGTGGTATGAGTCATTTTATTTCATCGTAAGATTGGATGTCCTTACTCTGGGCCCTCTCCATCTTCATTCCTGGATATAGTCAAGATTGCAGCCAATGACATACCTAAGTCCAGGAACAAGGACAAACAATAGACCCTATCCTTCAAGTTGCTCTGAAGCTGTAGGTAAAGTGGTTGGACACCTAACACCTGCTTTGAGTTTATAATAATAGTGTTGGTGTGGTGAGTATGGAAAAATAAAATAACTTCTATTCTTTATAATATCCACTTGTCTTCATGGTGTGACAGAGGATGATAACCCTTCTGTAAAGCTTCATGCAAATATTGTCAGGCAGATTGCCTTACAGCTGCTTAATTCTATCATTCAAGCACAAAAGCAGACAGGTACTAGTTTATAAAGGAGTGAGTGGTTTTGCTGTGATGAAATTTTCTTTACTCATAAAAAGATTACTCTTTTTACAAAAAGTTTGGGCTAGAGCAATAGTTAGTAGTAAGGCACTTGCCTGCAAAACCTAAGGACCCAGGTTCAGCTCCCCAGGACTTACGTAAACAAGATGTACAAGTTGACACATGCACACAAGGTTTTGCATTCGCATAAGATGGTGCACACATGCACAAATCTGCAGTTTGATTGCAGTGGCTAGAGGCCCTGACATGTCAATTCTCTCTCCTGCTTTCTCTCATAAATAAAACAATAAAATAAAATTCAAAGTTTAAAAGTTAGGGAATAGGAAGATGGCGTAGTAGTTAAAGGCACTTGTTTACAAAGCCTGTCAGCTCAGGTTTGATTCTCCAACACCCAAGTAAAAGCCAGGAGCAATGTGGTGCATTCATCTGAAGTTTCTTTGCAATGGCAAGAGACCCGGGTACACACACAAGTGTGCATACACAGACACGCACATGCATGCTAATAAGTTGGTTTTTTTTTAAGTTTATTTGCTCTCAGATTTACTCGAATTTTTCGTACATGATATAATTAGTAATTAAACTCTAGCTGGAATAATGATGTTTAGCATATTATTTGGCACATAGCAATTAGTAAGCATTTAGAAAGTATCCAACCAGAGAACTGTGATTATTTTACACACACCAGTGTCTTTAAACTTTTTTTCTGTTATGAAAAGCCTAACATTTGACTCAGAGCCAAGATATCTAATGTAAGTCCCCTGCAGATGACCATGTCTAAATGACATGAAGAACTACTCACATTTCTATCACTGTTTCCTCCTCTACAAAAAGAAGAAGATACAGGATGTGGCAATATTTCTTAGAAAATATTATAAATTTTATAAATGTAAAATTTTAAAACATTAGTTGCAGGAAGAACATTAAGAATTAGATACAAAGAGCTTTCCTATTAGGTTAACTACAAATGTGGATTTGAAGGATAATGTGAATTTTTCATTGCATTCTTAAAATTCTTGAAGGTAGGACAGTCATAGCAGGTTATATATTTGATCTGATTGGCAATGTGGCATCCAGCTTTTTAAAAATCCCTGTAATAGGCCGGGCGTGGTGGTGCATGCCTTTAATCCCAGCACTTGGGTGGCAGAGGTAGGAGGATCGCCATGAGTTCAAGGCCACCCTGAGACTACAGAGTGAATTCTAGGTCAGCCTGGATAAGACCCTTCCTCGAAAAACCAAAAAAAAAAAAAAAAAAAATCCCTGTATCTTTACTTTGTTGTTTTGTGTGTCATATGTGTGGGTGTACATACAGGTGAGGTACACATATAAATGGTAAGCCAGAGGTCAATGCTGGGTGTCTTCTTCAATCACTCTCTGTCTTAGTTTTGAGACAGTCTCCTGCTGAATTTAGAGCTCACCCAGTAGGATGAGTAGCTAAGCTAGCAAGCCCCAGGAATTTCCCCCATCTCTTATTCAGCTCGGGTAACAGAAACACGTGGCCATGCCCAACTTTATTTTGTTTTTTTATTTTTGACTCATTCATACACACACACACACACACACACACACACACACACATATGTATGTATATCATATGCCAGTAACTTCAGCCTCTGTAAACAAACTCCAGATGCATGTGCCACTATGTGCTTCTGGTTTTATGTGAGTACTGGGGAATCAAATCCAAGTTGTTAGTCTTTGCAGGCAAATGTGTTAACTACTCAGCCATCTCCCCAGTTCCTCCTGCATTGCTTTTTGTTTGTTTTTGATCTGAGTTACATTGGGGTCAGTTGCCCAAGGTAGGAACTTAATTTCTAGTGGAAATTTGCTGCTCTCCAGTGACCTTATTTTATAGATATTACTTGCTGAGCTTGTTTGAAAAGTAGGTCCTGGGCTGGAGAGATGACTTAACGGTTAAGGCACTTGCCTTTGAGCCTAAGGACCAATGTTTGACTCTTCAGGTCTCACATAAACCAGATGTACAGTGATATAAGAATTCAAAGTCAAAAGCCAGGCATGGTGGCACACTTCTTTAATCCCAGCACTCGGGAGGTAGAGGTAGGAGGATCACTATGAGTTTGAGGCCACCCTGAGACTCATAGTGAATTCCAGGCCAGCCTGGGCTAGAATGAAACCCTACATTCAAAAACCAGAAAGAAAAACAACGAATTCAAAGTCACACGTGCATGCAAGTGGGCGCATGCGTCTGGAGTTCAGTTGTAGAGGTGAGGCCCTGGCATGTCAATTCTCTCTCTCCTTTTTATTTTATTTGTATTTTTCAAGGAAGGATCTTGCTCTAGGCCACAATGACCTAAAATTCACTCTGTAGTCTCAGGGTGGCCTCGAATTCAAAGCAATCCTCCTACCTCTGCCTTCTGGGTGCTGGAATTAAAGGCGTGTACCACCATACCCATCTCTATCGCTCACTCTTGCTCTATTAAAAAAAAAAAAAAAAAAAAAAAAGGCTAAGGCCAAATGAGCCAACGAGTGCAATAGTAGCATGTCTATCATGGTGGAAACCAATTGCCCTCCAATTGGACTGGAAGCCCACTACATGGGAGGGAATACATCCCTGATACTGAAAACTTAAAACAGGGGTAGTCATGAGCCCTAGGGGTGTAACATCTGTTGATGTCTGGATAAATGTATATACTATGCTTATCAAACTGCCCAGTAAGCACTTCTCTTAATATTCATACACTTATATTAATGCTACTCTCACTTTGGGTACAGAATCTTCTCTTTTCAAATGGCAGTGACCTTGGGACGAATCAAAAGTTATCATAGTGCTGGAAAGAAGTGACTGGAGTACTGAGTAACATCTCAATCACACCTTCCAAGGCTCAGGGTCTAATGCAGAAGAGTTGGCAGAAAGAATGTAAGAGCCAAAGGAAGGGTAGGACTCCTTACAACGTGCTCCCTCCAGACATAAAATGGCCTGGATATCCATGACCTCATAGTTCCTGACACTACCTACAGAAGACCATCATAAGAGAAGGAAAAGATCATGACATCAAAATAAAAGAGAGACTGATTGAGATGGGAAGGGGATATGATGGAGAATGGAATTTCAAAGGGGAAAGTCAGGGTAGAGAGGGTATTACCATGGGATATTTTTTATAATCATGGAAAATGTTCATAAAAATTGGGGGGGGGGGAGGCTAGTTTGTTGGGCTTGCCTCAAAAAAAAAAAAAAAGAAAGAAAAGAAAAAGAAAAAAAGTAGATCCTAAACCAGACATGGTGGTAAATGCCTTTAATCCCACTTGGGAGGCAGAGGTAGGATTGCTGTGAGTTCAAGGCCAGCCTGAGACCACATAGTGAATTCTAGGACAGCCTGGGCTAGAGTAAGACCCTACCCTGAAAACCAAAAATAAATAAATAAGGAGGTCCTAATAGCTTTGCTTTTATTTTTCCAGAGGAAGAGTTACATGATCTCATTTGAGGTTTCTCCAATTTGAAAAGAGCTGTTATTTGTTAAGAACTATAATTGTTGTGAGTGCTGAAGATAGTTGCTTAATGTGTTTCTAAAGTTTAGAATATACAGTAACCTAGAAGCTACAACAAAGTGTACAGGTTCCATAGTAATTATTTCTAACTTCCTAAGCCACCTTTTATCAATTATATCCGCACTTGTCATTTGTTTTTTAGACTGAACAATTTTTCTTGGCTACAGTTTTACACACAAAGATATAAAACTTAGAAATTTAACCAAATAGTCTGTCAGCTCTAGTTAGTTGGTCTTCTTATGACAAATGGACTCCTGGGAGCCCCACAAATTACAGAAAACCTTGGCTCAATTCATACATATGTACTTATCATAAGTTAAGGATATTTTATCCTTCCATACATTGTATTCTAATTGAAATTATACTAAATTTCCATCTGTTTCCAGAAATAATATAAATTAAATTCGGCATTAAAAACTCAACAGTTTTCAAATTTTTGTTCAGTTACTACTATTTCTGTATTTAGGTGACTAACAAGTAAGAAGTACATAATGGGATGTCTCATACTCCTTCCCCAAACAGGCTGGATTATATCTATGTGATTTATACACTGTGAGTCTTTCCTGCTGTTTTCTATCAACCTTAATTGTGAAAAATGGTGCCATGTTGCCCTCTTGATATGATTCTGGAGATCAGTTAGGTCTTAATGCATCCAGATGCATATAGCACTACACATGTCTATAGACTTAGCTCACCAAGGTCTGCTCAGCAATATTTTTAATTGACTTACATGTTCTGTGGGAAAAGAAGAATCATAAACAGTCTTTGCAATTGCATTCCTCTCTTCACGGAGCTCTCCTTTGGGATATGGATGGGTACTCCAGTTACTCAAAGTGTCAGCAACTCTCTCAATGCTGGCAGTATCTGATTGACAAGAAGGAAATGGCAGCAACGGAACTTTATTCTCTAGACACTCATCTTAGTGGTTAAACTTTCTCTCTGATCTTGTGCTTTTGTACTTAAAAATCAACAACTATTTTCATTTTGAATCTTACATTTTTCCTAGATTTCCTTCATTATTACATATTTCACTTCAGAAAACAATATTTTCTTGTCATTCTTTCCTAAAATGTTAAAAGGAGTAAGGTACAAATATCTTCTAAAACAAATCTACATAAAATATCCCTATTCCACCCTTAAATTACCCACATGTGTAAACACTGATGTAATAACCACTTACAAATTCAGACTAATACCAAACATTGAACACCAGGATTTATAATCCATATTTGAAGAAAATGGCTGTAGTACCAAAGCCAAAAAAATGGCTATTTAGAAGGGGGTCATTGGGCTTTAATAAATAGGTAAAATGATTTTCAAAAATGCATGATAAAGGTTGAAAGAAAAGACATCCTTCATAAGACTATTCCCAGCCTTGGCCTCATAGTGAGACTTGGGGAGGCAGGAGTAGAAGGATCACTGTGAGTTCAAGGCCAGACTGGGACTATGAGTGAGTTCCAGTTCAGCCTGGTCTAGAGTGAGACCCTACCTTAAAAAAGAAAAAAGGAAAGAAAGAAAGAAAAAAAAAACACTTAAAAATACTTTTACCCTCAACAACTTTGACTAGGAAGTTGCTGTTTGCAAAGTATACATTTCCTTATGATCATACACTTTAATTTACAGCTATATATTAAATCTCAATGTAGCTACCACCCATCTTCAACATCCCTCAATATCAATTCATCTTTCCTCAAATTACTACTCTTTCCTGAGAGATTTTAAAACACAAGTTTATTCTGTCACTTCATGTGTGCTTATTTTAAAACTCAAACAGCCTGTCAGGTGTGGTGGCACATGCCTTTAATCCCAGCACTTGGGAGGCAGAGGTAGGAAGATTGTCGTGAGTTCGAGGCTACCCTGAGACTACATTGTGAGTTTCATGTCAGCCTGAGCTAGAGCAAGACCCTACCTGGGAAAAAAACAAAAAAACAAAACAACAACAACAAAAAGCAGCCTCTCTATTTGCTAAGGTAATAAACATGTGACCATATCAACTATATGTATGTATTTATCACAAAATTAAACTGTTTTTTTACCTGATTCAATATTTTTTCTGACATCATCCATGCCAACATTTTTACAAAGACTCAAAGTTACAGTTTTGCCTTCTGATGTACCTATTGGTCTCTCATTTAGTAACAAAGGAATGCTAGTTGAAGTGCTCATTGTTTGACTTCTAATTTGATTTACTTTTGACCAAGGACCATGGTCTAAGAAATTCATGTATACAGGATTTTTCTCCATTTTTGTATCTGAAGTAGAAAGATCAAAGGTTGACCTTCCACTTCTGTTTATGAAGTCTCCAGATGGCTTTATGTGCTGACCTTCACTGGACATTTCTTCTGAAGCTATGTCATTTGATGACTCTGT
Organism: Jaculus jaculus; assembly: GCF_020740685.1. NCBI lineage: Eukaryota > Metazoa > Chordata > Mammalia > Rodentia > Dipodidae > Jaculus > Jaculus jaculus. The sequence goes on along the minus strand of NC_059109.1, from coordinate 46,640,095 downwards.
CTTCTCTGTATTATTTAACAATGTATGCTGTCTTTCCCTAACATTTACAAAAGAGAAGAGGCCTTTCTTTGTAGCATCAGTTAGATGATTCTTACTGGAAAACTGTTCATCTGTGGACATTTTCATGTGAACAACAGCTTTTAAATCTTTGTCTTTTGAAACATGACTGTTTTCTTGGTTAACCTCGGGGTGGCAAACAGTTATGTTGTTTTTCATATGTCCCAAACAGTTCTTAAACTGATTGTTTGACACATCATCCATATTTTTCCATATATTTCTTTTTACAGGGCTTGAGTTATGTTTTACCAATATTGGCATGATATTGTTTTCCACGTTCTTAGATATTTTTAAATTATCACTAAAGACAACAGATAAAATGGGTTGGTTGATTACGGAGCCACTGGGAATATGTTCAGGCTTCTCTAAAATATTACAGGCTTGCTGAAAATTTGACATTGATTTAAAAGGCAGTTTGCTGCAATCGTTTTGATTTGACAATGGTATTTCTTTTATTTTACACTGTTTATCATCTAATAAAACATTAGTTGAATCCTGGAAACTATATTTCTTACTTTGAACAGGATTCATTTTTATAACTACAGATGAATCTAAATCTGTTTTGGTGTGATCACTATTTGTAATCTCCTTATGTATAAAATTTCCTTGATCCCCTGGAAGCAAACTGAATTGTTTGAATGGTTCATTTTCAGAAACATCCTTATTATGATTTCCTTTGTGAGCCATCTCCTTTAAGATACTATTAAATGATGCTTTGCTATTTTGAGTGTCCAGAGGTTCATCTGGACCCATGTGGGGAAGAATTGATTTTTCAGTTCTTTGCAGGTCTGTCTTTCCTGTTTCTATTGCTGTGTCTACTGATAAAAGGAGATTGTTTGGTGATTCAAATTTTGAACATATACTGTCTTTTTCCAAGCACTCCTTGTTTTTTATGTCCATAGTAACTGATTTTCTACAGTCATTAACACTCAAGGTTTGTTCTTGACTATGTACATCTTTATCTAGGGAAAAGGGGTTTCTTAAGGAGATTTCACTTTGACTTCCATCCTGAAATGCAGTAGTATTAATTTCATTCTTGAGGCTTTTCTCAAAGGTCTGGAAACCTGTCATGAAAAGAACACGGCAAACTTTCATATTGTACAACAAAGCCTATTTTTATAACGTGTACAATATCACCTACTTTAAAAAAAAACAAACGTATTCAACATTACATTATCTTACTGGCTACTAACCACATAACCATAATTACAATGATTTTACATATATGCTGGGTTCCCTTGATTCTGAAAGTATATTTTGATGCTAAATGTTTGATTCTGTTACATTTATATTTGATAAGAGCAAAAGTACTTTGATTTAATGGGGGAAGTAGCATAAAGTATTACAAAATTGTTTTATTATTTCTCTACTACATTGCTTTCTTTGGGGCACTTAGTACAATACCATATTAAATGCATATCTGATAAAATTAACATATTCTAACAGTATATACTCTAATTTCTGTTGCCATCAGGTCTAGTGATATTCAGAAGTTACTAGTGGATTTCTTTACATTTGTCAGTTATCACTAACCTTTAATGTTTTTTAAAAAAAAATTAAATCTTTGCATTGATTTTGGTCAAATGTGTGGAATATTTACTTAACCCAAACAATTTTATTCACCCATGTTTTAACTGTACACAGCAAATCTTAAGTATAGTTAAAATAATCTAGATTATAAATTTCAGGTTTTGAAGGGCTTTTTTAATTCAATCATTCTTTCTTCAATGTCTCCACCAAGTGGTTGTTCAGCCTCAGGTTGGAATGCCTTCTATCATTATTTCAATATGGAAGAATTAGTAAATTGTTTCAGGAGTTACAAACAGTCATTTTAATGAAGAAAAATGCTATAGTCTGGTAACCAGATGCATATTGGTGACCCAGAAAACATTCCCAGCAAAGAACTGAATGTTTAAAAAAATGTAGGGCTGGAGAGATGGCTTGGCGGTTAAGTGCTTGCCTGTGAAGCCTAAGGACCCCGGTTCGAGGCTAGGTTCCCCAGGTCCCACGTTAGCCAGATGCACAAGGGGGCGCACGCGTCTGGAGTTCGTTTGCAGAGGCTGGAAGCCCTGGCGCGCCCATTCTCTCTCTCCCTCTATCTGTCTTTCTCTCTGTGTCTGTCGCTCTCAAATAAATAAATAAAAAATTTAAAAAAATAAAAAATGTAAAAAGCCAAGGACAAAGAGATGAGACAGAAATGTAGCTTTTCCAAAAAATATATGGATTGTAAATATTGATTGACAAAGAACCTGGAGAGAGGGCAGAGTGGCCACAGTGCTTGCCATGCAGGCAGGAAGACCTACATGTGAATGAATGCCCAGGATCCATATAAAATGGTGCCAGGTGCCTATAATCCCAGACCTGGGGGTTAATGGTTATCTAGCCAAATTAGTGTACCCCAGGTTCAGTGAGAGACTCTGTCTCAAAAAATAAAGTGGGACTGGTGAAATGGCTTATCAGTTAAGGCACTTGCTTGCAAAGCCTAAGGACCCATGTTTGACTCTCTAGGTCCCACGTAAGCAAGATGCACAAGGTGATATAAACACGCAAGGTCACACATGCACACAAGGTGGCACATGCATCTAGGGTTCAATTGCAATGGCTGGAGGCCCTGGTATGCCAATTCTCTCTCACTCTCACTCTCTCTCTCCTTCATAAAAAATGTGGAGATGGCTCAGCACTTAAGGCACTTGCATGCAAAGCCCAATGACCTGGGTTCAATTCTCCATACCCATGTAAAACCAGACATACAAAGTGGCACATGCATCTGGAGTTCATTTGCAGGGGCAAGAGGCTATGGTATGCCCATTCTCTCTCTCTCTCTCTCTCTCTCTCTCATTCTCTCTCTCCTTATACTTTCATAAGTTAAAATATTTTAAAAAACAAAGTAGAGAGCAGCTGAGGAACCTGATATCCACACCTGGCCTTCATATACACACACATAGACCCACACATGAATACCTATGTATATTATACACACATATGCATGTACAAAACAGCCTGAGAAATTTGGGGTTTTTTGTTGTTGTTGACATGCAAATACAAAGATTTTCCCCAGGTACACTACAAGGTCTTTAAAGACTTTGATATTCCCTGAAATTCCACACAAGACCTACCATTGTACTTTGATAGATCTGTCAAACAAAAATTCTCAGCCAGACATAGTAATTACCATCTGCAATCCTAGCACATGGGAAGCTGAGGTAGGAGAATTACTGTGAGTTCAAAGCCAGCTTGGGCTAGAGTTAGACTCAGAAAACACAATGTCCTTGTCAAATAATTGTCATAGTGCTGGAAGGTGCTTTGTGAGCGGCTAGAGAAGAAAAGTACAATCTGAACAAACAGTGGATCCTAAAAGCTACAAAAATCAACCAGCCAAGCAAGATGGACCCATCAGTGTAATAGTAGCAAGTAAGTTATGGAGGTAACCAACTGCTTTCTGATTGGATAACAGGCCACTCACTGGGATACCTCCCAGTAAGTGGTATTGAGAACCAAGTCAAAAGCATATGGCTTGGGAGGTCATATACCCCAGAACTTCACTGTTCTTTGGCTACACAGGGACACTAGACTTGTCAAACAGCCTCCTAAGTTTGGATGTTTAAATCATGTGATTAATGCTGTTCTCACTTTGTTGTTGTTGTTGTTGTTGTTTTTCGAGGTAGGGTCTCACTCTGGTCCAGGCTGACCTGGAATTAACTCTGTCATCTCAGGGTAGCCTTCAACTCATGGAAATCCTCCTACCTCTGCCTCCCAAATGCTGGGATTAAAGGTGTGCGCCACCACGCCCAGCTCATTTTTCTGTAGAGAACCTGCTTTTACAGATGGTGGCAAATACCAGGAAGACCCAAGACCCATAAAAATGACAAGAGGAGAACACCTGAGGCTTAGGACTGCAGAGTCATCTCCGGCACACCCACCATGGGCTCAGGGAACATGGCAGAGGATGCTGTGGAATGAATATGAGTGCTATTTTCAGTGATTGCCAGAGAACTGACTCTATGGAGATGGCGGTAAACACAGGAAACTCAAAACTCATCAAAGTAGAAAACAAGAGGCTAATGGGAGCTCAACACTAAGAGCAACTTCTACCACTCCCTCAAAGGTTCACAGGACACTGTGGAAGAAGGGGCTGAAGAATGACAGGCAAAAGGATGGGAAGGTTTACTCTGAAGCACTGTCTTCCTGGTATGAACTGACTGGTGCATTCATGACCCTATATTGGATACTGGTACCCCTTCAAGACCTGCACAATTCTGAGCCTATCAACATTTTGACATGACGCATGGAGGAAAACAAAGGGAAAGGAACACAATCAAATTACTATATGGTCATATATTAAAGTTCCCAATAAAAAAATCACAATTTCCAAGTTATAAAACAACAGTATAATTTTGAGGTTACCTTCTCTGATTTCTTCTTCAGGAAGGTCTTTCTTTTCTTCCTTTTCATTGTCTTCAATATCTAAATAAATAGTCTTAGGGTTTTCTCCCTTTATTTCTTGCTCAGAATTATATTTCTGTGTGACGGTGTTTTCTGCCATTTTAGTTGTTTCACTATTTTCATTATTTGCTTCTGGAACATTCTGGTATAAAACAAGAAAACATTATTTTAAAGTATTACAAACATTTTAGCAAGCTTTGCCATTAAAACTGAAATATAAAAAATGAAATATAAAAATAATAAAGACTACATATGACAAACCCACAGCTAGCTAACATTACTTTGAATGGGAAAAAATGAGAATATTTCTTCTAAAATTTAGAATAAGACAAGGGTTCTCACTGTCTCCATTCTTTTTTTTTTAATTTTATTTATTTATTTATTTGAGAGCGACAGACACAGAGAGAAAGACAGATAGAAGGAGAGAGAGGGAATGGGCACGCCAGGGCTTCCAGCCTCTGCAAACGAACTCCAGATGCATGCGCCCCCTTGTGCATCTGGCTAACGTGGGACCTGGGGAACCGAGCCTCGAACCGGGGTCCTTAGGCTTCACAGGCAAGCGCTTAACCGCTAAGCCATCTCTCCAGCCCTCCATTCTTATTCATATAAGAACTCTTATAGTTCTCTAACTTCTGGCTAGAGTAATAAGACAAGAAAAACACACAAAAGAGATAAAAACAGGAAAGAAAGAAGCTAAACTAACATTATTTTCAGATGACATGAGTCTATATTTAAGAGATCCTACAGAACCTACCAGAAAACTTCTAGCTTTAATAACCCATTTTCAGCAAAGCTGCAGGTTACAAAATCCATACAAAACTCAGTACTAGGATGGAGAAATGGCTCAGCAGCTAACATGCTTGCCTGTGAAGTCTAAGGACACATGTTTGACTTTCCAAGTCCCACATAACCCAGATGCACAAGGTGACACATGAATCTGGAGTTAGGTTGTAGTAGCTAGAGGCCCTAGCATGCCAATTTTCTCCCTCTCTCTCTCTCTCTCTCTCTCTCACCTTCTCTCATAAAAATTGTAAGAATTAGTAGCTTTCATAGTCCAACAATGAACTTGCTAAGAAAGAAATTAGAAAAATATCCTCTTTATAATAGCTCCCTAAAAATAAAGAACCTAAGAATAAGCCTCACCAAAGATAAGAAAGACCTCTATAAAGAAAACTTTAGGGCTGGAGAGATGGCTTAGCGGTTAAGTGCTTGCCTGTGAAGCCTAAGGACCCCGGTTCAAGGCTCGGTTCCCCAGGTCCCACGTTAGCCAGATGCACAAGGGGGCGCACGCGTCTGGAGTTCGTTTGCAGAGGCTGGAAGCCCTGGCGCGCCCATTCTCTCTCTGTCCCTCTATCTGTCTTTCTCTCTGTGTCTGTTGCTCTCAAATAAATAAATAAAAATTAAAAAAAAAAAAAGAAAACTTTAAGGGCTGGGGAAATAGATCAATTGTTAAGAGCACTTGTCATTTAAACATATATATATATATATATATATATACACACACACATATATATATGTATATGTGTGTGTGTGTGTGTGTGTGTATGAGTTTTATTCACCTGTTAAGAAAAATAAAGTTATGAATTCTATAGGAAAATGGGTGGGACTGTAAAACTTATGTTATCTGAAGTCACCTAAGTGCAGAAAGCCAAGAACCACATGTTCTCTCTCAAAGGGAGATCCTAACTTTTTTTTTTTTAATTTATTTATCTGAGAGCGACAGACACAGAGAGAAAGACAGATAGAGGGAGAGAGAGAGAATGGGCGCGCCAGGGCTTCCAGCCTCTGCAAACGAACTCCAGATGCATGCGCCCCCTTGTGCATCTGGCTAACATGGGACCTGGGGAACCGAGCCTCGAACCGGGGTCCTTAGGCTTCACAGGCAAGCGCTTAACCGCTAAGCCATCTCTCCAGCCCCAAATTTTCAGAGTTTTTTGAAGAAAATAATTATCTATTTCCTTTTTTGTTTATGAGCAAAGAGAGCTAGAGATAGAAGAGACAGATAGAGAGAATGAGAGCACCAGAGCCTCCAGCCACTGCAAATGAACTCCAGATACATGCCTCTCCTCTCCACATTACAATTAAACTAATAAACACACAAACCAAAGAAAATATTCTGAAAGCAGTAGTAGAGAAGCATCAAATCACCTATAATAGAAAGCTCATCAAGACAACAGCAGATTACTCAACAAAACCTTCACAAGCCAGGAGGGGTAGTAATGAAGTATTCTAAGTTCTGTAAGATAACAACTGTCAACCAAGACTACTATATCTAGCAAAGCTATCCATCATAATTGATGGAGAAATAAGGACGTTCCACAACAAAAACAGGCTAAAGAATATATGTCCACTAAGCTATTTCTGCAGGAAATACTTGAAGGGATCCTTAATGCTGAAGACAATGAAAAGCACATATATGAGAAAGCAGGAAAAAAAAACCATATTTGAATTATACTTAATACAAAAGAGCAGAGGAAAAACAGGAAGCACTGCAAAGCAAGAAGAGTGGCAAGAATAAATATATACCTTCCAATAATAACTCTTAATATCAGTGGCCTCAATATCCCAACCAAAAGACACAGGCTTGCAGAGTAGGTTAAAAGGCGGGAGCCTCCTGTTTGTTACCTCCAAGAAACGCACCTTTCCATAAAGGACAGATAGTATCTTAGGGTGAAAGGATGAAAAATGGTATTTCAAGCAAATGGGCCTAGGAAACAAGCAGGTGTTGATATCCTAATATCTAACAGGATAGAATTCAAATCAACATTAGTTAGGAAAGATAAAAATGGTAATTTTATATTGATTAAAGGAACAATTCAAAAAGAGGACATTACAATTCTAAACCTATAAGCACCTTACATGGGTGCTCCCAATTTCACTAAGCAAACAATACTGGACTTAATGTCAAAGATAACAATAAGCACAATTGTAGTGGGTGACTTCAATACCCCACTTGCATCAATTGACAGGTAATCCCAGCAAAAATAAACAGAGAAGCATCTGGATTAAATGACATCATGTAATAAATGGACCTAACAGATACATATAGAACATTCTATGCAAACACTACAAAATACAAATCTTTTAGGTACCACATGAAACATTCTCTACAGTAGATCACAGAGGCTGAAGGGATGGCTTAGCGGTTAAGAGTCCTGCCCATAAAGCAAAAGGACCCATGTTTGGTTCCTCAGGAGCCACACAAGCCAGATGCACCAGATGGCTCATGCATCTGGAGTTCATTTGCAGTGGCTGGAAGCCCTGGCATGCCCATATTCCTTCTCTTCTCTCTCTCTCTCCCTAAAATAAATGAATAAAAATAAAATAGACCATATGTTAGGATACAAAACAAATACAGGAAAATTTAAATAATTCCTTATATTTAATCTGATCACAATGGGATCAAACTACAAATTAACATTTAAAAAAGCATGTACACAAAATCATGGAAAATAAACAGTATACTACTAAACAACGAAAAGGAAGAAATCAAGAAGGAAATCAAAAACTTCATAGAATCAAATGATAATGATGACACAGCATGCCAAAACCTATGGGACACAATGAAGGTAGTCCTAAGAGGGAAATTTATAGCTTTAAGTGCTTATATTAAGAAATTAGAAAGGGCTGGAGAGATGGCTTGGCGGTTAAGCGCTTGCCTTTGAAGCCTAAGGACCCCGGTTCGAGGCTCGGTTCCCCAGGTCCCACGTTAGCCAGATGCACAAGGGGGCGCACGCGTCTGGAGTTCGTTTGCAGAGGCTGGAAGCCCTGGCGCACCCATTCTCTCTCTCTCCCTCTATCTGTCTTTCTCCCTGTGTCTGTCGCTCTCAAATAAATAAAGAAAAAAAGAAAAAAAAAATTTTAAAAAAAAAGAAATTAGAAAGAGTGCAAGTAAAAAACTTAATGCTTCACTTCAAGGCCTTGGTAAAAGAACAAGGCAAACCAGAAATCAGTAGAAAGGAAGAAATAAAAAGATATTAGGGCAGAAATTAATGAAATAGAAACAAAAAATACAAAGAATCAATGAAACAAAGTGTTAGTTCTTTGAAAGGCTAAGCAAGACTGATAAACCCTTAGCAAATCTGACCAAAAGCAAGAAGAAACCCTTAGCAAATCTGACCAAAAGAAAGCAAGAAGAGACACAAGTTAACAAAATTAGAGATGAAAAAGTCACCATTACATCAAATACTAAAGAAATACAGAAAATTATGACAAACTTTAAGAACATATACTCCTCTAAGTTTGAAAACCTGAAAGAAATGGATGGTTTCCTAGATTTATATGACCTACTAAAATTAAATCAAGCTGAGACAAACTATTTAAATAGACCTATAAAAAGCACTGAAATCAAAGCAGTTATAAAAAAAAAAAATCTCCCAACTATAAAAAGTCCAGGCCTGGATGGATTCACTGGTGAATTCTACCAGAACTTCATGAAAAAACACCAATGTTTCTCAAAATTTTCCATAAAATAGAAAAGGAAGGATTACCCTGATACCAAAATCAGACAGAGAGAACAAGAAAGAAAGAAACAGGGGGGGGGGAAGGAGAGGAAGGGAGGGAGGGAGGGAGAGAGAGAGAGAGAGAAAAGGAAGGAAGGAAGGAAGGAAGGAAGGAAGGAGGGAAGGAAGGAAGGAAGGAAGGAAGGGAAGGAAGGAATAAAGAAAATAACAGACAAATCTCCCTCATGAATACAGATTCGAAACTTCTCAACAAAATGCTGGCAAACTGAATACAATAATACATCAGAAAAATCATTCACCCAACCATATAAGTTTTATTCCAGAGATGCAAGGATGGTTCAACATACACAAATCAATAAATGTAATATGCAGGCTGGAGAGATGGCTTAGCGGTTAAGCACTTGCCTGTGAAGCCTAAGGACCCCGGTTCGAGGCTCAGTTCCCCAGGTCCCACGTTAGCCAGATGCACAAGGGGGCGCACGTGTCTGGAGTTCATTTGCAGAGGCTGGAAGCCCTGGCACACCCATTCTCTCTCTCTCTCCCTCTATCTGTCTTTCTCTCTGTGTCTGTCGCTCTCAAATAAATAAATTAAAAAATTTTTTTAAATAAATGTAATATGCTATATAAATGGAATGAAGGGAACAAAATTTCATGATCATTTCAATAGATGAAGGAATGGTATTTGACAAAATCAAACATCCCTTCATGGTAAAAGACCTAAAGAAACTGGGAATAGAAGGAACATATCGTAATATAATAAAGGCTATTTATAACAAACCTACAGCTAACATTATACTAAATGGAGAAAAACTTGAAGCATTTCCACTAAAACCAGGAATAAGACAAGAGTGTCTACTGTCCCCTTTAATTTAATATAGTACTGGATGTTTTAGCTATAGCAATAAGGCAAGAGACATAAATAAATATAGGCACAAATAAATAAAATAGACATAAATAAAAAGGGATACATAAATTGAAAAAGGGATACAAACTAGAAATGAAGAGATAAAATTATTATTTGCAGATGTTATGATTCTATACATAATAGACCCTAAATCTATCAGCAAACTATTAGAGCTGATAAACACCTTCAGCAATGTAGCATGATACAAAATTAACATACTGAAATCAGTAGCCTTCCTATATACTAACAACAAACATACTGAGGATAAAATCATGGAAACAGTCCCATTCACAATTGCCCTACCCCCCTCCCAAATAAAATACCTTGGAATAAACCTAACCAAAGAAGTGAAGGATCTCTACAATGAAAACTTTAAAACATTCAGGAGAAAAAAATTGCAAAAAACACTAGGAAATAGAAAGAAATCCCATGTTCTTGGATTGGAAAAACCAATATTGTGAAAATGACACTCTTACTAAAAGCAATCTACATATTTAATACAATACCCATCAAAATTCCAATGACATTCTTCACATAAGTAGGAAAAAAAATCCTAAAATTCGTTTGGAAGCAGAAAAAAAGCTTGAATACCCAAAACAACTCTGAGCAAAATAAATAAATAAATAAGGCTGGTAGTATCACCATACCTGATTTTAAGACATATCGCAAAACTATAGTAATGAAAACAGCATAGTACTGGCACAAAAACAGACATGTAGATTAACTGAATAGAATAGAGGACCCAAATGTAAACCCAGGCAGCTACAGCCTTCTGTTTTGTTGTTGCTGTTGTTGTTGTTGTTGTTTTGAGGTAGGGTCTCACTCTAGTTCAGGCTGACCTGGAATTCACTACGTAGTCTCAGGGTGGCCTCGAAGTCACAGTGATCCTCCTAACTCTGCCTCCCAAGTGCTGGTATTAAAGGCATGAGCCACCACACCCAGGTTCAGCCTTCTGATTTTTGAACAAAATGCCAAACTACTCATTAAAGAAAAGATAGCCTCTCTAACAAATGGGGCTGGGAAAACTGAATATCTATATGTAGAAGGATGAAAGTAGATACTTCTCTCTCTCCATGTGCAAGAATCAAGTCCAAATGGATCAAAGATCTTAATATCAGACCTGAAGTTCTGAAACTACTAGAGGAAAAAGTAGGGGAAACACTTTAACATACTGACATAGACAACAATTTTATGAATATAATCTCAGTTGCTCAGGAAATAAAACCACTGATCAACCACTGGGACCTCATGAAATTAAAAAAAAAAAAAAAACTTCTGTAAAGCAAAGGACACTGTGAATAGAGCAAAGCTGCAACCTACAGAATGGGAGAAAATCTTGCCAGCTATATATCTGACAGAGGGTTAATATCCAGAATATACAAAGAGCTCAAAAAACCAAATAACAAGAAATCAAACAACCCAATTAAAAATAGGCTATCAGGGCTGGAGAGATGGCTTAGCGGTTAAGCACTTGCCTGTGAAGCCTAACAACCCCGGTTCAAGGCTCGGTTCCCCAGGTCCCACATTAGCCAGATGCACAAGGGGGCGCACGCGTCTGGAGTTCCTTTGCAGAGGCTGGAAGCCCTGGCGCACCCATTCTCTCTCTCTCCCTCTATCTGTCTTTCTCTCTGTGTCTGTCGCTCTCAAATAAATAAATAAATTTAAAAAAAATAGGCTATCAAACAAAATAGAGACTTCTCAAAAGAAGAAACACAGATGGCATATAAAAACCTAAAATAATGTTCTACATCCTTAGTCATCATGGAAAAGCACATTAAAACTACTTTGAGATTTCATCTCACTCCTGTAAGAATGACTATCATCAAGAAAAAAAAAAAATGACAATAAATGCTGGCAAAGATGCAGGAAAAAAAAAAAGAACCCTCTACATGGCTGGTGGGAATGTAAACTGGTACAGCCATTGTGGAAATCAGTGTGGAGGTTTCTAAAACAACTAATAATAAAATATGACCCAGCTATGCCACTTCTAGGCATATATCCTAAGGACTCTTCTCACTATATTAGAGTTATTCGTTCAACTATGTTTATTACTACTGCATTCACAATAGCTAGAAAATGAAACCAGCTTAAATGTCCCTCAACTGATGAATGGATAATGAAGATGTAGTACCTTTATACAATGGAGTTGTATTCAGCAGTAAATAAAATAAAATTATTAAATTTTCAGGGAAATGAGTAGATCTGGAAAGAATACTAAGTGAGGTAACCCAGGCTCAGAAATCCAAACATCACATGTTCTTTTTCCTGGGTGGATCCTAGCTACCAATGTTTAGACTTACATGTGAGGTGAAGTAAAAATTTGTTAGCAGAAGCCAGTAAGCTACAAAGGGGCTATAAGTGAGGGAGAAGAGGGGAGGCCTTAAGGAGATGGTATTCCATATATTTAAGTTAGTAAACAGATTACTGGGGGTACAATGGCCTAAGTGAGGTCACGGGAAGAGATTGAGTAAAAGAAGTGTTGGAGAAACATTAATAAAAATTAAAGATGTTATGAATAAGCCATATGGAAAACTACTTTTTTAGATAATGGCATACCTAGAAGCCATAGGCTCTTACTAGAAAAATTTCAGTGACAAGGATGGGATACCTTCCAGTGACTTGTTGGCCAGGGAGGTCCCTAATGCCCTCAGAACATTACAGGACATTGTCAAGGCTCTTTGTTTCCCACCAGCAATAGATGGTAAGACCCTATTGCTAAAAACTTCACATGCATTGGCTGTAAAGTCACTGATAGATCAAGCTGGAGCTGAGCTGAAAACCTGCTTCCTGTAGACCAGCTGATGACAACCTGGAAAAAGCTATGCTGCATGAAGCCTTTTGAGAGACAGAAGTCATCAGCAGTGAAAACAGTGGACACTACAAGCCTTCAGTTTGGCCAGCCAGGCCAAATGAGCCAACAAGTGCAATAGTGACATGTCTGTCATGGAGGAAACAAACCACTCTCTAATTGGACTGGATGCCCACTCCATGGGAGAGATTACATGCCTGATTACATTACTGAAAATCTAATAAAAGTCTATGATGGGGGAGGTCATGAGCCTTAAGAGTGTAACATTTGCTCTTGTCTAGCTAAATGCACATATTATGCTCACCAAACTGCCCTGCAAGCACTTTTCTGAATTTTCATACCCATATATTATTAATCTACTCTCTTTTTTTGTTTTTTTGAGGTAAGGTCTCACTTTCTAGCCCAGGCTGGCCTGGAATTCACTATGTAGTCTCAGGGTGACCTCGAATTCATAATGATTCACCTGCCTCTGCCTCTTGAGTGCTGGGTACTCTCACTTTTGGGTAGAGAAGCTTCTCTTTTCAGATGTTGGTGACCATTGGGATGTCCCAAAAGGCATCGTAATGCTGAGAAGAAGTGACAGAGGAATATTCAGTGCTGAAAACATTTTTATCATACCTTCCAAGGCTCAGGGTTCATTGCGGAAAAGGTGGCAGAAAGGACGTAAGAGCCAAAGGAAGGGTAGAACTGCTTACAATGCAATGATTCAGACATAAATTAGTCTCGATATCCATGACCTCACAGTGCCTATGGCACTACCTTCACAAGACCCTTATAATAGGAGGAAAAAAAATGACAAAAAAATAAAAGAGAGACTAAATGAGAGAGGGAGGGGATATGATAGAGAGTGGATTTGTGAAGGGGAGATGTGGGGAGGGGAGGGAATTATCAATGGCTTATTGTCTATAATTATGGAAGTTGTTAATAAAAATGTTTAAAAAATAAATACAGCAAATAAGACTGGGGAAACAGCTGTGTTTGAGAGCACTTGACACTCAAGCATAAGAGTGTCTCAGGCTGGAGCTCTCCATATGTGATTTTCTATAATACAAGCCACAAGCTGCACATGGGCACACACATCCATGGGGGCTAGACACTAGAGAACTAGAGGCTCTTTGACAGACAGCAGCTCTGGGTTAAAACAGAAGATACAACTCAAAGAAACACACAAATAAATGATAAGAAAAGGTCATCCAATCTTCTCCTATGGCCTCTGCATGCATGCACATGGGTCATAGGCATCTGCATGCACATGTTCATATTACCACATATTACACATATCGTGCATGCCCTCTCATAACCATACTCTATACACAAATACATGGAAAAAATCAGAAAAATAAAAAATAAAAAATACTACATTGTGGGATTTATAATGAGTAACAGTAGAATGTATGTTAACAATAGCACAAAGAACAGAAGGAGATAGCATTAGAGGCTTCTGAACAGCACAGCTTTGGTGTATTATCATTTGACATATGATCAATAAAACCCTAGAGCAGGAATTGGCAAACTATGTCCAGATGGACAAATCCAGCCTAATGCCTTTTTTCATAAATGCCTGTTTTCATAAATACAATTTTCATGGTGCTTAACCATTTTCACTTTAATTAACACTACTGAATTATTTATATAAAATAGGACTGGGGAGATGGCTCAGTGGTTAAATATGCTTCCTGCATGAGCATGAGGACCTAGGTCCACCCAACAAATCTCAAGAACCCATATAAACAGCTGGGCATGACCACACACACGTTATAACAAGAGCCCTATGGGGAATAAAGACCAGAGAATCACTGGCACTTGGGAATAGCAAATGCTAAAATTAGTAAGGAAGTCCATCACAAGGAAAAACAGAGGCACAAGTGATATTTCATTGGGAAGGGGTACCTGATATTTTCCACAGCTGCAGAAGAACCCCCAAGCACCACAGATAAGCACCAGGGGCCCTGCATCAGTATATACATGTGAATATACTATACACACCAAACATAAAAACTGAAAATAGTAAACTATATATTATGTATATTTTCTATAATAATAAAATATAAATAATATTTCTCAAAAAGATTAGAAGTCTTCCTTACATTATTACTTAGCATAAAAAAATACTGGGCTGGAGAGATGGCTTAGCAGTTAAGGAACTTGCCTGCAAAGCCTAAGTACCCAGGTTTGACTCCCCAGAATCCATGTAAGCCAGATGCACAAGGTGACACATGCACACAAGTGGCTCACACGCACAAGGTGGCACACAGATCTGGAGTTCATTTTCAGTGGCTAAGGCCTTGGTGTATCAATTCTCTCTCTCTTACTCTGTCTCTCTCCCTCATAAAAAAAAATTGTAAAAAAATGATTGGAGCCAGGAATTGTGATACATGCCTGTAAATCCTAGCAATTGGAGAGGCAGAAGCAGGAGTATCAGGAAGAAAGCTCATCCTTGGCTACACAGCAACTCTGAGGCCAACTTGAACTATCTGAAAAACATAACCACACACAAAATAATAGAAGAGAGGGAGTTAAAGAGATAGGGAAAGAAAAAGAGAATGAATGTAGACAATATTAAACAAGTAACAGAATAAAAATATAGAAGGCAAACACTAATCATAATAAAATAGTTGTGTTCAGTATCAAACAGCATAGACCTCAGGACAGAAATATTATTAGGATAAAAATATATATTTCATGATTAAAAGGTCAATCAACATGAAAGCCATAGTAATCATATACCTACTAACAGAACTCAGAAAAACATAAAGCAGAACCTGAATGATAAAAAAAGAGAAAGGGGGCTGAAGGGATTGTTCAGTGGCTAAGGTGTTATCCTGCAAAGCCAAAGGACCCAGGTTCGATTCCCCAGGATCCACGTAAGCCAGATACACAAGGTGACACATGAGCATCTGGAGTTCATTTGCAGTGGCTAGAGGCCCTGGCACACCCATTCTTTCTCTCTGACTCTAATAAATGGGTAAAAATAGATTAAAAATCTTAAAAAGAAGCCGGGTGTGGTGGCGCAAGCCTTTAATCTCAGCACTCAGGAGGCAGAGGTAGGAGGATTGCCATGAGTTCGAAGCCACCCTGAGACTCCATAGTGAACTCCAGGTCAGTCTGGGCTAGAGTGAGACCCTACCTTGAAAAATCAAAAAACCAAAAAAAAAAAAAAAAATCTAAAAAAGAGCCGGGCATGGTGGCACACGTCTTTAATCCCAGCACTCGGGAGGCAGAGGTAAGAGGATCACAGTGAGTTTGAGGCCACCCTGAGACTACAGAGTGAATTCCAGGTCAGCCTGAGCTAGAGTGAGACCCTACCTCAAAAAAACAAACAAACAAAAAAATCTTAAAAAGAGAGAAAGAAAAGTAAATACCCAGTTATAATTAAGGATTTAACACTCTCTTTCCACTAACTGGTAAAACAAGTACATTTTTAAAAAAAGAAGAAAAGTAGGGTTGGAGGGATGACTTAGTGGTTAAGGCATTTGCCTGCAAAGCCAAAGGACCCTGGTTCAATTCCCCAGGACCCACGTTAGCCAGATGCACAAAGGAGTGCACGTATCTGGAGTTCGTATGCAGTGGCTAGAAGCCCTGGTGTGCCCATTCTCTTTCTCTCTCTCTCTCCCTCTTTCTCTGTCAAATAAATAAATAAATACATAAAATATTTTTTTGAAAAAGTGAGGCTGGAGAGATGGATTAGCAGTTAAGCACTTGCGTGTGAAGCCTAAGGACCCCAGTTTGAGGCTTGATTCCCCAGGATCCATGTTAGCCAGATGCACAAGGGGCCACACACATCTGGAGTTCCTTTGCAGTGGCTGGAAACCTTGGTATGCCCATTTTCTCTCTCTCTCTCTCTCTCTCTCTCTCTCTCTCTGCCTGTCACTCTCAAATAAATAAATAATAAAGAAAAAAGAAATGTGCTCGCTTCAGCAGCACATATATTAAAATTGGAATGATACAGAGATTAGCATGGCCTCTTCAATAGGATGACATACAAATTCATGAAGTATTCCATATTTTTGACCTGCATCCCAAATGAGAAAAGCCTCTCCAGAAAAGGGACAGGGAGAAGGGAAAGGTCAGTACCAATATATGTTGTTTACATACTAAATATGTCCATATATAATAAAAATATGATTAAAAAGAAAAGAAAACAAAACAACATCAGGCCAAGCATGGTGGTGCATGCCTTTAATTCCAGCACTTGGGAGGTAGAGGTAGGAGGATCGCTGTGAGTCCAAGTCAGTCTGGCCTTGAGGAAGCCCTATCTTGGAAAACCATAAACCAACAACAGGAAGGTAATGACTTGAACATTACCACTAGCTTTACTTTTGATTGACATCTACAAAACATTCCACAGACCAACAGCAGTATATGTATTCCTTTCAAGGGTATGTGAAATACTCACCAAGATGGAAAAGATGGTTAAAAAAAAAAGTCTTATATAGTTAAAAGGATTAAAAGTCTTATGTAAAATGTTCCCTCACTAGGATACTTAATAGGTTGATATTGTATATATGTAATCACAATGATTGTAATGGGGAGGTAATATGATTGAGAATGGAATTTCAAACGGGAAAGTGTGGGGGTGGGGAGGGAGGGAATTACCATGGGATATATTTTATAATCATGGAAAATGTTAATAAAAATTAAAAAAAAAAATGTTCCCTCACTACAACCAAATTCAATATGAAATGCATCATAGAAAGGCTTTTGGAAAACTCACAAACATTTGGAGACTAAACAACACACTAAAGTGTCATAACCATGGGTTAAATAGTACTTCACAAGAAAAGCCTTAAAATGTTTTGCACTGGTAGGTATGTTGGGACATCCCTGCAATCCTAGCACTCAGGATATAGAGGCAGGATGTACCAGGGAACACAGGGAAACTTCCTCTCAAAAAAAAAAAAACAAGAGCTAGAGATGTAGCTCAGTATTGGGATGCATAAAACCCTACACTAAAATGACAGCATTAAGAGCAAAAGAAAATCCATATCAAATCTACAGGATGCAGCAAAAGAAAGTGCTGAGAGAAAAATTCATAGCTTTAAATATACACAAATAGAAAGGGAAATAAGTAAATAGTCAATGTTCTAGGTTGCATCCACAAGCAGCTAGAGAATAAATTAAATCCAAAGTAAATAGAAAGGAGAAAATATGAAAGTTAAAAGCAAAACTCAACAAGAAAAAGCAAGTGAACAAAAGTTTTAGGAAATAAAGGAAGCCACAACTTAGTTCTTTGAAAAAATCAATAAAAGAGAAAAACTTAAATTAATTAAGAAAAAGATACAAACTGCCAACATCAAGAATGAAAACAGCCCTAAAGACGAATAACTATACAAACACTTGCTCATTCATGTTTATTGCTGCTCTATTCACTAGCTAGGAAATGGAAGCAGCCTAGATGACAATTAACTGATGAATGGTTAATGAAAATGCAGTCTATTTACACAACAGAGTTTTATTCAGCTGTAAAGAAAAATGAACTATATGAGTCAGGGAAAAATTGTATTAAGTGAGATAACGGTTAGAAAGTCAAATGCCGCAAATTCTCTCACATATGTGGATCCTAGCTTCCTATGTTTAGATTTGAATGTGAGTTGGAGTAAGAGTCAGTAGTAGAGGCTAGGAAGCTAGAAAGGGGCCACGAGGGAAGGAGGATAGAGTAGGGCTTAAGGGGGAGGTATAATCAATATGTAAGTAGGGGGGCAGAACACTGGGGGTGAAGTAGTCTAAGTGGGGTCAAGGGAGGGGATAAAAGTGAGGAGGGATAGGAAAAGGGTTTATCAATCACTAGCTAAATAATATATATGCTGAAAAAGAGAGAAAGCGAGACATGGTGTCGCACACCTTTAATACCAGCTCTTAGGAAGCCCAGGTAGGAGGGCTGCCATGAGTTTGAGGCTACCCTGAGACTACAAAATGGATTCCAGTTTAGCCTGGGTGAAAGTGAGACCTTACCTCAAAAACACAAAAAGACAGTGTTTGAGCAGAAGTACCCCATAGGAGTAGATAATGCTGTGCCTAGAAGCCATAGATTGTTATGACAAAGATTTCAGTCCATGGGTAGGATACTTTCCAGAAAGATGTTAGTCAGAGAAGCCCCCGATACCCCCAAAACATCACAGGCTATTGTCAAGGCTCTTAGTTGCCCAACTGAACTAGATGATAGGACCCTACTGGTAAAGACACCACATGCTTGTGCTGCAGGTCAATGAGAAGCTAAGCCAGAGCTGAGCCAGAAGCCTCTTCCCTATTGACTAGCTGTCATGTTGCTGGAAAGAGCTATGTAGCCTGTTGGGGGAGGAAAGCCATCTGCTCTCTGATTGGACCAAGGCTCACTCCATGGGAGGAATTTCTTCCCTGGCTCTGAAAAAGTAATCAAAAGTCTTTGGCTGGGGAGGTCATAAACCCTAGGGTGAAACTACTACTATTATCTGGTGGTGTCTGCTCATCAAACTACCTTCAAAATGCTTACATTTATGCCCACATATGAATGCTGCCCTCACTTTGAATTAGAGAAACTTCTCTTTTCAGATGGCAATGACAAGTGGGCAGACTTAAGAACTCATCAAAGTGCTGAGAACTGACAGTACTCAAGACTAAGTAGACCCTCTATCACACTCTCCAATGTTCAGGCATTGCAGAAGAGGTAGTGGAAGCCCTGTTAAGAGTCAAAGGAAGTGGAAGAATGCTTTGGATTACTGTCTTCCACATACAAAGTACGCATGGTATTAATGACCTCACAGTAGCTGATGCTACCTACATAAGACCTGTATAATCAGAGGGGAAAAAAAAAATAGAAATAGAAGAGACTAGTTAGAAAGGAGAAGGAATTCAGTGGATGGGCAATAAGGGAGGGGAGAAGGGAGGATGGTGGAAGCGGATTATGATTACAATGTATTTTACATACATACATATATAGATCTAGAAAGAGAGAGATTATAAATAATGGAGATTATACATAAAAAGTTGAAAGAGAAGGGGCTGGAGAGATGGCTTAGCAGTTAAGGCATTCATTTTCAAAGCCTAAGGACCCAGGTTTGATTTCCCAGTACCCACATAAGCCAGATGCACAAGGTGGTACATGCACCTAGAGTTCATCTGCAGTGGCTAGAGGCCCTGGCATGCCCATTTTCTCTATATACTTTCATTTTTCTCTCTCCACTTCTCTCTCTCACCAATAAATAAATAAATATCTTTTTAGTTTCAGTTGGGCCCCTTTTGAGGTATGTTGGGGCAGCTCTCTTCTTAGGATCTGCATCTATCTGGAAAAGAGAAGCAGATTCTCCAACGGAGAGTGAGTTAGCACCCAGAGAATTGAGATAACACTTACTTTTTTGACAGACAGTATGATAGGTGTAGGCCCTCTTATACCCCGTGATTGATGGTAGCTTGATATTGTAGAGTGGGCTTGTGCTTGGGTATGGTTCTGACTTGTTTCCCAGCTCCAGCTATGGGTCTAGTACCACTGAGGGGATCAGTTAGCCAAACCAAGAGCAGTTGGTTCCCCACCATGGCTGTGTACCACTATTGCACTTGTGTGGGCATCACATCCAGTTATTTGTTGCTAATTAGGTTAAACAATGTGTTGCTTGGACAGATCTTGGTCATTTCCCCCAGTTGCCTATGTAGCATCTTCTGGCACTAGACATGCTGACTGTCTGGGGACTGACTCTCTCCTGGCTTCCAGCCATGTCATTCCATTTTATGCGTCAGCTGCATATGGAGTCTTCAGCAATAGGGTCTTACCACTGGCCTTTTGTAGGTCATCAAGTACTCTGACAGAAGTCTGTCATTGTTTTGGGAAACCTTGTAGGTTTCTCTGATTAAAAGCTCATTGTGGATGGTAGGCCCAAGCTGGAAGTGGGGGTTATAGGTCAGTGTCCACTAAGAAATTGAGGAGAAACATAACTAATATACAAGAGTTAGAGAGAAGAGAGATAGAGGGGAGATGGGGAGAGGGAGGGAGGGAAGATGTAGGAGATTTAGGTCAGTCTTGATCCTACCCTCTCCAGTGTCTTGTGGCTCAGGTGTTTCCTGTAAGGGTCTAGTGAAGGTTCAGCCATTTGGTCTGTCTTTTAGGAAGTAGAATTTTATGGTACCATTGCCTTTTGGGTCCGGATTACTGTTTTCCACCCTTCGATTCCCTCCCCGCCCTCCCATCCAGCACAAAGGGGAAGGAGACCAATGCAGAGAAAAATCAACTCCTACCAAATCAGAGAGCCAGAGCCTCAGAGGCCCCCAACACCTCAGCACTGAAGCAGACCAAAAATGAACCCAACATGGCTCAGGGAAATTTTGCGGAAGAGGGGGCGGAAAGAATGTCAGAGTCACATGTTGGGTCATGATTTGCAGAGACATTTATCATACCAATAACTGGGGGCTAACTCCACAATGCACGACCCATGTTCATTAACAAGGAGGGTCTAATGGGAGGGAGTAGATCACAGATGAGCCTAAATAATGGTACCAAACTGCCTGTATTTACTGAAAAGAAAACTAATAAATTTTAAAAAAAATATATTTTTTTAAAGTTGAAAGAGCCAGGTGTGGTGGCACATGCCTTTAATCCCAGCAATTGGGAGGCAGAGGTAGGAGAATTGTCATGAGTTTGAGGCCACCCTGAGACTCCATAGTGAATTCCAGGTCAGCCTGGGCTGCAGTGAGACCCTACCTCAAAAATAAATAAATAAAATAAAAAGTTGAAAAAGAAAAGAACAATTATAAAAATGAATGAAATTGGATTATTACAACTGATACCACTGAAATCCAGACATTCACTAGGGACTATTTTGAAAACTTACAGCCCAATAAATTCACAAATCTAGAATAAGTGGACACATTTCTAGACAAATATGAACTACCAAAATTGAATCAGGAAGAAAATTCAAAGAGAAGAACAATAAAGTGAGATAATAAAAATAAATCTCACAAAGCAACAATGGAAATGCCTAAGATCAGATAGACTCTGCTGAGTTTATCAGGTCCTTAAAGAATACCAATACTCTTCAAACTGTTCGTGAAACAGAAAGGGTAGCAATGCTTTCAAATGTATTCTAAAAATCCAACCCTGATACTAAATCATGCCAAAGAACCAACCAGAAAAGAAAATTAGACTAATAACTTTAGTGAACATGAATGCAAGAATCCTAAATAAAATAACTGAGGGGCTGGATAGATGGCTAAATGGTTCAGGTATTTGCCTGTAAAACCAAAGGATCCAGGTTCAATTCCCCAGTACTCATGTAAGCTAGATGTACAAGGTACAGCATATACTGGAGTTCATTTGCAGTGGCTAGAGGCCCTAGCATGCCCATTCTCTCTCTATCTGCTTCTTTCTTTCTCTCTCTCAAATATATAAATAAATAAAGTATATTTTAATAAAATATTTTTCAGGTTTTACATCATTTTTATAAAATCTGAGCTGGCTCAGTTTTGGGGTACAGCAACAGCTCAGGGAAAGACGATCTGCTGGTCCCCACCTCCCAAAGCCAGGTGAAGGAGGTTTCATACCAACAGGTACAACTCCTTTCAGCTCCCAGTCTATGCTCAAGGCTCAAGCAGGGGGAGAAGAGGGGCAGGGGAAGGGGAAGTTCCCGAGCATCCGACACTGCTTACTTCTCCTTCTCCCCACTCCCTTCCCCACACAGCCTAGCTAGCTATATCAGCTGGCCAGAGTCACAGAAAGGCCCAGGAGCAGTCGGAGGGAGGAAATGGGAACAGAGCACCAAGGGGAAGGGGCCCTTGGCCCAAGGGAGGAGAGGCCTTACCTTCCCCCTTAAATTCCCCACTAAATTCACAGCATAGGAAACCCCTCTAGTCCAACAACTCCACATGGAGGTATACTGAGTCCAGGGTCCAAAGGGGCAGGCAGGTGACAGATTTGGTGGGGGGGGGGGGCAGTGAAGACAACAGCAGGCTCAGAAGGAGAGACAACAGAAAATTCCTCCTATCCATGGGAGGAGTTGATGGGGTGGCTGATATTGCTGTTGGTAGTCATGACATTGAGCTCCCACCTGATGTCATGGGGTTTATACTGAATCACTACTAGTTTACACAGGGTTTTCAAACTAGGCCTAAAGTCTAAAATATGTAGTCAGAATGACCTATGAGGTCAAATTCATCTCCAAGGCCTTCCTCAGGAGATGGGCTGGTACCCCCAAAGAGGACAATCTTGTCACCAATACAGCAGCACTGGCACCAGCAGGGACATGGCCCTTTCCCCTTTAGTTCAATCTTTTTCCAGGTAAAGGACACAGGGTTAAATTTCCAGAGGTCATGGAAGTGCCAGTTCAGCCTTGCATTACAGCCACCAAAGATGTATCCGACACTGCTCCATGTGGAGTTGTTGGTTCACCATTGTAGCCAAAGGCTGTGTGGCTCCAGCACAGTCAAGCCAGGCCTCAGTTCTGGTGTCAAAGACTCAAATTCAGTTGCAGTAAATCTCACTGTTGGAATGAAATGGCCCAAAGCTGTCAGCACAGCCGCCGAGGACATACATGCGATTGCCCAGCATTGTGGCTGAGTGGAAGTTCCTCCACAGTACAGGGTTGCCCTTTGTAAAAACAAGGGTCCATGTCATGGTGGCAGTATCCAGCTTGTGTATGTCATTGGAAAAGCAGTCCACCAGCTGCTCATAGCCCTCCAAAATGTACATGATCTTGCCTAGGACACAAACTGAATGTCCATCCCGGGTACCCTACACTGTTCCTAACACTCTGGGTATGGACCACTTGTGAGTATTGACATCAAAAGCATAGAGTGCATTAGGTTCCTTCAATGCCATAATACCCACCACAAAGGAAGTCTGTGTCATCGATGAGGACAGCTGAGTATCCATACTGCATGTAGGGTACCACAGGAGCCTGTCCACGGATGGTAGGCCTCACTGGGGGCAGCTCTGTCCAATGCAAGGACACTGCATTGAAAATGTGCACATCTATCTGCTACAGGGTCTCGTAGTCTTCACCAGAGCAGTAGCCCCCAAAGGAGTACACTTGGTTCCTAACAGCCATGGCGGCATGGTTCACCCTGCGTGGCCCTCCCTCCAGATGCACTGTCCACTGTAACACCCCTGGGCCCCAGGTCACAGCAACATTCCCACCCCACCCCCCACCCCCCCACCGCACACACCCACAGCCTGCTGCCTCTGCTACCTGCCAGGCCAGGCTGAGGTGGGGCTGTGGGTCCTTGCACAGCCTGCAAGGCTAGAACCCGGCTGCATGTCAACCAATCCCTTGGTTCCCCTAAAATATTTGTTTAAATAACAGAAAACTGAATTCAACGCCACATTATAAAGATCATACAGCATGATCAACATTGTTGCATTTCAGAGCTGCAAGGATGGTTCAAAATACACAAACCAATGGCCATCATCCAGCACACAAACAGAATTAAAGATAAAAGCCACACAATCATCTAAGCCTTTGACAAAATCCAACAATCCTTCATAATATAAGCCCTTAAAAAACTAAGTATAGAAGAAGTACAGATGAACATTATGAAGGCTCATATGATAAACTCATAGCCAACTGTGTTGGCTTCATTCAGGTGTCCCCAATAAACTAAGGTGTTCTGACTGCTAGGTTCCCAGACAATGGAGATTTGGGAATTAACACCTCCTAGAGGTAGTGTATTGTTAGAGGCAGGCTTATGGGTTTTATAGCCAATTTTCCCTAACCATTGTTTGGCACACTCTCTGTTCCTGTTGTTCACCTGATGTTGGCCAGGAGGTGATGTCCACCTTCTACATTATGTCCACCCTCTGCCATTATGGACCCTCCCCTCAAGTCTGTAAGCCAAAAAAATACTACCTTTTTTCCCCACAAGCTGCTGTTGGGGTGATATCTGCCAGCAGTGCAAACTTGAGTGCAATACCAACATTATACTAAATGGGAAAATTTGAAAACATTTCCTCTAAAAACAAGATGATGATGTCCATTGTCACCAATATTGTTCAATAATTTAAATTTTAGCTAGAGCAATAAGAGGAGCAAAAAATGATACAAACTGGAAAGGAAGAAATTAATTTTCCCTACATTTAGAAAATACTGAAGATTCCACCAGAATGTTACTTCTAATAAGCAAATACAGGTGAAATCAAGATACACAAATCAAAAGCTTTTCTATATACCAAGAATGACCTCACAAAGCCATCCTATGCAAAAAGAAAAAAGTCTCCAAAATACCTAGTGGGGCAGGGAGGCTGGGAGAGAGTTCAGTGGATGCAGCACTTGCTACCAAGCAAGAGGATTTCCAAAGCTAATATAAATGCTGGGTGTGCATGGAAGCCCACCTATAATCACAGCAGTCAGGAAGCAGAAACAGAGGACACCTAGACAAGTTAATTAGCTAGACTAGCCCAATCTGCAAGCCCTGGGCTCAAGTGAGAGACTTTGCTCCAGTAAATGAAGTGGAGAGTGATCAAAGAAGACACCCGGTATAACCTCTAGCCTATACACACACACACACACACGTGCCTACACAAATGCACACATGAACACACATACACAGAAACATAAAATATATATATATATATATATATATATATATATATATATATATATAACACACACACACACACACACACACACACACACATATATCTGCCTCTTTCTCTCTCAAATAAATAATAAAAATAAAATACAATTTATTTTAAAAAATACATGACAGAGCCATAATAACAAGACAGCATGGTATAGGCCTAAATATAGACATGTAGACCAATGAATCAGAAGATTCACACAGTTACAAAAAATAGACAAAAGGTGCCCAAAACATACTTTTGTACTTTCTTATTTACTTATGGTAAGTAGAGAGAGAAAGGAACAGTTAGAGAGGAAAAGAGAAAGAAGGAATGAGTGCACCAGGGCCTCTTTCCACTGCAAATGAACTACAGACACATGTGCCACTTTGTGTATCTGACTTTACATGAGTACTGGGGACTCAAACCCAGATCGTGAGTTTTTGTAAGCAAGCATTTTTAACCACTGAGCAATCCCTCCAGCACCCCCACACACAACATTTCTGAAATAAGGAAACCTATATAACAAATGGTACAGAGAAAACTAGATAGTGAGATGGCTGAAACTAGAGCCTATCTCTGACCCTACATGGAAATCAACTCAAAATGGAGCAAGGAATTTAATGTAACACCTAAAAGTGTGAAACTACTAACCAGAAGAAATACCTCAAGACATACGCCTAAGCAATGACTTCCCAAACAAGACTCTTTGTTTGTCTGTTTTTTCAAGGTAGGGTCTCACTCTAGCTCAGGATGATCTGGAATTCAGTATGTAGTCTCAGGCTGGCCTCAAGCTCACAGTGATCTTCCTACCTACGTCCTGAGTGCTGGTTTAAAGGCGTGTGCCACCACACCCAGCTGAACAAGACTCTTAGTAACTCAGAAAATAACAGCAAAAATCTATAGAGAGGATTACACCAGAGTAAAAGGCAAAGAAAATAATGAGTGAAGAGACAACCTGCCAGATGGGAGAAATTTTCTGTCAGCTATTCTTTAACAGAAGAATACAAAAGAAACTATAATGATGAACACAAAAAGAATAATGAATTCAATCTGTAAACAAACAAAATGAGCAGACACTTCCCAAAAGAAATAAAAATGTCAAATAATTACATGAAAAATGTCCAACATCTTTGGCCACCAGGAAATTGTAACTAAAAACTGTACTGAGATTCCTTCGACCTCAGCCAGAATGGCAATTAAGAATAAAAAAAAGAAAGAAAGAAAGAAAGAAAGAAAGAAAGAAAGAAAGAAAGGAAGGAAGGAAGGAAGGAAGGAAGGAAGGAAGGAAGGAAGGAAGGAAGGAAGGAAGGAAGAAAGAAAAGAAAAGAATACAAAAAGCCAGGCATGTAATCCTGGCACTTGAGAATCTAAGATAGGAGAGTTCCATAATATGGAGACCAGCCTGGGATATATGGAAAGGCCTTGTGTTACACCTACACCTACACCTTTCTACATACACACACACACAATTCAGGTGTGATATGCATGCCAGTAATCCTACAACTCAGGATGTGGAGGGAGATGATTTCAAGTTTAAGGTCATGGCAAGTCCCAGGCAAGCCAAAACAAAACAAAAAATACAATTAAGAAATAAAACAGGGCTGAAGAGATGGCTTAGTCGTTAAAGATGCTTGCCTGAGAAGCCTAAGTACCTATGTTGGACTCCAGATTCCATGTAAGCCAGATGCACAAAGGTGAGGCGAACACAAGGTCACACATAACCACTAGGTGGCACAAGGGTCTGGAATTTGCTGACTGAGACCCTGGCACACCAATTCTTTCTCTCTCTCTCTTTCACTCTCTCTAAAAAAAAAAAGAAAAGAAACAAAACAAAACAAAAAAGCAAGAATTCAAAAATAATAAATGCTGATGAAGCTGAGGGGGAAAAGAATGTAAATAAATTCAGCTAAAACAGAACCACCATATAATCCAGCTGCATCACTTCTCAGTATCAGTCATGTTCATTCACAATATCCAAGTTTCAGAATCAGCCTAAGTGCCTAACAGTGGATAAACAAGCATAGAAAATGTGGTATATATACAATGAAGTATTATTCACTCATAAAGAAGAATGAAAGCATATAATCCACAGGAAAATGGGGGATTGGACAGCATCAGGTTAAATGAAAAAAGCCAGACACAGAAAGACAATTATCTTATGTTTTCTTTCATATGTGAACTTTAAAATTAAAAGATGACAATAGCAGGGAAAGTGTTAGAGAACAGGAGCAAAATGATGAGGAGAAAGTGGAAAGTAAAGGAAGTAAGAGAATAAGTATGATCAAATTATATTACAGGCATTTATGAAATAGTCACATTCCTCTCTATAATATATGCTCATAATAGAAAAGAATGCAAGACATGAATATAGATATTATAGAATAATGGAACATTATCAGCAACTGAGTTAATAAATTTGACAAGTTATAGGAAGAAAAAAATTCCTTGTAATTCAAAAATTATCCAAACTTACTGTTGAGGATCTCCAAGACTACCTGTACCAAGATTAATTTCTTAGCAGAATTCACAGGACTCAATGTATGGTCATACCCCAAACTAAAATTTATTACAATGAAAGGATAAAAAATGGGCAAAGGAAAAAAATTATCTATCTGCTCCTCTCTCAAATAAATAAATAAAAATGTTTTAAAGTGATGTGGAAATATTAAAAATCTTACAATAACAAACAACAATTTTGAAAAGTACAACAAAATTGAAGGGGATACACTATATCTTGATATATCTTAAAGAACTATACAAATAAAAATGCTGTGGTACTGGTCAAATATAGAAGTCTAATCAATATAACATCAATACAACAGAGTTCAGAAATAAACTCATGTATACTTGGCTAAGTGATTTGCAAAGAAAGTACCAAGGTACCAAGGAGAAAGAATGGATTTAAAGTATCCTGGGGCAACTGAAATCCATATCCAAGTATGTTATACTATACACAAAAGCTAACTTAAAATGCATTAGAGATAATTTAAAATATAAAGAGTGGGCTGGAGAGATGGCTTAGCGGTTAAGCGCTTGCCTGTGAAGCCTAAGGACCCCGGTTCGAGGCTCGGTTCCCCAGGTCCCACGTTAGCCAGATGCACAAGGGGGCGCACGCGTCTGGAGTTCGTTTGCAGAGGCTGGAAGCCGTGGCACGCCCATTCTATCTCTCTCCCTCTATCTGTCTTTCTCCCTTTGTCTGTCGCTCTCAAATAAATAAATAAAAAATGAACAACAAAAAATATTTTTAAAATATAAAGAGTAACCAGAGATAGTCCAAACATTATTTAAATTATACCTGACATTTCTGGTCTTCCTCAAACTTATGATCACATAATTTATTGTAATGTCCATGTAATTTAGTAGGAGTTTCTTTAAGTAATGATAATTCTCTTTTCATCTCAGTAATTTCTCCATTAAGTTCTTCAATCTAGTATAACATTGAATCAAAATTAGCAAGTATATAAACATGAATTTTTTTTCTTTGGTTGGTTTTTTCCAGGCATGGTCTCACTCTAGCCCAGGATGACCTGGAACTCACTCTTGTAGCCCCAGGCTGGCCTTGAACTCTCCTACTACCTCAGCCTTCTGAATGCTGGGACTAAAGATATGCACAACCATGCCCAACAAACATGTTTTATCTGAAAATATTAATGTAAATTTTGGTAAACTACAAAAAGCAAATCAAAATAATAAAACTAATATTAAGAAATAATATGAAATAGTGCTGAGGACTTAACAAACATAATTACATACTCATAAAAATTTTAATATAAATTTACAGGTAAAAATTGTGAGACTTATAAAAACTAGGTAACTTACCTCAAATAATGCAGATATAAAATAGCAGTCAGGAATCAAATCTGAAACTAAACCTACTGGCTGTGTTCCTAACTGCTACATCAAACCACTTCTTGTTACAATTAAAAGTACCTTGAAGCCGGGCGTGGTGGCGCACGCCTTTAATCCCAGCACTCGGGAGGCAGAGGTAGGAGGATCACCGAGAGTTCGAGGCCACCCTGAGACTACATAGTGAATTTCAGGTCAGCCTGAGCCAGAGTGAGACCCTAACTCGGAAAAAAAAAAAAAAAAAAAAGTACCTTGACTTTTAATCATAAAAATCCTGTCAAAGTTATACCTTCATTGCTTTCTTAAATTTTTATTGTTGTAAATTGGATGTGCAACTTTTAACTCAGGCATATACAGAGCACTGAGCACTCGGTGGCACTAACAGAAACTGGTGCTTTAGCCTCACAGTTACATCCACAAAGTGGACTTTCATTGCCTATTACCCACAGAGTTTCAGAATATTTTCCTGAGAGAATAGTCTTCCAGAGAAACTTGAAATGTGACATAATGCAAGTCCCATTAAAGACTGAAAAGAGGCCTTTTCCATGAAAGTACAATTTTCTCTTAAAATTTTAAAACTCCTACCATAACTCTCACAAATGTGCATAATATTCCTTAGAGACTGGCAGGTATAAGCTTACATTGTTTTTCCTTCATATCATCTACTTTAATTATCTTTCAGTTCTCTATAAGGTGCACATTTCTTTCCAAGGCAAAACTCAAGTGCTTTTATCCTTTCTTATTTCCCTCAGTTTTTATTTTTCTCCTCTCATATGCCTATTTTCACTCTCATATCATACCAGCAGTTTTTCCTCAGTCCACAAATATCCTTTATTCACATTCCTAATTCTCTCTCATAAACAATCAGCATTTGCTACTTTCAAATTCTAACCTTCGATTACTTCTTAACCACATAACTTCTACCATCATTGATTTATGGACTATTTTCTTAACTAGTACCTGTAATTGAAAAAAAAAATGATGTTTTTCATGTTCCTCCTTCCTTCCTGTCCCAACACACACATGAACATCCAACTCAGAAAAATGCTGCCATTTCCCAAGATTCTTTTGTATTTCACAATCTCCTCTTCAAGCCCTCCACTCCTTCTATAGATGGGTCTTATTTACTGGGTAAGTCTGAATTTCATTTCTATGCAATATATCTTTATCTCCTTCCCAATTTTCTTCTGAGTTGAGAAACATATAGTATGCATTTCAAGGAAGATGTCCTGCAAGAACCATAAATTCACCCCTTTTTCTCCTCCTACATTCTTCATATCAATTAAGGACAGTATCATTCTATGAGTTATACCAACTGTCAAGTCATATTTGACTCCTTTTCAGATTCTAATACCCATTCTATATAAGATGCCACTAATCTTGCCAATTTCTATCCCTAAAATGCCCTTGCGTGCTTCCTTTTTTCTGTTCTATAAGGTCACATTATCATAGGCTAGTTATTTATATTAGTACAATATTCTTCCAGAAACCCATCCTGAATTCACTATGTAGTCTCAGGGTAGCCTCGAATTTACAGCAATCCTCCTACCTCTACCTCTCAAGTGCTGGAATTAAAGGCATGCACCACCATACCCAGCTTCCTATAGCCATTTTGATTCAATCACAATAACTTATACTATTCACTCAAGAATGGAGAAAATAGAGAAAGACAAAAGTATCTAGATCTCATCTCCCATTCAAGGAAATTCTTATAGAACCAAAGCAGCTTTTTCTTACTTAATTATAATCTGTTTGAATTAAAGCTTCATAAAAATAAAACTATTGTAGGATCTAAAAATTCTAAGATTAAAATAATTTTATCTAAAAGTATAAATTATAGCATCATCAAGGACCCTGCTTATTTTTCTTAATTCAATTTTTTTCTTATGAGAAGGTCATCATGTTGTCTTTATTTAATATTCTTATTTAGTTGAGAGAGAGAGAAAGAGGGATAGAAGCAGACAGAGAGAAAGAATGAGTATATCAGGGCCTCTAGCCACTGCAAATAAACCCCAGACACATGTGCCACCTTGTGCATTTGGCTTACATGGGTACTTGGGAATCAAATCTGGGTCCTCAGGCTTCACAGGCAAGCATGCCTTAACCACTAAGCCATCTCTCTAGTGCCATCTCATAAGAGAAAATGCTTAATTTTCTTAGCTTAGATGATTCTTTTCTTGACATATTTGACATATTTAGGTTTATATCTCCTTTTCACTTTATAATGTTCCATAGCCTCACAGAACTATTTGTATGGTCTTTTAAAGATTGGAAGTAAGAAGGAGGTACAGGATGCTAATAGATTAACTTAAGTTACTATAGTTTTCGCACAATGATAAATGTTATTGAGATTAATAATTTTTCAGTATTATGCTGTAATTAACTATAATTTTTTTTCTTATATTTGAGTGAGGCTGATAAAAATCACCAATGTCAGCTGGGTCTATACAAACCATAAGTTAAAAAAACATGTTAGCTATAAATAAGTCAAATTGAGAGTTTCTTACATAATAACTAAATCAAAGTCTCCTACAGATAATGTTATCAAGCTTATCTTCCCAGATACATTAATATAATAAAGCAAATAGTATAATTAATGAAGTAGTCTAAAAATATAATCATATATTTCTAAAACACAGCTTTGTAAATCCATAGTCACTTTCTATTGTTTTAATTCTTTTCTTGGAGTGACTACAGCTAGAGCTCTGCATATGCTGCAACTGTAGACAATTATGTTAATTCTTTTAAAAGAACTAAAAAGTAATAAAAAACTGATATTAAGATAGAATAATAAATTTTTTCATTTATCAAATTTCAAAGTGAACATTTATGTTTCACAACCTGAATTTATGTCATTTATATATTATTTTAACAACTTCATGGAAATTAACATTTAGTGTAAAATAAATAAATGTGGTTTAAGGAAGTAGATATGGTCACCACATATCAACTCATAATATGTTAATGTTAATACAATGGATCTTAAGTACTGTGTACATTTTCTTAAACATGGCTGTAATACATCACAACAAAACTGCTGAGAAAATCAAAATAGATGAGCTAATGATTGGTACCTATATACCTAATTCTCTAAAATGCATTGCACCCATTTTATGAACTGTAGATTAATTTTCCTTTGTCACATATCAATATATTAATATATGTGCCTTATATATGTACACAGACATGTATATTCATGATCTTCCATGCAGAAAAATATCACAGGGAATTTTATTAAATTTATCTTTTAAATTAAGATTGCAAGAAAAAGCCTAACTTTATTACTATATTACTTTATATTTTCTTAACATTTAAAAGTTATTTTAAATGTCTGTATCTATTTAAAATATTTTAATACTTTACAGTTTAACAAGCCTACATGTCTCTTCCAAGTTCCTACTGCTCTTTCATGCTCATTTTGAAGATGAAGGAACTTTTCTTCATTTTCTTTTACCTTCTCCCTTTGCAGCTCATTATCTCTTTCAAGGGTCTGCAATAAAATTAATTATCCAAAAAATAATCAATACCACATTAATGAATTTTGATGTGTTTTATGTTGCTTGGACCTTTGCTTTGAACATGCTGAAAGTGCCATACAGATCAGTGATAATGTACTATCTCAACAATAATTTTCATAAATTAACAGAAAGGTGCTTATAGTTTAGCTAATAGGAAATAGGGGGAGGTTATGATAAAGAAATGGCTATAAAAGGGTATAAAAACATTGCCATTATTCAGTTTCACTGCATAAGTTTTAATGTACTGAAAAGTAATATAAAGTACAGCACTGAAAAGCATGAAATGTAGCATAATCCAACCTAAACATACTAAAAGAATTTAACTACCAAAGAACATTTTTATCTGTTTACTTTAGAAATTAACTGGCCTTAAAAAAGTTTTAATTTCAAAACAATACTTTTTAGCATCACATAAATATTTACCAAATTTATTTAATTACTGCATTGAATTAACGTAACAGAATCACTACCACAATATCCTATCTCCAAATAGATCTTTAAAAATATTTTTTAAATTGCTGGGTATAGGAGACAGAAGTAGGAGGATCATATGAGTTCAAGGCCAGTGTGGGCTACAAAGTGAGTTCCCGGTCAGCCTGGGCTAGAGGGAGACACTGCCTCAAAAAATAAAATAACTAAGAATAAAACCACGACCAAGTGTTTTCTAAGCCTAGGATTTTAGAGCTATTAATTCAGTATCACTAATATTATTAGGTTTCTTTAATGTCTATTCAAAGAAACTTCTGAAAAAATATTATCTACATGTCTAATATATATAGAATTTTAAACTAATTTATTTATCATTATGTATGTCATATAGGGTAAAAACTTCAAGTCATATAGGGTAAAAACTTCAAGCCATATAAATCAAGATAAAAGAAAAGGTAAAATTATCTATCAATTTTCCTCCCAAAAAGTAACCAGTGCAATTTGTGTAATTAAATAATAACCTATAAGCAATACATTTATAATGACTTTTATATATGTATGTGTGTGAACAGGTGTGTGTACACCTATGTCAGTATGGGTGGGGACCAAAGGTCCCTGTCAGGGGTCTTCCTCAATTGCTCTTCTAAGTTTTTTCCATGAGACAGAATCTCTTAATGACCTGGAGATGCCATTTTTGGTCACAGTGGCTGATTAGTGAGCTCCAACAATTTTGTGGTCTCCTCCCCACCACCCCACCTCAGAAATGGAGTTACAATGAGGAATTAAACTCAGTTTCAGGCCCTCTAAAAGCATTCATGCTTGTATGCCAAGCACTCTTACCCAGTAAGCCAACTCCTCAAACCCTCTTACCTTATTCTTTGAGATAGAGCTCACTGAACAAGGAGTACATAGATTCAACTAGACTAGCTAGGGACTCTCCTATCTCTGCCTCCTCAGAATTTCTTTAATTCATTAATAGTAATAAGACAGTTTCTAAATTTGTACAGTGATATTTGCAATAATAAATGTTCGGTATTTCAGCATCCTAACAAATACTTTGCAGGGTGTACATGGGCTGCATATTCTGTTTTAGAAGATGAACAGATCAGCATTTAAGGAAGAGGTTAAAGAGCCTACCACCCTATTCTACCAACAATAAATGATAGAACATTGTGTCCTTTTTCTTTTCTTTTGTTTTCTTTTGAGACAAAATCTCATGTAGTCCAAACTGACCTCAAACTCATTAGGTATCCAAGAGTGACCTTAAATTTCTTATCATCCTACCTCCACCTCCAGAAGGCTGAGATTACAGGCATGTGCAACCATATCTAGTTTATGTGGTGCTAGGATTGAACTCAAGGCTTAGCGTGTGCTAGGTAAGCACTCTATCAACTGAACGACGTCACCAGCCATGTGCTTAAAATAGTGTGTACTAGATATATCAGTTGTTTCTTGTCCTGACCCATATCCCATTTAAAGAAACTGCCTCCTACAGGTATCCTCAGTTTTATTTTTGAATGATTGACCTACTGTTGTCAGCAGGCTGCACAAATTGGGTTATCTGTGAGGATTCCTGTATCACTTCTGGAATGTCCTGCTTCTAAGATCCCAGTTTCTTCTTGTTTTATTTCATTTCTTGGCATAGCAAACTTGATTACTTCTTGATAAGAGTGCAAAGATGATACTTTTTTTTTTAAAGACTTTGCATGTCTGAAAATGTCTTTAGTCTACTGATAAGTGGAAACTTGGTTAACTGAGTACAGTAAAACTCTGCTTTGGAAATCAATTTGTCCCCAATCTCTGCATATGATTGTATTTTTGTTTTTCTATCTTCCATTGTTGCCACTGAGAAGTCGCAAAAAAAATATGTGATTCTTGTTCATAATCCTTTGCATGCCAGAATTCCCTATAAACAATTTTAAAATAATCTCTTTATTTGTAGTACAAGATTCAACAATGATATACATAGATATTAAGCAAATAAACTGATATCCTTTGGACCTGGTTAATATTTTTGTCTTGTTTTTTTTAATTTCTTTATTTATTTGAGAGAGAAGAAGAGGCAGAGAGAAAGAGAGAATGTGTGTGCCAGGGCCTCCAGCCACTGCAAACAAACTCCAGATGCATGCCCCCCCCCCCTTGTGCATCTGGCTTATGTGGGTTCTGGGGAACTGAACTGGGGTCCTTACGCGTCACAGGTAAATGCCTTAACCACTAAGCTATTTCACCAGCCCTGTATTATTTCTTTGATCATACTTTTTCTCTCCATTTTCTTTGTTCTCTCTGAAGCTCTCCAGATTTCCTGATTCTCATTCATTTCCCTCCCCACCCCCTTTCTCCCCCATCTTCTTATTCTTTGTTTCTTCTTTCTAAGACTAAGTCAACATGTGTTCCAACTTTTCCACTGTTATATCTCATGTTTTAGAGGAGCTCTCATTCTTTTCTTCTAAGCTTTGTTTCATGGATTCATAAATATATGTTTAAATACATATTAGTTTCAACACAGCTTTTAAAATATTTTTTAAATATTATTTATTTACAAGTAGAGAGACAGACAGACAGACAGACAGATAGACAGAGACAGAGACAGAGAGAAAGGGTGCACCAGGGCCTCATGCCACTGCAAACAAACTCCAGATACATGTGTCACGTTGTGCATTTGGTTTATGTGGGTACTGAGCAATTGAACCTGGGCCATTAGGCTTTGCAAGAAAGTACCTTTAACCACTGGGCAACCTCTCCAGCTAGCTCCTACATTACACACACACACACACACACACACACACACACACACACACACACAAACACGTATAATATTTATTTTTTACATAGATTATATCCTTGTACCCCTTCATCCCTGGTCTCCATTTCCCTGAGAGAATCCTCTATTGTTCTCTAGACAAGTTGAGTGGGTATCCTCCTATATTGGTTTTTTTCCTGTATAGTTTTAAAATCATTCCCTTTTGTCTGTTTTTTTTAACATGGGAATTTTAAATGTCCAGTGATCCTTAACAACCTGATCATATTTAAAAATGACATATTAAGCCTTGGAAAAAGAAGAACAAGGCAAACCAAAAATCAGTAGACGGGAAGAAATAATAAAGATTAGGGCAGAAATTAATGAAATAGAAACAAAAAGAACAATCCAAAGAATTAATGAAACAAAGAGTTGGTTCTTTGAAAGGATAAACAAGATTGATAAACCCTTAGCAAATCTGACCAAAAGAAAGAGAGAAGAGACACAAATTAATAAAATCAGAGATGAACAAGGTAACATCACAACAGATTCCAGAGAAATTCAAAAAATCATAGGGACATACTATAAAAGCATATACTCCACAAAGTATGAAAATCTGAAAGAAATGGATGATTTCCTTGATCTATATGACCTTCCTAAATTAAATCAAAATGAGATTAATCACTTAAATAGACCTATAACAAACATGGAGATCTAAACAGTTATCAATAATCTCCCAACTAAAAAAAGCCCAGGCCCAGATGGATTCACTGCTGAATTTTACCAGACTTTTAAGGAAGAGCTAACACCATTGCTTCTTAAGCTTTTCCAGGAAATAGAAAAAGAAGGAATTCTACCAAACTCCTTCTATGGGGCCAGCATCACCCTGATACCAAAACCAGGCAAAGATAGAACAAAAAAAGAAAATTACAGACCAATCTTCCTCATGAACATAGATGCAAAAATTCTCAACAAAATATTGGCAAACAGAATACAAGAGTATATCAAAAAGATCATTCACCCTGACCAAGTAGGCTTTATCCCAGAGATGCAGGGATGGTTCAATATACGCAAATCTATAAATGTAATACATTATATAAACGGGTTGAAGGACAAAAATCACTTGATCATCTCCTTGGACGCAGAGAAAGCATTTGACAAAATCCAACATCCCTTCATGATAAAAGTCCTACAGAGACTGGGAATAGAAGGAACATATCTCAATATAATAAAGGCTATTTATGACAAACCTACAGCCAACATATTACTAAATGGGGAAAAACTGGAAGCTTTTCCACTAAAATCAGGAACAGGACAAGGGTGTCCACTGCCCCCACTTTTATTTAATATGGTTTTGGAAGTCTTAGCCATAGCAATAAGGCAAGAGACACACATAAAAGGGATACAAATTGGAAAGGAAGAAATCAAGTTATCATTATTTGCAGATGACATGATTCTATACATAAAGGACCCTAAAGACTCTACTAGCAAGCTGTTAGAGCTGATCAAAACCTACAGCAATGTAGCAGGATACAAAATAAATATACAAAAATCAGTAGCCTTCACATATGCTAACAACAAACACACAGAGGATGAAATCAGAGAATCACTCCCGTTCACAATTGCATCAAAAAAAATAAAGTACCTTGGAATAAACCTAACCAAGGAAGTAAAGAATCTCTACAATGAGAACTTTAAAACACTCAAGTGAGAAATTGCAGAAGACACTAGAAAGTGGAGAAACATCCCTTGTTCCTGGATTGGAAGAAACAATATTGTGAAAATGGCAATCTTACCTAAAGCAATCTACACATTTAATGCAATCCCTATCAAAATTCCAAAGGCTTTCTTCATGGAAATAGAAAAAACAATCCAAAAATTCATTTGGAATCACAAAAAACCTCGAATATCGAAAATAATACTGAGCAACAAAAAAGAGGCTGGTGTTATCACCATACCTGATTTTAACCTATACTACAGAGCCATAGTAACAAAAACAGCATGGTACTGGCACAAAAACAGACATGTAGATCAGTGGCACAGAATAGAGGACCCAGATGTAAGCCCAAGTAGCTATAGCTACCTGATATTCGATAAAAATGCCAAAAATACTCATTGGAGAAGAGACAGCCTCTTCAGCAAATGGTGTTTTGAAAACTGGATATATATCTGCAGAAGGATGAAAATAGATTCTTCTCTCTCACCATGCACAAGAATTAAGTCCAAATGGACTAAAGACCTTAACATCAGACCGGAAACTCTGAAACTGCTAGAGGAAAAAGTAGGGGAAACCCTTCAACATATTGGTCTTGGCAAAGACTTTCTGAATACAACCCCAATTGCTCAGGCAATAAAACCACAGATTAACCACTGGGACCTAATGAAATTACAAAGATTTTGCACCGCAAAGGACACAGTGAAAAAAGCAAAGAGGCAACCTACAGAATGGGAAAAAAATCTTCGCCAGCTATATATCTGATAGAGGATTAATATCTAGGATATACAAAGAACTCAAAAAGTTAAATAATAAGGAATCAAACAAGCCAATCAAAAAATGGGCTATGGAGCTAAATAGAGAGTTCTCAAAGTAAGAAATACGAATGGCATATAAGCACCTAAAAAAATGTTCAACGTCACTAGTCATCAGGGAAATGCAGATTAAAACTACATTGAGATTCCATCTCACTCCTGTCAGATTGGCCACCATCATGAAAACAAATGATCATAAATGTTGGCGGGGATGTGGAAAAAAAGGAACCCTTCTGCACTGCTGGTGGGAATGCAATCTGGTCCAGCCATTGTGGAAAACAGTGTGGAGGTTCCTAAAACAGCTAAAGATTGATCTACCATATGACCCAGCTATAGCACTCCTAGGCATATATCCAAAGGACTCATCTCATTTCCTTAGAAGTACGTGCTCAACCATGTTTATTGCTGCTCAATTTATAATAGCTGGGAAATGGAACCAGCCTAGATGTCCCTCAACAGATGAGTGGATAATAAAAATGTGGCACATTTATACAATGGAGTTCTACTCAGTGGTAAAGAAAAATGAAGTTATGAAATTTGCAGAAAAATGGATGGACCTGGAAAGGATTATACTAAGTGAGGTAACCCAGGCCCAGAAAGCCAAGTACCACATATTCTCTCTCATATGTGGATCCTAGCTACAGATGACTGGGCTTCTGTGTGAGAATGAAAATACTTAGTAGCAGAGGCCAGTAAGTTAAAAAGGAGACATAAAGGGTAGAGAAAGGAAGGGAGGAGGATACTTAATAGGTTGATATTGTATATATGTAATTACAATGATTGTAATGTGGAGGTAATATGATGGAGAATGGAATTTCAAATGGGAAAGTGTGGGGGTGGGGAGGGAGGGAATTACCATGGGATATATTTTATAATCATGGAAAATGTTAATAAAACTTTAAAAAAAAAGAAAGAAAAACAAAAAAAATGACATATTAATAAGCTAGCTGAAAGTTTGTTAAATGGTGGATTTCATTGTACAATGGGGACATGGCTGAACTATTTCATTTGTAGAGCTAAACTGAAGCAGCCATGGTCTTTTCTCTTGGGCATGTTAGTTCTTCTAGAAAGAAATCTATTCTCCTTCAAGGGAATTAGTATAGCTACTCTGTAACTAAAGTAACTTTATGGGAGACCTCATTTACTATTTAGACTTTTGACCTTATTTGCAATACATTTCTAATGGTATATTAACGAACTGAGAGGAAGAAAAGGAGGCTGGGAGGAGACAAAGATTGAGATTAATTTCAGTATTTTC
Organism: Jaculus jaculus; assembly: GCF_020740685.1. Classification (NCBI taxonomy): domain Eukaryota; kingdom Metazoa; phylum Chordata; class Mammalia; order Rodentia; family Dipodidae; genus Jaculus; species Jaculus jaculus. The sequence goes on along the minus strand of NC_059109.1, from coordinate 46,600,582 downwards.
TATTTTTGTTAGTGGCATGGTAAACTTTAGGCCACTACTATTTTAACAATCAATTCACAAACTACATACAAGGTGTCCAGTATATCACTAGATTCCTACCAGCCTCAACTTTCTCTAGAACTCCAAGCATTAACCTCCAATCCTCTGGCAAGCAGAGGTGAGCCAGTAGAGGTTGGTAGAGAATCTGGAATTGTAATGGCTTCTTACACAGATGTTCTAGTTTGTAACTTTCCATTACATACTTCAAGAAACACATGATACTTAAAATTTATGACCATTTCTGGGTATTTTTGGTGGGTGGAGCTGTTTATTTGGCAGTGGTGTTTTGTGACTGCTAGGCAAGGATGCTACCACTGAACCACATCTTAGCCCCTACTTCTGCACCTTTGACTTGGGTTTTGGTTTCCTCTTATGTGCTAACAAAATGACCAGTTACCCCCCTGATTCACTTTTTGTTGTTTTTGTTTTTGGTTTTTTGAAGCAGGGTCTTACCCTAGCCTAGGCTGACCTGTAACTAATTTTGTAGACCAGGCTAGCCTCATACTTATGGCAGTCCTCCTACTTGACCCTCCCAAGTGCTAGGATTAAAGGCATGTGTCACCATTCCTGAGCTGGTTTACACTCTTAAAACTTAATCTGTATTGTTTTTTGTCCTTGTGGATTTATTGCCATTTATTGCTGTTTCAGAAGAATATAGACGTGAATACAGATTCAATTTAATATGGTTAACCAGAAGCCCAGACCAGACAATTTGTGAACTTGGAAAGAGTGTGTATTTATTTATTACACCTCATCCAATTATTTAACAAAACGTAACTGAGGTCCCACTATGTACTTGGCAGTATTTTTTGTTCCTATGTTAGGTCAATGAAGATGTTGCTGACTTAATGGAGTTCAGAAAATTGTTTATTATTTCTAACTTTATTAATAAATCTGAAAACTAGCAGTTTAAGAAAAAGGATATTGTAGGAGATCAGAATAAAATCATTTGCTAATGCCTTAATCTTCAAAAACAAGTAAATTGTCCTAATCAATACATGCTAACACTGTAAGTATATGTATAAGCTATAGAAATTATTCTTCTTAATATTATCACTGTAAGAACATTAGCTTATAAATAGACTTTAGGTCTCTATGATCTAAAATTCACTGCTAAAAGAATACTACAGATGACAGTATAATTGCAGAGCACTGAAAAACAGTTGGCCATTATCAAGAGTAATGGTCCCTTTTAGTACAGGTGGAATTAGAATGCTCCTCAAGAAAACACATGCCATATCTATGCAGCATAATCCTTAGCAACAGTTCAATGATAATACTTTGTTATGCTATATATCAGTGGTTCTCAGCCACCAGTCTGAATATTAGTACCAATCCATGACAAAGCTTTCATCAGTCCATGGCAAAAATGTCATAACATAAGAACTGTCCTTTATCATGTGCTTATGTCTTTAATACACCTTTGTGTTAAAATGTTGTTTAATTAAATGATAGTAGTGATGGATGATATTTGCTTTCTCAGTGTTTGTACTTATCAAAAGAAACTAACAATTCTGGTTTTGAGATATTCTTGAAATTTCCTGCATGAAATCTAATTCTATATGTAATATCAAGGGACAGGTAATAAATAATTGGGATAATTATAGAAAAGGCATTTAAATTATATAACATACTGGTACTTAATAGTTAGATCATAGAACCAATCTTATAATCATAGTAACAACAAAAGAAACAACAGAGCTGGAAAGATGGTTTAGCCATTAAGGTGCTTGCCTGTGAAGCCTAAGGACCCATGTTCTACTTTCCAGATCTCATGTTAGACCCACGAAGGTAGGCAAGTGCAAGGTTACACATGCCCACTAGGTGGCACAAGTGTCTGGAGTTGGATTTCAGTGGCTGAGGACCTAGCATGCCAGTTCTCTCTTTCTCTCTCTTTCTTTCCCACCCCCGCCCTGTCTCCCTCTGTATCTCTCTCACTCTCTATAAAAAAAAAAAGTAACAACATATGACTATATGTTTAGGACCGCTATAGGCATCACAGAATTCAACAATATATGAACATTGGATTTGGAGCTCAGAAAGAGGCAATTCTAGAGCTGTGGTTTTAGTAAAATTTACATAACACAATTGGCAGTTTGTATATATCTAGGAAATATTTTCATCATATAATGTAAAAATAGTGCCAGGACAAGACTTAATTCTGTTTTTGCCACAAGTTTTGAGGTCCTAGCCAACAATTTTTTCTGGGTCTCTATTTCATTATGAAATGAGTTGGATAAATTAGCTTGCCTCTAATATTTTGTTCACCCCAAAAACTATATTTCAACTCCTTTATGGAATTATAAAATAATCTTGATAACAGCTATTCATAATGAATTTGGGTAAGACATGGTGATAGATGCCTGTAATCCCAGTATTCCATAGGATAAGAAAGCCAGAGCTACAAAGTAAGACCCTGTATCCACAAAGTGATAACACTAATGACAGCAATAATAATCATAATTTGGTCAAATTACCATTTACCCAATTATAGAGGGGGATGGGAAAGACCACTTACTGTAACTGGACTTTCAGAGATTGTTATTTACTAGTCATTTATGAGAATCAGCAAAGGTATGAAGGGGACCAAGAGGCTGGGCTCTAACATGTCACCTCTTCCTCATCTAATCCCCATAACACTGAGGGCAGATAAAACTTTTAACTTTTTTAAATTGTACTTATTTTGATCAATGTATGTATGTATGTGATGTATTTTGATTATTTTCATCCGCATTACCTTCTCTTTCCTATCCCTTTCCTCCTTCCACTGGCCCTCTTCTTCCCAACAACTTCCCATCATGGTTGTCCTTTCTGGTTGCCCACTGAGTTTAATTAGGTTGTTTACAAGAGTATGAGTGGGGGTTAGTTAACAGAATATGGTTAACTACTGCCCACTGTAAAAGGAGGCCTCACTCCTTGCCCCAACAACCATTAACTGTCAACAGTTCAATCAGAAGGAGCAGGGCATCATAAGCCTCTCTCCATCCATGACTAAGTCATGACAGGAGCTCAATTTCATGAAGATAACCACAGATACTGTGAATTTATGAATGCAAAGGCCACATCATTCCAGCACCAAGAGTCCCACAGCACTCTTCCTCGACCTCTACTCCTTACATTCTTTCTACCTTCTCTTCAGCTATGGTCCCTGAGCCTTTTAAGGAGTGGGACATATTTCCATTTTAAGGATGGCCACTCACTTATTTTCAGAACTTTGACCAGATGAGTCACTGTAGTAACCACTGTTCACTGTAAAAAGAGGCCTCTCTGATCAAGGCTGAGAGTAACTGTTAATCCATGGCCATACATGTAAATATTTAGAAGTTAGTCTGAGAGACACAACATATTCATTTAAAAAACAACAGTAGAAGCTTCCCACTTTAGGCCTGTGACCAGCTATTGAGCAGGTTTATAGTACTAGGCATGAATTCCTTCCTTCTAGGCTACAAATTCAATCAGAAGTTGGTTATCCCCATAACAGTCATGTCACTTACAGTTACCAGTGGACACAACTTGCTTGTCAGATTGGTTGTGTAGCATGCAGGGTCCACAGCTGGGTAAGAAGACTGTTGCCCTTTTCTACTGCTCACCTTCACAACCTACATATCACCTTCTGGCACTATGAAAGGAAGCCAGCAGAGAGGAAACACCCAGTTCACCTCCAACTTGATTTTTCTATGTCTTAAGCTGCTGATTTAATTCTATCAGTTCCTGGATCATATTATATTGATGTGCTGTTTCTCTATCAACACTTTCAAATTCTCACTCTAGCCCAAGCTAACCTGAAATTCACTATGTAATCTCAGGTCAGCCTCAAATTCACAGTGATCCTCCAACCTTGGACACCCGAGTGCTGGGATTAAAGGCATGCACAATCACACCCTTCCTGTCTCATTTAAGAAAAAAAATTGGGGCTGGATGAATTGCTCAGTGGTTAAGGCATTTACCTACAAAGCCAAAGGACCCAGGTTCAATTCCCCAGTATCCACGTTAGCCAGATACACAAGGGGTCACATTTATCTGGAGTTCTTTGCAGTGGCCAGAGGCCCTGGCATGCCCATTCTCTCCCTCCCTTTCTCTCTCCCTCTTTTTCTGTCAAATAAATAAATAAAAATAAATTTTTTTAAATTTTTTATTTATTTATTGGCAATGAAAAAGAGAGAGAGAGAAAGAAAGAATGGACTTGCCAAGGCATCTTGCCAGTGCAAATGAACTCCAGATGATTGTGCCACTGTTTGCATCCAGCTTTACATGGATATTGGGTAATCAAACATAGACCCGCAAGCTTTACACACAAGTGTCTTCAGCCACTGACCCATCTCCCCAGCCTTTCTGCCTCATTTTTTGGGATGAATTCTTGTCAAAAACGATGAGACATTTAAGATGTGTTCTTCTGACTACACAAAAAGATAATACACTGTTCATCATCAACAGTACATTCATACTTTCCATTCTGCTCCCTCCTGCTGTCTTTCAATTATTTTTATTTTTATTTTTATTTATTTATTTATTTTAATTTTTTGGTTTTTCAAGGCAGGGTCTCATGCTGGCTGGCCCAGGCCAACCTGGAATTCACTATGTAGTCTCAGGGTGGCCTTGACCTCACGGTGATCCTCCTACCTCTGCCTCCCAAGTGCTGGGATTAAAGGTGTGCACCACCACACGTGGCTTCCTGCTGGCTTTCAATTATTTTTTCTGATAAATGACTGCATTCCTAGGCTTTAGGGAATACCACATATGTAGTTGTGGTTTGTTTTTTTTTTTTTTTAGAATCCAAAGAAATAGAAAACAACAATCAAATAGGTTGCCTTCCTCCTTTCTCCTCTGCAGGGCAGCCCTGTTATTGAACCTGAGGACCCTGATGCAATGTGTTACATCCTGACCCTCCTGCTGATTCTGAACATGCACATGGAGCAACTACCAGACTTTTTACACCAGTGATCCCACATATGGGCCTCATTCTATACAGTATAGCACCAGGGTGTCCTACAGGATTATGGATCCCCAGCACCCACACAGAAGCCAGGCATGCTGTGCAGGGTGGGGGTAGGGGCTGCAGAGATGGCTTAATGATTATGGCACTTGCCTAAGAAGCCTAAGACCCATGTTCAACTCTCCAGATACCACGTAAGCCAGACACACAAGGTGATGCAGCACAAAGGTCATACATGTGCACAAGGTGGCACAAGTGTCTGGAGTTCAATTCCAGTGGCTGGAGGTCCTGGTATGCCAATTATCTCCCTCTCTCTCTCACAGATTCTCATAAAAAATGTAAATATATAGTGGTGAGTGATTAAAGACACCCAACATCAACCTCTGGCCTCTATATGCACATGCACACATGTGCACATACACCTGCATAAACACATGCATACACACATGTACATATGCCAAAATAAACAAACATATTAAATATAGTTTATACTTTCATTTTTCATTTTCATCTTTAGACCTTGAGCACCACTAAGACCAAAAAAATTCCGTTTATCCCATTAGAAAATAAAGTCAGATATTTAACTATTACTGTACCTAAATGTTTTTAAAAAGACATTCATGGGCTGGAGAGATGGCTTAGCGGTAAAGCGCTTGCCTGTGAAGCCTAAGGACCCCTGTTCAAGGCTCAAATCGCCAGGACCCACATTAGCCAGATGCACAAGGGGGTGCAGGCGTCTGGAGTTCGTTTGCAGTGGCTGGAGGCCCTGGTGTGCCCATTCTCTCTCTCTGTCTCTGTCTCTGTCTCTCTGTCTCTGTCTCTCTCTCTCTATCTGCTTCTTTCTCTGTCACTTTCAAATAAATAAATAAAAATAAATAAAAAATTTATTCATTATTTAGACATTAATACCAAAAGTAGAAAGAATCTATAGCTTACTTCTAAAATGATTCAAAACATCTTTATAAAACTAGACACATGAATACAACTAAACATGGGAAGTTCATTAGACAGAAATATACTGAAATAATATACATATAACCTGTTTATTTTCCTTTAGCACCTTCAATTCTGCATTCATTTCAGAATTATCTTGAATTTGCCGCTGAAGTAACTGTTGCATATGTTGAAAAGAAATGATGATATCCTTTCAAAATATATAAATTTGATATATTTCTAAGTTTATTCTTCAGATATATTTTCTATTTTCTTAACCTCCTATATTACAGCTTAATTTCAATATCTTATATCAAACTAATGACACATTTTAAAAGTTATTGTCTAAAGTTATTTCTATTACATTAGTTCTTACAAAGTACTATTTCCAAACTCCATTAAATCATTAATATTTTTAAATAGATCATATATTCAGACATTATTGAAAAATATGAAGAACCCAAAACTAAAAAGTTAACTTTGGTTGATATTTCCTACCCTTGAATAGTAAATATCTTTCTACTAAAATATTTTATAAGCTATATTATAAAGTGCCATAATCAGGCTGAAGAAATCACTTAGTGGTTAAGGCACATGCCTGTGAAGCCTAAGGACCCAGGTTTGATTCCCTAGTACCCACATAAGCCAGATACACAAAATGGCACATATATCTTGAGTTCATTTGCAGTGGCTGGAGGCCTGATGTGCTTATATACACACACTCTCTTTTTTTTTTTTTTTTCACTATCTCTCCCACTTTTCCTCTCTCAAATAAATAAGCTAATTAAATTAAATAAATAACATAGTAGATAAGGGAATCATGAATCAAATGGAGAAAAAATAGGAGATAATAAAGGACAAAAGTTTTCACAAACTTTTCTTCAAATAGAATAATTATAAATTTCCAATAGATTCAAATGAGAGAATAAAAGCCTACATTGTGGGCTGGAGAGATGGCTCAGTAGTTAAAGGTGTATTGTGGCAAAGCCTGACTATCTGGGTTAAATTCTCCAATATCTATGTAAAGCCAGATTCACAAAGTAGACTATACATCTGGAGTTTGTTTGCAATGGAAGAGGCCCTGGCACTCCCATATTCATAGTCTCTTACTCTCTAAACAAAAATACTTTTTTTAAAAACCAGCAAGGTATATATGAATATATTTCAATAATTATCTGCCAGGGCACCACTGTTCTAAACAAAAAGCCTGACTTTTTACAAATGGAAGCATAGCCAGGTGTGATGGCTCACACCTAAAGTCCCAACACTTGAGAGGCTGAGACAGGAGGATCACCCACAAGTTTGAGACAAATCTGGCCTATACAGTGAGTTCCAAGCTAAGCTGGCCTAAAGCGTGAAGCCTTGTCTCAAAAAAACCAAAACCAGGTCTGGAGAGATGGCTTAGCAGTTAAGGCACTTGCCTGCAAAGCCAAAGGACCCAGGTTCAATTCCCCAGGACCCATGTAAGCCAGATGCACAAGTGGTTGCATGCATCTGGAGTTCGTTTGCAGTGGCTGGAGTCTATTCCCGCACCCACCCCTGCCTATTTCTCTCCCTCTCTCTCAAACAAATAAATATAATATTTAAAAAAACAAAAACCAAAAAAAAAATGGAAGTACATATGTGAAAGTATACATATTTCCACCCAACATACATTAACTGAATGCTTACTCTGTAACATTGCCAAACATGATTCCATTTGTAATTTAGTTTATTTGCTTTCCACACTATAACTGATTTTTAAAATATTTACTTCTAAAATATCTTATGGTTGCTTACCTGTTTTTCTTCTTGAAGATGGATAATCTCCTCATTAATTTTCTTATTTAATTCCAGTTCCTTCAAAATTGAAAATTTTTAAAGTTTTAATAGCAAATTCTGTATTCAACTCATTACCCATATTTATTTAGTTGAAAGAATGGCTTTAATGAATTGAGGAAAAGTACCAGAACCCAATGTAGGCTAGCACAAACATAAATATAAAAACTATAAAATGTTTCATCTCCAAAACTGTGTAGAGCCTCCATTGTGCCACAAAGCTACCTGAAGCCATATTAAAATGGGAATAAAATGGTTATGGCCAAATTTCATTATCCTAAGGTCTTACAAATGGCAAAAATTTGTCTAGCATCTTTTGAAAAATATGCTCACCCCTTAATGTTTTACTTGTTTAACTTTATAAGAAAATATTTTATGCTGAAATTCTCATACATCTTATTACAAAGTATTAATTTTATAAATGTATATTTAATCAAGTACCATGTTGAGCCTCTCTTGGAGTTCTTCACATCTTTGTTCTTTAATTGTTAGGTTGATGTTTTCTTCTTCTGCCTTACACTGACATGCAGCTTTGGACTTTATCAAGTCTGAAGCTACATCTTTTAGTTCCTAAACATAATAAGTATAAAAAGGAAATATCAAAGCAAGGGATTTTCATGACAGCTTCAAAGTCAACCTTTATACATATAACCTATCAACTTAATATTACTGATTCATCAAAGTCGACTTCCCCTGCCTCCCTTGTAAGATGAGCTAGGGTACGAATGCTATGCATGGTGATGGAACAGGCATGGCCAATCACATGGGGATAGAGCACATGACTTGGGGTCATAGTAAGACTAGCTAATGAATGAACTCAACAACCAGATGTAATATGTTTTAATTCTTTGATTATCAACCAACATCAACAAACCTCTTAGATTCTTAAGTTCATTAGCATCTAGCAAAAAATTTATGTATGAAATAATTACAATATAATGTGATGAATGTTTCATTGTAGAAAAGTACATTTGCTTGCAAGCATCAAGAAGGCATACAAAAAAGTGGTGTCTGAACTGAGTCTTTAAAGATAAATTTGCAAAGAGAACAAAAATGAATACATTCTAAGCAAAATGTCCTACATGCAAAAAGTCATAGAAACATGAAAAAGTACAGTATGTCGCAAGGAAACAGAAATATGACCTGGCTTTTTAGCTATTGGCTATAGATTGGTGAGACTCCAATACTGTTGAAAGGGATCAGTAAGTCCTAGAATTTTTCATTTTATCTGTGGTAGTGGGAAATTACCAAAGGACTCAGAGAAGGAAAATAGCATAACCAGAGTTACACTTTAGAAAAATAATTCTAGAAGTGTTGTGAAGGAGAGAACTGAGGAATGGAAGTCTTTATTTGTGAACTTATCCAGTAAGTTTACTATCAAAATCCTGATAGGTCAACTTCTGAATGGGTATACAATTGATTATACTGTAGTTCCATGTACTTAGTACTGAATACTAAATATACCAGGATCTGATCTTTAAAGTTTTGACTATATAACATGTGAGTTGTCTTCATATTTTGGAAGAACTCTACATTATAAGGGTCCACTGCCCCCATATCCCCAAGATACTAAATACTTGCTTTATAAGCATGAGGCCAGACTTGGCTCCAATACATCAGGACCTGGTGTCACACAGAATAACACTAGGCAGACAGTGGAGGCAGGACTTCAAGCTTCTGTGTACAATAGTGACAGCTCTGCAACCACAGCAGCAACCACTGGGGTCAGTGCTGATGGAAGAGCCATGTCCATAGTAGGGAGAAGAAGCAACTCGTTTTGTGCTGCAGTGTTAGATACTATACAATCTCTTTTGTTTCTAGACATTTGTCAAGTCTCACATGATCAACTTTTTCCAAATCACTTTTTGCTAAGTCAGCCAGCCTGCAATTAAGAATCCTGCATAATGTTAACACCTTAAATTTTAAAGATTTAGGTTAACCACTATGTAAGTAACAAACTTGACTCTTTAACAGAAAAAAATTGAGGTAAGAAGATAGTAAGATTACCAAAATAACCTATCTTTTCATTATGCTTTATTTTCTTCCTTCCTTTCCTCCCTCTTTTCTTCCCCTCCCCTACCTTCCCTCTCTTTTTCTTTTTTCATTCTTTCATTTTCTTTCTACTGGGGATTTTACCCAGGGCACTGTTCATGCTAGGCAAGTGCTCTACCACTGAGCTATTATTGCCAACCTTTTGTTGTTGTTCTGGGGACTGTAGCTGAGGCTTTAATTGACTATGTAGCTCAGGCTGGCCTTAAGCTCAGCAATCTGCTTAGCTCCCAGCTAGTGGCTATTTTGGAGGAGTGTTGCGGGGGGGGGAGGCTTTGGGGTGTTAGACCCCATCTTCTCCCTTACCAGAGCTCAGCTCATTGTCCTGCTGTTTTCTGCCAGCTGCTATAGCAAGAAGAGATGTCCAGCTTCTGCTCTACCAGGCTTTCCTTCCATGGTAAGACTTCCTCTCAAGACTGTAAGATGAAATAAACCTTACCCCTAACCCCATCAGTTGCTTTTGGCCCGGTGTTTTGCCCCAGCAATGTGAAGGTAACTACTATGCCATCCTCTCTCCACACTGCCCTGTGCCCTATAGGGCAAAGGACAAATGATCTTCTAGCTCCCAAGTGAGTTAAATCTGTAGGACATGTCAGTAAGCTAGAAAGCAAAAGAAATCAATGTACTTCCCCACCTCCTACCCTCTCTGATCACAATCTGGCAATGGTTTGGAATCTTTACATAGCCTCTACCTATCTTCTACTGCTGTAGCTACAGTTCTGTCCAAACTGCCCCAGCTCTTTCACTCCCTGTCCTTTCAGGTATAGTAATCACCCCAGGCAACATTTTTCCATGAGGTGCTTCACTGTCCCTTGTTTATTCCCCTAACTGTTCACAGTGATAGAAGTAGCCTCTTCAGCAAAGTTCCCTTGGCTACCATTTCCAATATATCACCTGTTTCCTGCCCAAGCCTGTTTAAGACATATAAAATGAAAAATAGGGCTGGGGAGATGGCACAGTGGTTAAAGGCACTTCATGCAAAGCCTGACAGCCTGGATCTTATTTCCCAGTATTCAAGTAAAGCCAGGTGCACAAGAGACCCTGGCACACCCATATGTTCTCTCCCTCCCCCTCCCTCCCCCCTCCCTCCCTCCCTCCCTCCCTCCCTCCCTCCCTCCCTCCCTCCCTCCCTCCCTCCCTCTCTCTCTCTCTCTCTCTCTCTCTCTCTCTCTCTCTCAAATAAATAAAAAAATTTAAATGATATTTCAAGAATAGGAGAGCTTTTGTATAAAACACAGGGTGAGAATATCACTTAGGATACTTTGATTACCACTATAAAAAAAACCTCACAACTAGTTGGACATGGTGGCGTGGCATATGGCTTTAATTCCAGCATTCAAGAGGAACAGGTAAGATGATTGCTTTGAGTTTGAGTCTAGCCTGGAAACTGCAGAGTGAGTTCCAGGTCAGCCTGGGCTAAAGTGAAACCCTAACCCCTACTCAAGAAAAAAAAAACAATAAAACTCATAGCTAAGCCATCAGATCATAAAGAAGTTTTCTCCTACATGACAGGGAGCCCAAAGTTAGGCAGGTTCTAGTGTTTGTTGATTTTTGGATTCAGTGTATGTTACTGAAGACAAGTCATTTTAATTTTTTTGCTTTCCACTTGTAGGACTCTTCTTTCTTAGACAAGTCATAAGAGCCAATTCAGAATTGTATGATGACTGGGATTTTGTTTTGTTTTGTTTTTGTTTTGTAGATACAGTCTTGCTATATAGCCCAGGACAGTCTTAAATTCACACTCCTCCTGTGTCAGTTTCCTAAGTATTGGGATTGCAAGCAGGCTCAGCTCTTGGGACTCTTCATCAAAGAACCAACATCAACATAAAGGTTTCCTGGAACCACCTTCTGATTGATAGAAATGACCATATGCTCATTCTTGAACCACACAGTGACATGAGGAATAGAGTGACACTGGCTTACTAGACTGAACATGTACAAAAAAAAAGAAAAGCTGCTTAGAAGACACCATGACTATTACAAGAGGCTCAGCTAACATTTTAAATTCAGAGTGTTTAAATTTTCATTCATTACAAAATACTATGCATAACAAAGTAAAGGCAAATGGAAAATATTTTTGTAAGTTGCTTAACTTTGACTAATTTACCTACTCTGCTTATGTCTCTAAACAAAGAAGCTATTGGATCCAGTTAGTGGTCTTCAAATTGTGCTATGAGAATACTTAACGGTTCCATGTTAAGAGTTTCTTAAAAAGGAAAGCCAACAGGTATAGCTCCAGAGATAATCCAAATATAAGAGTTATGAAGTCATGGAGGCTTCCACCCAGACTTCAAAGGCTTTAACGGTCAGGCAATGTGTGGCAGATCAGGATCCTTTTAGGTAGCCCTGAGAGAGCAATACAAGAAGCTGTGATAGTAAAGCTAAAGATGCAAAGAAGCCTCAGAAAGCTAGAGAGGCCAGGCACACGGGAAGCCTGTGGAGAGTCCATCTGGGCTGCAAATGAAGAGACCACGTGGTAGAACAGCTCAAACCAAAAGAACTTAGGATGCTATGTGCTCTGAATGCTAGACAGAGAGCTATAGGACTTAATGTTTGCTCTATTGGGTCTTGGTCTAATTCCTCCTTTCCATGCCTTCAATTCCTCCATTTTGGAATGTGAATGTTTACTCTGCCATTGTAGGTTGGAAATATGTAACTTGTTTTTAACTTTTACAGGAGCTTATAGCTAAGAGTTGCCTTGAGTCTCAGAAGAGATTTGTACTTGGACTTTGAGAAACATTGGGACTGTTAAAACTTTGGGGAACCTTAGAGAATGGCTAAATTTTGCATTTTGCATTATGAAATGAACATGAACATTTGGGAACATGAGGTGAAATATTTTGATTTGAATAATTGTTCAATCATCAGGCTCATTTATTGGAGGCTTGGTTATTAGCTGACAGGTTTAGGTGATGTGACAGGAACATGAGGACTCTGCCTTCAGGAATGAAATAATCCTCTGATGGATCAAAACTGTGAATAGTCTATGGTGAGGTGGTGGAACTGCGCATGGTAGGGTCTAGTTAGAGAAAGTAGGTCACTAAGGGAGTGTCCTTGGAAATTATATCTTGCTCTGTCCCCTTCCTGTTACTACTCTCTCTGCTTTCTGTCAACCTTGAGGTAAGGAGCTTCTATTACATAGTCCTACACCCAAGATATTCTCTCTCACTAGAGGCCCAAAACTATGAACTAAAACCTGTAAAAGTGAGAGACAAAAAAATTCCTTTCTTTAAGTGGTTTATATAAGGTATTTTGTCACAGCAATTGAAAGTCCAACAACACCCCTATTTTAACAAATATATGATTTCTGATGGACAATTCAGGAGAGAAAAACTTACAGCATGAATTGTATATGCTGCTATTATCTCTGGAATTATTAAGATCCCAAGTATTAGAGCCAAATTTTCCTATATTCCAATCTTGGTTCTACTTTCCTTGCTGTGAAATTTTAGGCAGTAACTTAACTTCATTTTTCTTCCAAGTTTCTCATCTGTAAAATGTAGATAATAAACTTTTTTAAATCCTTGGGAGGTAATAACCCATGCAGCAGTGTTTTCTCAGTATCTAGTTTGTGCTGGACATGGTACCAGCTATTACTAATGTACTAAATAAAAGGGATTCTGTGCTATAGATACAATGTAATGTACAAGTATATTTCCTGCTTGTAAAATACTCTGATACATTAATAAATGTCATGAATCATTAAGTGGTGTTTTATTTATTTAAAGAATTAAGGTTCATTCTCTCTAGCTAATGACAATGAGTTATTCCTTTGTGTAAGTAAACTCATTAAGAAAAAGTACTTTGTAAACTGGGTGTGGTGGCTCACGCCTTTAATCCCAGCACTCAGGAGGCAGAGGTGGGAGGATTGCTGTGAGTTCGAGGCCACCCTGAGACTCCATAGTGAATTCCAGGTCAGCCTGGGCTACAGTGAGACCCTACCTTGAAAAATAAAAAAAAGAAAAAGAAAAAGTACTTTGGAGCCGGACATGGTGGCGCATGCCTTTAATCCTAGCATTCAGGAGGCACATGTAGGAGAATCGCCATGAGTTCAAGGACACCTTGAGACTACCTAGTGAATTCCAGGTCAGCCTGAGCTAAAGTGAGACCCTACCTCAAAAAAAAAAAAAGAAAAAGAAAAAGTGCTTTGTTTCATACTTAATTTATATCCCACAGTACATTAACATATTCAAGAAACCTTTAACCACTGAGCAGTCTCTCCAACCACACATTAATATATTCATAAATCTAAGAGTAACTAAAATTGTATTAATATATGTGATAAAGAATAATAAGCATGAAGAAGATGTGACCTACCTTCATTTAAAATAAAATTTGATGATGTTCAGCATGGTCTTCAACCATACCACCATGAACATACCAATCTCATCTGATTTACTCAGCATAAAATAAACGGCAGCCAAACTGAATATATTAATGATATAATAGTTGGTTTGCAAGGTTGCTAAGACAACAGAAGGCACATGTACAGTGCCAAGGGCTTAGCCACTGACTAATTCAGGGAGCTTTAATCCATTCAATGAGCACAGCACTTCAGATTACTATGTTACAGAAAAGTACACCTGGTTTAAGCATGAATAGACCAGTGCAGTTGTGTTAGAAATACTTGAAAAATAAAGCTTAGCAGATAGTAATTAACTATGTTAACTTTGAAAGAACATCCTATTTTATGACTAGAAAATAATCTTGATTATTGTAACTCACATCCCTTAATGGTGAGTTTAAAATGAGCGAATTGTGCATTTTAACTGCAAATTCGAATATATTCTAGTCAATAGTTATAGAAATAAGACAGTGTAATAAATCAGTATTCTAGTTCACAAGCTAAGTGGTCTTTGATGGAACACACTGAAAAATATAATTTATTGTTTTCACCACTTACAACACTAGTAAATATTCAAAGAATAAGGTGATAGTTGAAATAACTATAAATACTAATAGTTGGAAAAACAAACCTTACAATTTCAGTATCTTAATTTCTCAGAATTTATGAAATTAACTGAAAGACAAAATATCTGCTAAAGGATACTCAAGTTTTAGTCTCAATTCAGGTTTAGAGACTGTTCAACCAATATGTATTGTTATGCAGTGTTTAATCAAACACTCCTAGAGTAATAAATGTTTTATGTTCAAGTGCTTCTATCTTTTAAAATAGATACCAATGATATTGACTTTAACATAATGTATAACTTTCTTTACAAAACAATGTTCCTAAAATCATTTTCAAGATACTTTTTAGGAAGAAAGGTAAGTTTTAGAAAATTGACAATGTTTGGGTTTTTTAAATTGGGTTTTCATAAAGCAAGATATACCTATATGAAGTAAGTAAGCATTCAGTTATTATAAGGCTTGCTTTATGCTCATGATGTGTTCAAGGCTCACTCCTAAGCTACAATATTCTACTCATAAGAAGTACAAGGCTAAAACTTACAGTCAGTCACTTATATTCCTTATAATTCAGTAAGTAAGGATTGGCTTTCGAAAGGTTTTTCCTCTTAAAAGTTACAAAATACAACAAACTTTGATTTTTTTCTGTATTTTTCAATAACTGAAAATGTGTAGCTATTGGAATCAGCAGCCTTTAAGAGATATCCTAAAATATATCAGTTTCTATTAAAATACTTTTTATGAAATAATACAGGTGAGAGGAATAGGGATTGAAGACAAATACATAGCTCACAAATGTAAAAATTTAAAACTCTTTCTCTTCATCATATATATTAATTTTTAGAGCATAATAAGTTAAAATCAAAGACTTCCATGAAATGATTTTCTACTGAAAAATATTCTTTTGATTTTACTACCTTTATAAGCTTTTAAATATCCTGAACTTTTAGTACATTATCTGTTTTCTAACCATTTTATTCAAAGCTGTTAGTGTAGCAAATAAACAGCACATGCTTTGATCTCATCAAATTACAACTTATAGTGTCTACAGTCATAAATACTGAGCTGTTTTCTCCTTCACCCCTCCTTTCTGGCATGGGGTAGTCTGTTTAGCATCACAATCTCCTTGAGTGTTCTGACATTTACTCAGAAAAACAGCAGAGGTTATGAATGCTGCTCACAGATCCTATCAGGAATTCTTCAAGACTGCCATAATAATGAACTCTCAGACAGACCTGGAATACCTAGTTTTATCTAACAACTGAGTTTGATCTGTTTAACTTTGCTGCACAAAAAAAGGAACACCACCTTATCACAACCAGTGACTTAACTGTTCTGGACAAGATCAAAAAACAGTATAAAATAAAACTGAAAATTATCTGAGAAAATTAAAGACCTGAGGCTTTAAATGAGTGATATAACCAATGGTGATAGACTTGACTAACTTCTAAAAAATATATTCTTAAGATTAAAATGAAAACTACATAAAATTTACAAAATTAGTATATTAGAATGTCAAAATATTTTTTAAATATTTTATTTACTTACTTGAGAGAGAGGGGGAATGAAAGCAAGAAAGGAACAGGCAGCTAGAGAATGGGTGTACCAGGGCCTCTAGCTACTGCAAACAAACTCCAGACACATGCACTACCTTGTGCATCTGGCGTACATGGTACTGGAGAATCAAACCTGGGTTCATAGGTTTCATAGGCAAGCACCTTAACCACTAAGCCATCTCTCTAGCTCCAAAAATATTTTAAAATTAGCTGTCACAATGCATTTTATATTCCTCACTCTAGTAGTTATTCTGACTTTGAAGTCTCAGAGGTAACAAAATCCTTTCCTTTACTCCATATGATTCTCTTACAAGAACAATTCAGCAACATGACACCATTAGGGTTTAGATGTGAAGTACTCTCCAGAAACACACATAGGCTCATTGATGAAGGCTTGGTCCCTACCTAGTGGTGCTATTTTAGGAGGTTCTAGAAATTCTAGGAGGTAAGGGCCTACTTAAAATATATGCCACTGAGGTCATGGCTTTGGTGCTATATCTTCTTTCAGACCCTCTGTGTTTTCACCATGAGATGAACTACTTTGTTCCACTACACTTCTTGTCAAGATGTTCTTCCTTACCAGGACTCAAGCAATGGTGCCAAGGACTATGGGCACCATATGAAAGCCTTGAAACTGTAAGCCAAAATGAATCCATCTTCCTCCTAAGCTCATTCAGCTAACATACACACTGACACGAATGTTTTCTATAGTGCCAAGAGGCCACAAATACATGACTACAGTATATTTAGGTGGCCCTGGCCAAGGCTCCAAGGCTTAGGGAAAAATAAGACAAGTGTTTACAAGCAGTACCATTTCACTCATGCATAAAGACACTTTTCATCTTCAACCAAGGGTATCTCCCAATGGCCTTACATGAGCTTCAGTGTACTCAATAGGTCCAAGTCTTAAAATATATGTTAGAAACTGTCTATTTTGTTATAATGAAATATGTGTTTTTATTTAATATAAAAAAATATTACTTTGGTACAGAGGAGCCTCAGATAGCTGATTCTAAAAGGTAAGCCAAGCCAGATGTGGTGGCCCATGTCTTTAAATACCAGGTCTCAAGGAAGCAGAGGTAGGAGGATCACTGTAAATTCCAGGCCAGTGTGATAATACACAGTAAATTCCAGGTCACCTTGTGATACAGCAAGACCCTATCCTGCAAAATCAAAAACCAAAAACAAAACAAAATCACCAAAAAAAGGTAAGCCAGAAGAAAACTGAGCAGACCAATACTGAGACAAGATCAGGCACATTCAAAATGGTATGGCAGGTAGATCAGTCCTATCTCAGGACAAGCCCACAGGTCTTATGAACCTCAAGTACAGGTGTGTGTTTGGATGACACAGTGATTCCACAGTGGATGGGTCAATGACATAAAGGAATCTTTTTTGTCATTCTATGTGACACTGATGGCAGCAGTCAGTCGCCATCTTGAAAGAGAATCTATTGTTAAAAACCGAAGGGTTGAAGAGATGGCTTAGCAGTTAAGGCATAGGCCTGCCAAGATTCAACCCTCCAGGACCCATGTAAGCCAATGCATGTGTCTAGAGTTCATTTGCAGTGGCCTAAGGCCCTAACAGGCCCTTTCTATCTGTCTCTTTCTCTCTTTCTCTCAAATAAATAAAATAAGTAATAAAAATAAAACTGAGCCACCCCTTAGGCCTGAGATCAAGGACCCTCAATCTGGCTTGCCACAATCCCCAGGTGACCGAGCCCACAGAAGCAGTTATGGAAAGCACAGGAGTTAGGAGACTGGCTCAGGCTGGGAAGTACATAAAGAGATGGCCCTCCTCCCAGTGTCCAGGGACTATATCATCAACTGAGAATTATTTGAGAGATCTGGAACAGCAGATGAATCAAATTCTAGAGGTACCTATCTGTCATTTATTGTTGTTGAGCCTGAGAATTTGAAGATCCGAGGGTATACATGATACCCATAGCAGCATCCCTTTAGCAAGAAGCCTGGCAACACAAAGGCAGGTCCCCTGCCTCTACCCATCTCAGTACTGTTGTTATTTCCCACAGTCTCAATGTACTTAGGAGACATACCCTCTGGTAAAACACCCCCTAGAGGTATGAGGTGAGAAATCTGGGAAGAGTGAGATAATCTGCTTCCAAGAAAAGCTGCTACTGTACAGCTCAATTATTCCATGGGATTTCTTTTTTAATAATATTTTTATTGATTTATTTGAGAAAGAGAGAGATAGATAGAGATATAAAGAATTAGAGAATGAGCCTTCAGCCACTGCAAACGATCTCTAGATGCATGTGCTACCTTGTGTATCTGGCTTATATGGGTCCTGGGCAATCAAACTCTGGTCCTTTGACTTTGCAGGCAAGCACCTTAACCATTAAGCCATATCTCCAGTCCCGGATTTCTTTTTTTATTTTCTACACATGGAGTAAGATTTTTACTGATTGTGTTTGTTTTAATTTTATGTTTTTATTTACTGTTCTCCTTCATATACTCATCTTTGTTTATGTTTTTCTTCCATTTTGGAGCATTTTTTTCTTCTCCTTGTTTCTGTTTTTCTTTTTTGTCCCCTGTGATTCCTGACCTTCCTACATACAGTCACACTTGGACTTATGCTTTCTGGTTTTAAGAAAACTATTCATGGGCTGGAGAGATGGCTTAGCGGTTAAGCGCTTGCCTGTGAAGCCTAAGGACCCCGGTTCGAGGCTCGGTTCCCCAGGCCCCACGTTAGCCAGATGCACAAGGGGGCGCACGCGTCTGGAGTTCGTTTGCAGAGGCTGGAAGCCCTGGTGCGCCCATTCTCTCTCTCTCCCTCTATCTGTCTTTCTCTCTGTGTCTGTCGCTCTCAAATAAATAAATTAATTAATTAATTTAAAAAAAGAAAACTATTCATTTTCTTACTGTTTATTATTCTTCTTACATTTAACTAAATTTGCTTTTTTCACTACTAGGAAGTATTTGTTTTCCTTTCTTTTTAAAATTTTATGATCTTTTGCTCTTTTCTGCCCCCATTCATAACATTCTTCCCTATTCCTTTTCCCCATCAACTCTGGGGTTGTATCAATAAATCAAATAAAAAGCACAGTGGAAAACATTATCAATAGATTTTACCAAGCAGAAGAAAGAATATCAGGAATGGAAGGTCAAGTTAATGAAATGCTATGTTCAAATATCAATAAGGGGGAAAATCTAAATGAACATGACCACAATGTCAATACCTCTGGGATATAATCAAGAGATGAATTTTACAGATTCATGTGATAGAAGTTGAGATAAACACTAAAGGTAGAAATAACCTAGCCAATGAAATTATAGCAACAAAATTCCCAAATCTAGAGAAGGAAGTAAACATTCAAACATGAGGCATTTAGAATTTCAAATAGACATAAGCAGAAAAAAAAAAATCTCTCCTTGACATACTAGTGTCAAGATGTCAAAAAACAGCTGCCTGTAATCCCAGCACTCAGAAGATAGAAAGCAGGAGGATCAAAACTTCAAGGTCCAGTTAAGGCCCTTGCCTGCAAAGCCCAAGGACCCAAGTTTGATTCCCTAGTACCCATGTAAGACAGATACACAAGGTGGAGCATTTGTCTGCAGTTCATTTGCAGTACCTGAAGGTGCCAGCACATCCACATTCATTCTCTCTCTCTCTCAAACTCTATCTCAAATAAATAAAATAAATAAATAATTTTTTAAGTTCAAGGTTATCCTTGGATATAAAGCAAGTCTAAGGCCAGCCTAGAATTCATTAGGCCCTGTCTACTAAAAAAAATAAAATAAGTTAAGCTGGGCATGGTGGTGCATGCTTTTAATCCCAGCACTCAGGAGACAGAGATTGGAGGATCATCGTGCGTTTGAGGCCAGCCTGAGATTACATAGTAAATTCCAGGTCAGCCTGAGCTAGAGTGAGACTCTGCCTTGAAAAACCAAAAAAAAAAAAAAAAAAGTTTCAGGATATGAGGCTAATATATAAAAGTCAATTGCTTTCATATATACAACAATAAACAAGCTAAATTGAAAACATATTAACCATTGATGCTATTATCTTAAAATGATATACTTAGTTATAATCTAACAAATATGTTCAAAATGTGTAGGAAGAACTCTATAAAAGTCTGATGAAAGATATTAAAGAAGACCTTTGATAAAACTAAATAAATGAGAAGATGGTCCATGTTCCTGGAGAAGACAATATTGCCAAAATGTCAGCACTTCCTAATTTGATCTATAGATTCAATACAGTATCAGTCAAAATGTCAGCATAGTACTTTATGGATATAAACATGCTGTTTCTAAAGTTCACATGGTAAGGCAAAACTTACATAATAATCAACCCAATATTAAAGAAGAACAAAGGCTACATGATTTCAAGATTTAAGACTAAAGTAGCTCTTGGCAGCCTGTTCATTACTCGTGAGTCTCCCCCTTGTCTCAGCCTAGCTGGGCTGAGGTGAGGGGAGAACTCCCTGACCCCAACTTCCCACATGGACTCTTTACCCTCTCCTGCCTTCCATGTGGCAGGAGTCCTTTGTGCTTTCTTTTCTGTCCCTCCGTATGGCTTTTTTGAGGCCCATCACATGGCTCTCAGGCCACATGGGTGAAATCATTTTCCTTCCCTTGGTTCTATTCTTCCCTCAATAAATGTAATAATTGAAAAAATAAATAAATGAATAAAACTAAAGTAATCAAGCAGGATAGTATTAAAAAAAATAACTGAAAAGTCAGGTAGTAGAAGATGTTGATCCACAGACTCAACAATGTCATCAAAGAATAGGTACCTTTATGCCACAACAATATCAACATTGTTGAGTTCCTCCTCTTTTGCTTCTCTCATGATTGTAGGATACCCACCAGCATTACATTTTTTTCCCTCATTTATAAAGTAGGTAAGGCCATTTGTCCATTCCTGAACTAACCAATAACTGTGGCCAGAGGAAAGAAATATGTTTATGGCCTTCCACTAAAATGAAGTTGGGAGCAACAAAATAAAAAAAAAAAATGGGTAATGTTAGGAAGGAAAAAAAGAGATACTGGTATTTACCAAGCAACTAATAAATGTTCAATATGTTCAATACTTCATTCATGATGCTATAGCCATACCCAACTTTTTCTTGATATGCAAATATACTAAACTCCTCTCAAGGCTTTGCACATAATGTTCTCTTTGAAACAATATTCCCTTCCCTCCTCAATCTTTTTACCCTCAATCTAATAACCCTAACTTCTTTATAAATCACAACACTGAAAATTATTTGATTATAAATATATCCCATTCAATTAGAAACTTCATAAAAGTAGTAACATGTTTTATTTTCTTCATAGTTGTATCTCTAGTGTCATATATTAGCTGACACATAGAAGTCACTCAACAAATACTGAATGAATAGATGAATAAATGAGCACTAATGAAGCTGACATATCGTCAACTGGCCATTCATGTTTCCCTAAGAATATATACCACTGATAACAAGTCAAAGAAACAATATTCTTAATAAACTGGATTAAATTCACCTAGAATCAGAACAGAATAGAATAAATAACAAATAGAATACTTCTACCAAAAATAGTTATCCAACTGTTTTCTAGTAATATTTCATTAGACCAACTATTTTTGATTATCATTTTTTACTTACTATGTCAATCATACCTTCTTTAAACTGTGTATTTTAGATTCATGCTTCTTATTTAAAGTTGAAAGTCTTTTGTTAACTTGTATTGCTTCCTGTACTATAATGTAAAAGATAATAGGAACAGATTATAATCATGATACATTTCAAGGAAAGTATCACTAACATGAACAGAGAGCTGTGCAATGGATATAATTCCAACTTAATTTAATATACATTCAACTTCCATTTACTAGTATTGGCTAAGTCCATTTTAGTCATGACAAATAAGACCATTTAAATATTTCACACTGGACATGTACTTGAAATAAGATGGCACCTACCATTCTGTTCTAATTTTACATGATCCTCTTTCAACAATCCAAACTGATTTGTTACTGTAACATAGCATTTCTCAACTTCATTCAGTTGCTTATGATAATCTTCTTTAGCTAGAAGATGTAGCTGGACCTTTTGTTCCTATTTTGAAGAATATTTTTTAAAGCTTAACATATAATACAAAGATGCATACACATATATAATATAGTAACTACTGCTAATAATATACCAACAACAAATGATAGGAAAAAGAACTCTCAGAATACAGTATAGGGAAGAAATATTAGTTAGGCGATATTTCTAAATCTATATAAAACTAAAGCAAACATTTTCCTATAACAAAATAGTCATAACAGATTATGAGTCCCTTGTTTCCAACTGTTTTTCAAAATCAACCTTCTTAATCAACTTTTTTCTAGTCAGTCTAGTACTAAATAAAATGGGAGCAGTTCAAGCATTAGTCATGATACTCAGAAATATTTGTTTTCGCTGGGCATGGTAGCACACGCCTTTAATCCCAGCACTCGGGGAGCAGAGGTAGGAGGACTGCTGTGAGTTCGAGGCCACCCTGAGTCTACAGAGTGATTTCCAGGTCAGCCTGAGCTAGAGTGAGATCCTACTTTAAAAAAGAAAAAAAAAACAGAAATATTTGTTTTCTTTTTCTAAATCATAATAATCAGGCTCATTGTTTTGATGCTTCCACCCAAATGAGATGAGACCTCTGTTGTGGATTCCTGGGTCTCATTTCACAACTCTGGGCCTTGTTTATTTCCAAACCCATTCTCCACAGTCTGATTTGACTATGAAGATCATCAATAAATTTCCATTTGTGTAAGCTAACCAGTCATCCTGTATTACTTAAAGACACAGTGTAGACAGAATGGCACAGTAGTCAAAAGCAAGTCTGCTCAATGACTCAGTCAATGTGATCTTGGGCAAATTATTCCCCATATTTCCACAATGGAAATGACAGAAGTGATCTTGGTCCAATAATTCCTCATATTTCTAAAATGGAGATTACAATAGTTTTTCCATTACGGAGTTACCATCATAAGAAAGTGAATTTACAAAGAGCACAGAACAAAACTCATCACATAATAATCACAATATAATAATTAGTTGCTATTCCTTTCCTTTAGAATAACACAGCTTTCTCTAATATTAATAGAGAAGATGCAATACGATTTAAACTTTACATAACTATATTATCCTGGAAAAACCTGATGGAATTCTTTTTCTAAGTTATTTTTAATGATTTTAAACAAAATGATAATTTGTGATTATTATGATACATCATCTGAAAGATTCTCACACACTTCCCTGAGCTTTTCAAAGCCTCTATTTATCCATCTGCATTATGTGTCAGTTACAAAGTAAACAAGTTGACATGTAAACTTAACCCTTATATCTACTTGTATCTAGTTGGGTACTTCTATTATGAATCACGAAACAATGAAAAATAATGAACCACAGTAATTTTTTACAAAATACCATTAATTCCTGACGTAGAGAATTATAACTCTTAGCAGATGTATAGGAACCTAATATGATTTCATTGAAACTGGATTCTAATGGCATTTTTTCAAGTCAGGGAATTTCTCAATTTTAATCACTATTTATATAGCCTTTTAGAGAACAGTCTACTATAGGTTAATATTTAATCCCACAAAAGCTTTCTTAACCTTTTAGCTAAAAACTAGTAAAATGTAGTCAATACCTACAAAGGTTACAATCCAATTCATGAGAATGCAGCAAAGACCAGAGGTTGCATAGGAATACTCCACTCATAGAGCTCAATATACATCAATTTGGAATTAATCTATTCCAATATCCTTTGTTTGAAATTGAATTCAATGAAATGCAGTTTCATAGTTTACATGACATAATTCAGTTTTTCAAATATATCAGCCTACTCAATGGCCATGAGAGTAAAACTTCTAATCACATATGCACCTCTATATACCTCAGTAGCCCACATATGCCCATTTGGATGCTGCACTGATTTTGTTTTCAATAATAATATGAAGAAGTCAGTTGTCAAGTTTGCCACTAACTGAACGATTGTCAATGAACAGTTTAAATTTAGGAGAAAGCAAAAACAAAAAGTAATTGGTACTAAGTGGTTGAAAGACCTAAAAACACTTTTAAGAATATCAAAGTAGTAATACTAGTATTCTTATTACTCTGATTCTTAAAACTGTAATATTGCATACTGTATCACAGTAGCAAATAAAGATTGTTATTGAAGTAATTTATAGTTAAGTATATATTCTTTTACTTCTGTGAATTAATTCGTTATTTTTTTCCTTTTCACAATTTTACTACTAAATGTAAGACTTAGTCAACAAGAAAATATCAGCATATGTACCTCAGTTTTAAAAAGTATTTTTATTTATTTACAAGCAGAGGAAGAGAATGTGTGTGTGTTTGAGTGAGTGAGAGAGAGAGACAGAGAGAGAGAATGGGTATGCCAGGGCCTCCAGCCACTGCAAGTGAATTCCAGCTGCATGTACCACTTTGTGCATATGGCTTCATGTGGGTACTGGAGAGTTGAACTTGGGTTGTTAGGCTTTGCAGGCAACCACCTTAACCACTGAACCATCTCTCCAGCCTGTGTACCTTACTTTAAATAAATCTAATCTATGAAAATCTAGATTTCCATATAACACATACATTTACAGCCTTGGTACATTTAAAGTAGAACCAAATTAAATAGTCATATATTTTTAGAATAAAATACATAACTTCATACTTCCCCTTTCCCTATTTACTTAAAATGATTACTCTGAAAACTTTTGGAGACAACTTAATTTCTCTTGAAACAATTAGTTATGGATAAGTTATAAAGAAAAAGATAAAAATATTCACATAAACCATATATTCTTTTTTTTTAATTTTTATTAACATTTTCCATGATTATAAAATATATCCCATGGTAATTCCCTCCCTCCCCAACCCCACTCTTTCCCATTTGAAATTCCATTCTCCATCATATTACCTCCACATTACAGTCATTGTAATTACATATATACAATATCAACCTATTAAGTATCCTCCTCCCTTCCTTTCTCTTCCCTTTATGTCTCCTTTTTAACTTACTGGCCTCTGCTACTAAGAATTTTCATTCTCACGCAGAAGCCCAATCATATGTAGCTAGGATCCACATATGAGAGAGAATATGTGGCGCTTGGCTTTCTGGGCCTGGGTTACCTCACTTAGTATAATACTTTCCAGGTCCATCCATTTTTCTGCAAATTTCACAACTTCATTTTTATTTACCGCTGAGTAGAACTCCATTGTATAAATGTGCCACATCTTCATCATCCACTCATCAGTTGAGGGACATTTAGGCTGGTTCCATTTCCCAGCTATTATAAATTGAGCAGCAATAAACATGGTTGAGCACATACTTCTAAGGAAATGAGATGAGTCCTTTGGATATATGCCTAGAAGTGCTATAGCTGGGTCATATGGTAGATCAATCTTTAGCTGTTTTAGGAACCTCCACACTGTTTTCCACAATGGCTGGACCAGATTGCATTCCCACCAGCAGTGTAGAAGGGTTCCTTTTTTTCCACATCCCCGCCAACATTTATGATCATTTGTTTTCATGATGGTGGCCAATTTGACAGGAGTGAGATGGAATCTCAATGTAGTTTTAATCTGCATTTCCCTGATGACTAGTGACGTGGAACAATTTTTTAGATGCTTATATGCCATTCGTATTTCTTCCTTTGAGAACTCTCTATTTAGCTCCATAGCCCATTTTTTGATTGGCTTGTTTGATTCCTTATTATTTAACTTTTTGAGTTCTTTGTATATCCTAGATATTAATCCTCTATCAGATATATAGCTGGCGAAGATTTTTTCCCATTCTGTAGGTTGCCTCTTTGCTTTTTTTTTTTTTTTTTTTTATTTAATTTATTAGTTTTCTTTTCAGTAAATACAGGCAGTTTGGTACCATTATTTAGGCTCATCTGTGATCTACCCCCTCCCATTAGACCCTCCTTATTATTGAAAATGGGTCGTGCATTGTGGAGTTAGCCCCCAGTTATTAGTATGATAAATGTCTCTGAAAATCATGACCCAACATGTAACTCTGACATTCTTTCCGCCCCCTCTTCCGCAAGATTTCCCTGAGCCATGTTGGGTTCATTTTTGGTCTGCTTCAGTGCTGAGGTGTTGGGGGCCTCTGAGGCTCTGGCTCTCTGATTTGGTAGGAGTTGATTTTTCTCTGAATTGATCTCCTTCCCCTTTGTGCTGGTATCCAGTTCACAGGAAAACATCACCCTTGCTTATTTCGCCAGTTGTCCTTAGTTTCAGTTGGGCCCCTTCTGAGGTATGTTGGGGCAGCTCTTTTCTTAGGATCTGCATCTATCTGGAAAAGAGAAGCAGATTCTCCAACGGAGAGTGAGTTAGCACCCAGAAAATTGAGATAACACTTACTTTTTTGATAGACAGTTTGATAGGTGTAGGCCCTCTTATACCCCGTGATTGATGGTACCTTGATATTGTAGAGTGGGCTTGTGTTTGGGTATGGTTCTGACTTGTTTCCCAGCTCCAGCTAAGGGTCTAGTACCACTGAGTGGATCAGTTAGCCAAATCAAGAGCAATTGATTCCTCACCATGGCTGTGTACCACTATTGCACTTGTATGGGTATCACATCCGGTTAATTGTTGTTACTTAGGTTAAACAATGTGTTGCTTGGACAGATCTTGGTCACTTCCCCCAGTCGCCTATGTAGCGCCTTCTGGCACTAGACACGCTGACTGTCTGGGGACTGACTCTCTCCTGGCTTCCAGCCATGTCATTCCATTTTACGTGTCAGCTGCGTATGGAGTCTTCAGCAATAGGGTCTTACCACTGGCCTTTGGTGGGTCATCAATTACTCTGACAGAAGTCTGTCATTGTTTTGGGAAACCTTGTAGGTTTCTTTGATCAAAAGCTCATTGTGGATTGTAGGCCCAAGCTGGAAGTGGGGGTTACAGGTCAGTGTCCACTAAGAAATTGAGGAAAAAGATAACTAATATACAAGAGTTAGAGAGAAGAGAGATAGAGGGGAGAGGGG
This sequence comes from Jaculus jaculus, assembly GCF_020740685.1. Classification (NCBI taxonomy): domain Eukaryota; kingdom Metazoa; phylum Chordata; class Mammalia; order Rodentia; family Dipodidae; genus Jaculus; species Jaculus jaculus. The sequence goes on along the minus strand of NC_059109.1, from coordinate 46,573,351 downwards.
GAGAGGGAGGGAGGGAAGATGTAGGAGATTTAGGTCAGTCTTGATCCTACCCTCTCCAGTGTCTTGTGGTTCAGGTGTTTCCTGTAAGGGACTAGTGAAGGTTCAGTCATTTGGTCTGTCTTTTAGGAAGTAGAATTTTATGGTACCATTGCCGTTTGGGTCCGGATTACTGTTTTCCACCCTTTGATTCCCTCCCCGCCCTCCCGTCCATCTTATTGTCTAGTCCATGAGGTACTTGCTGGGTATGTAAGGCATCTTGGGCAAATTCAGGTTAGGTGTTGCAGATGAGTGAGACTATGTGTCGATTTTTTTTCTGTGATTGGGTAAGTTCGCTGAGAATGATCTGTTCCAGGTTCAACCATTTTTCCTCAAATTTCTTTATGTCGTTTTTTCTTACTGCTGTATAGAATTCCATTGTGTAGATATACCACATCTTTGTTATCCATTCTTCTAATGATGGACATCTGGGTTGATTCCAGCTTTTAGCTATTACGAATTGAGCTGCTACAAACATGGTTGAGCAAATCTCTCTGGCTTTTGGTTTGAAGGTTTTAGGGTACATGCCCAGTAATGGTATAACTGGGTCTGTTGGTATTTCTATAGTCACCTTTTTCAGGAGTCTCCATATTGCTTTCCAAAGTGGTTGTACCATCCTGCATTCCCACCAACAGTGAATGAGTGTCCCTGCTTCTCCACATCCTCGCCAGCATTTATTTTCATTTGACCTTTTGATGTTGGCTATCCTTATTGGGGTAAGGTGGAATCTCATAGTTGTTTTAATTTGCATTTCTCTGATGTTTAGGGATGATGAACATTTTCTTAGGTGTGTGTTTGCCATTTGCATCTCTTCCTCTGTGAATTGCCTGTTTAACTCTGTGCCCCATTTTGTGAGTGGGGTATTTGTCTTCTTATTGTTTAGACTTTTGAGTTCTTTGTAAATTCTAGAGATAAGGCCTCTATCAGTTGGATAACCTGCAAATATTTTCTCCCACTCTGTGGGTATTCTATTGGCTTTGTTTATTATATGCTTATCTGTAAAGAAACTCTTCAGCTTCATATGATCCCAATGGTTGAGTGACTGTTTAAGAACTTGAGCCACTGGGGTTTTATTCAGGAAGTCTTTTCCCATTCCTATATCATGGAAAGTACTTCCTAAATTTTCTTCCAGTAGTTTTCGAGTTTCTGGTCTTATGTTGAGGTCTTTGATCCATTTGGATTTGAGTGTTGTGCATGGTGAAATGTGTGGATCAAGTTTTAGTTTCCTGCATGTGGTTATCCAGTTTGTCCAGCACCATTTGTTGAAGATGCTATCTTTTTTCCAGTCTATATTGTTTGGACCTTTGTCGAATATCAAGTAGCTATAGTTGCTTGGCCCAAAATCCGGGTCCTCAAGTCTATTCCATTGGTCTATACTCCTGTTTTTATGCCAGTACCATGCTGTTTTTATTACTATGGCTTTGTAGTATAACTTTATATCGGGTATGGTGATGCCACCAGAGGTATTTCTTTTGCTGAGGATATGTTTGGATATGCAAGGCCTTCTGCCTTTCCATATGAAATTTGAGATCATTTTTTCTATGTCTGTGAAGAACATTGTAGGGATTTTAATTGGAATTGCGTTAAATCTATATATTGCCTTTGGTAGGATTGTCATCTTCACAATGTTAATTCTGCCTATCCAGGAGCATGGGAGGTCTTTCCATCGTTTCAAGTCCTCCTCAATTTCTTTTTTGAGAGTTTTTATATTTTCGTTGTATAGATCTTTTACTTCCTTGGTTAACGTTATTCCAAGGTATTTTATTTTATTTTTTGCTATTGAAAATGGGACTATGTCCTTTATTTCTTTTTCTGTGTCTTTGTCATTTGCATACAGAAATGCTTCCGATTTTTGTGCGTTGATTTTGTATCCTGCTACTTTGCTATAGGAGTTAATCACCTTTAGGAGTTTTGGGATGGAGTCTCTCGGGTCTCTTACATATACAATCATGTCATCAGCGAATAGAGCTAACTTAACTTCTTCCTTTCCAAATTGTATCCCTTTTATTTCCTTCTCCTGTCTTATTGCTTGAGCTAGGACTTCCAGAACTATATTGAAAAGGAGAGGTGAGAGAGGACATCCCTGTCTTGTTCCTGATCTCAATGGGAATTCCTCCAGTCTCTCTCCATTAAGAATTATTTGGGCCTTTGGAGCTTTGTATATTGCCTTTATTATATTAAGATGTGAACCGGCCATGCCGATTCTCTCCAATGTTTTGATCATGAAGTGATGTTGTATCTTGTCAAAGGCCTTCTCTGCATCTATCGAAATGATCATGTGATTTTTATGTTTAAGCTTGTTTATGTGGTGTATTACATTGACAGATTTTCGTATGTTGAACCACCCTTGTGTTCCTGGGATAAATCCCACTTGGTCAAGGTGGATAATGCTTTTGATGTGTTGTTGGATTCGGTTTGCGAGAATTTTGTTGAGGATCTTTGCGTCTATGTTCATTAGGGAAATAGGCCAATAGTTTTCTTTTCTTGTGGCGTCTCTGCCTGGTTTTGGGATTAGCTTCATAGAAGGAGTTGGGTAGTTTTCCCTGTTCTTCAATTGTGTGGCACAGTTTTAGGAAGATTGGTTTGAGTTCTTCCATGAAGGTTTGATAAAATTCGGCTGGGAATCCATCTGGTCCTGGACTCTTCTTTTTTGGGAGGTTTTTTATTACTTTTTCAATCTCCATGAGCGTGATGGGTTCATTGAGGTGGTTGATCTGCTCTGAGTTTAGCTTTGGTAGATGATATGCATCCAGGAATTTATCCATCTCCTCCACATTTTCCAGTTTTGTGGAGTAGAGGTTTTTGAAATAAGTCCTGATGATCCTGCCGATTTCACTGATGTCTGTTGTAATCTCTCCTTTTTCATTTTGAATTTTGTTAATTTGGAGTCTGTCCTTTTTTTGCTTGATCAAATTGGCCAGAGGTTTGTCAATCTTGTTTATTTTTTCAAAGAACCAGCTCTTTGTTTTGTCAATTGCCTTAATTGTTTCCTTGGTTTCCAATTCATTAATTTCTGCTCTGATTTTAATTATTTCCTTCCTTCTGGAGCTCTTTGGGTTGGATTTTTCTTGTTTTTCCAATGCCTTTAGGTGGATGGTTAAGCTATTGATTTGGGATTTTTCTGTCTTTTTTATGAAGGCATTGAGTGCTATGAATTTTCCCCTGAGGACTGCCTTCATTGTGTCCCACAAGTTTTGGTATGATGTGTTCTCATTGTCATTCAATTCCAGGAATTTTGCAATTTCATTTTTTATTTCATCCACTATCCATTTATTGTTTAAGAGTGTGCTATTCAGTTTCCAGTTGCCGTTGGGGCTCTTGTTGGTTTTTTTGTTGTTGATTTCTAGGAATATAGCATTATGATCTGATATCATGCAGGGAATTATGTCGATTTTCCTAAATATGTGGAGGCTATCTTTGTGACCCAGTATATGGTCTATTTTAGAGAATGTTCCATGGGCTGCTGAGAAGAATGTGTAGTCTGTGGATTTGGGGTGGAAAGTTCTGTAGATGTCTGTTAGGTCTAAGTGCTCTATGGTTTTGTTGAGCTCTCTTACTTCCCTATTGAGCTTCTGTTTGGATGATCTGTCTATTACTGATAATGGTGTGTTAAAGTCCCCAGCTATGATGGTGTTGGTGGTTATTTCTGTTTTATTGTCAAGTAGGTTTTGTTTTATGAACTGCGGTGCCCCTGTGTTTGGTGCATACAGATTTATGATTGTAATATCCTCTTGATGGATTGTTCCCTTTACAAGTAGGAAGTAGCCTTCTTTGTCTTTTTTGATTGTTTTTGGTTTGAAGTCAACTTTATCTGATATTAATATAGCTACACCTGCTTGTTTCTTATTCCCATTTGCTTGGAATATTGTTTTCCACCCTTTCACCCTGAGGAGGTTTCTGTCTTTAGTGGTAAGGTGGGTTTCTTGAAGGCAGCAGATTGAGGGGTCTAATTTTTTGATCCACCCTGTTAGCCTGTGTCTCTTGATGGGTGAATTAAGGCCATTAATGTTTAGGGTGATGACTGTGAGATTTGATTTGATCCCTGTCATTTTGTGATGGTAGAGGTGTGTTGGCATTTCCATGGAATTTTTTTTTTTTTTTTTTTTTTTTTGTATCTACTCTAGGTTTGATTGCTGTGATCTTCTTCTTGTAGGCATTTGTGTTTGGGTATTTGTTTCCTCTCTGTGGAGAATTTCCTGGAGTACTTTCTGTAGGTTTGGTTTTGTGTTCATATAATTGTAAAGCTGAGTTTTATCATGGAAAGTTTTCCTTTCACCATCTATTATAAGGGAGACTTTTGCTGGGTAGAGTAGTTTAGGTTGAAATCCATAGTTTCTTAGCGTTTGGAGAGTATCATTCCAGGCCCTTCTAGCTTTCAGGGTTTCCATTGAGAAGTCTGAAGTAATTCTGATGGGGTTTCCTTTGAAAGTGGTGTGCTGTTTTTCCCTAGCTGCTTTTAGGATTTTTTCCTTGGTGTCAATGTTTAGAGTCTTAATGATAATATGCCTTGGGGAGTTTCTCCTTTGGTCTAGTCGGTTAGGAGTTCTGTTTGCTTCTTGAATCTTGATGGGCCTTTCTTTTAAGAGACGGGGGAAGTTTTCTTCAATTATTGTGTTAAATAAGTTCTCCATGCCTTTGGTCTGAAATTCTTCTCCTTCTGGTATTCCAATGATTCTGATATTAGGACGTTTAAGGGTATCCCACAATTCTCTCATGTTCTGTTCACAGGAACTTTTGAACTTACTGAAATTTTTGGACTCTCGAACTGTTTCTTCCATCCTGTCTTCCAGATCAGAATTTCTATCTTCCACTTCGCTGACTCTATTCTTGAGAGCCTCTAGTGAGTTTTGGACTTGTTCAATTAAGTTTGCATTTTCTACTACTTTCCTATGTATCACTTCCATCGCTTTGTCCAGCTCCCTTTTTGTCTCATTTTCTGATTTTCTTGCTGATTCTTGGAAATCATCCTTGCATTTCTTTATGTTTTCATTTAGTGTGGCCAGCTGATTTTTAAGGTCCTCTTTTTTTTCATTCTCCCTCAACTCTCTTAGCTCTCTTTGTATTCCTTCCAGTGTCTTATCATATTGCTCTAGCTTAGTGATGGTAGCATCCATACGATTATCTATCCTTTGTAGCTTTCCTGTCAGATCTAGCAGTAGTTTGGTCAGGGTTGCATTGTTCATTGCTTCCACTTGATGTTCTGATCCTAAACACTCTTCTATGTTTTGGTTTGTTGTGATCCTTGTTGGACTGGGTGATCTGTCTGGATTTTCTTCCATTTTATTTTTCGTGTTATTTCTTTTGCGCTGTGGTCTACCCATGTCAGTGTATGGGCAGGTAGGTGGGTGGAGCAGCCTGGGATCTAGCTTAATACAAATCCAAGGCAGCCTGGGGCAGTTGTAAGCAGCCTGGGTTTTTGCTCACTCTTGCCAAAGCCGCCTACCTATAGCCTGACAGGGGCACCAAAGTTGCCTGAATTCTCACCCAGTAATGCACCTAAGCTGCCTGCCTTTGAGCTTGAAAAGGGACTGAGGTAGCAAGCCTTGAAGGTGCCTAGATTCTGGCTGGGTACACTGGGGTCTGTAAACAGTCTGTGCTCTTCCGCCTCAGGGGAGTGGGGGATGGGTGGCGATGTACAGGTAGGGGATGGCACCTGCGCTGGCGCTAATGACTCAGTGTGGACTTATGTGGCTCTTGCTGTGGGACTGGGCCCACTGCACGTGCAATTGTAGTGCAGAGGCAGATGATGTGGATATGGAATCAGGACACAGCAGAAACTGACCGGTGGCAAGTGATGTGAGAACAGCAGGGCGTGAGGGGAGGGGGGGCGGCTAGGAGCGTGGGGCGCTGTGGGATACCGTGGGGTGCTCTGGACTCGCAGGGGGGGGAGGGGGCGGATCGCGCGGGAGAGGGGGCTGAGGGGGTCCAGGGGGTCGCGGGTAGCGCAGGGGGCGTGGAGCACGCTGAGGTAAGATGGAGTGCTGGATGCTGTGGGACGCTGCGGGGCAGTCTGGGCGCGCGGCGGGGGTGGGGTGCACGGGGGGGGGGCTCGAGGAGCGCGGGGGTGGGGCGCGGGGAGTCTCGGGGCACGCGGGGGGGGGGGATCGGGGGACACCTGGGCGCCCGGGCGCTGGCTGCTGCGGGGCGCTTTGAGCGCCCCTGTCGCGTGTGGGTAGGGAGCGTTGGGCGCGCGGGGGGGGGAGGCGGGGGCGGGGCGCGCGGGGGGGGGGCTCGAGGCGCGTGGGGGTGGGGCGTGGGGGTCTCAGGGCGCGCGGGGGGCGCGGGGGTGCGGGGCACGCCTGGGCGCCCGGGGCACGGGGCGCTTGGGGCGTGCCTGCTGTGTGTGGATAGAGAGCACGGAAGGCGCGGGGGGTGGGGCGCGCGGGAGGGTGGGGCGGGCGTGGGGTGGTCTCGAGGCACGCGGGGGTGGGGCGCAGGGGTCTTGGGCGCGCAGGGGCGCGGGGCAGGCCTGGGTGCCCGGGGCGCGGGAAGCCTTGGTTCGCTTGGGCCGCGTCTGCCGTGTGTGGATAGGGAGCGTGGGGCGCGCTGGGGGGGAGGGGCGTGCTGGGGGGGTGCGGGGGGTGCGGCGGGTGCGGCGGGTGTGGGGCACGGGGGTTGTGGGGTGCGCTGGGCCGCCGGGGCGCGTGGGGCTTGGTGTGTACGGGGCGCCGGGCCGCTGGGCGCGGGGCCGCGCCCGATGCAGTTATTCGCGGCGGGCGGGGTGGCGGGGCGTGGGTCGCGGGGGTGTGTGCTTCCCTCTTTTATCCCGATCTGTGCCCTCCCTCTTCAGAAAGTTCCTAATTTCCTTTGAATACTTGCCTTTTTTTCCCTCGTTGTTTGTAGTGCAGCTAGGCGGTCGCCATCTTGACCGGAACCTCCAAGCCTAATAATTCTTCTCTTTGCTTTTTTTCACTGTGTCCTTTGCAGTGCAAAATCTTTGTAATTTCATGAGGTCCCAGTGATTATTAATCTGTGGTTTTATTGCCTGAGCAATTGGGGTTGTATTCAGAAAGTCTTTGCCAAGACCAATATGTTGAAGGGTTTCCCCTACTTTTTCCTCTAGCAGTTTCAGAGTTTCAGGTCTGATGTTAAGGTCTTTAATCCATTTGGACTTAATTCTTGTGCACGGCGAGAGAGAAGAATCTATTTTCATCCTTCTGCAGATATATATCCAGTTTTCAAAACACCATTTGCTGAAGAGGCTGTCTCTTCTCCAATGAGTATTTTTGGCATTTTTATCGAATATCAGGTGGCTATAGCTACTTGGGCTTACATCTGAGTCCTCTATTCTGTTCCACTGATCTACATGTCTGTTTTTGTGCCAGTACCATGCTGTATTTGTTACTATGGCTCTGTAGTATAGGTTAAAATCAGGTATGGTGATACCACCAGCCTCATTTTTGTTGCTCAGTTATTATTTTAGATATTCGAGGTTTTTTGTGATTCCAAATGAATTTTTGGATTGTTTTTTCTATTTCCATGAAGAAAGCCTTTGGAATTTTGATAGGGATTGCATTAAATGTGTAGATTGCTTTAGGTAAGATTGCCATTTTCACAATATTGATTCTTCCAATCCAGGAACAAGGGATGTTTCTCCACTTCTTAGTGTCTTCTGCAATTTCTCACATGAGTGTTTTAAAGTTCTCATTGTAGAGATTCTTTACTTCCTTGGTTAGGTTTATTCCAAGGTACTTAATTTTTTTTGATGCAGTTGTGAATGGGAGTGATTCTCTGATTTCATCCTCTGTGTGTTTGTTGTTAGCATATATGATAAACTTCATATATTCTTAATTTCCAATTTTGAAATTTACTTTTTAACTTCTTTAAGATGAAGACAAACTAAACCTAGTTATAAAATTCAATTTGTAAAAACCAACAGCATCTTTCTTATTATTACTTTTGTAGTCACGAACACCAGACCTATACTACTGACAAAATCCAAAGCCTTTAATCCCAGCACTAGAGAGGCAAAGGTAGGAGAATTGCACTGAGTTTGAGGCCAGCCTGTAGCTACAGAATGAGTTTCAGGTCAAACTGAGCTATAGTGAGACCCTACCTCTAAAAAATTAAAGAAAAAAATCTAGTTACTAGAAATTCTGGCAATATATGTATGTAAAGATACACACAAATTGCTCATAGTTATGAAGGTATTTCCAGACAAGTCATCACTCTACAAAATTTCATTTTGAAAGAAAATGTATAGTTACTCTGAGTATCAAACCTTCAATATTGAAATTTTGTTGTAAATTAATAAAGAAAAAGAGCTATTTCCTACAGCCTTTTCTCTAAAGGAAAGTGATATAAAAAAATGAAAGTAAAAAATGACTAAAGGTTACTTGATAAAGGTTTACTTCATAAAAGAGTAGATAATATTTATATGATACCATCATATATAACTTAAATTATTTTTTAAAAAAAATCTAGGGCTGGAGAGGTGGCTTAGTGGCTAAGGTGCTTGCCTGAGAAGTCGACAGACTGATGTTCGACTTGCCAGGTCCCACATAAGCTAGACACACAGGAACACAAGGGCATAAAGGCACACATGTGCACAAGGGGGCACATACCTCTGGAGTTCAATTGCAGTGGCTGAGGACCTAGCATGTCAATTCTCTCTCTGTCTGTCTCTCTGTCTCTCTGTCTCTCTCTCTCTCTCTCTCTCTCTCTCTCTCTCTCTCTATCACACACACACACACACACACACACACACACACACACACACAGAGCCCAGTCTGTTGGGCTTGCCTCAAAAAAAAAAAAATTTATACAGTGACTACTAAATGCAACAGGATTCCTCAGTGACAAAAATACAGTAATGGCTAATTTAATATCCCAAAATTTTCTTTAATATGTTTTGGTATTACATTCTTTTTAGTGGTAATTGCTATGATAGTTTTGAGGGAAAATTTGGGTAGTTTCATGGATAGAAAAATCTTTTTATTCATGATGTATTGATTTATATAAGAACCTATCATCATTTCTTCAAGAAAATTAGCTTCTTGAATTCCTAATGTAAAAATTTACTATGGTTAAGTGGAGACCAAGGACATCCTTAAAAGTTTCTGAATACTGAAGGTTTTTGTTTTGTTTTTGTGGTACTGTTTGGGATTTTTTTGTTTTTAAGGCAGGGTCTCACTCTAGCCCAGGTTGACCTGGAATTCACTCTGTAGCACCAGGCAGACCTCGAACTCACAGTGATTCTCTCCATCCTCCTGAGAGACTAAAGGTGTGTGCTACCCTGCACCACTGAATATTGATTTTGGAATAAGTTCTTTTAGGATACTGTACTGTTCTACAAGTCCTGCCTGTATATCACTTGTTTCCTGGCTGCCCATAGAGTCAAATAGTATAAAAGGATAATGTACACCTTTGATAAAATAAGGTTAACTTTGAATAACAAAAAGGTCATATAAATTATATAAGAACAATAAGACAAATATATTCAAGAAATGTTTAGAAAAGATTGTTTTTAATTTTTAAATAAAAAAAAATCTCTAAAAGTGAGTATAAAATGATGCATAATCTAATCAATTTTAAAGTAATTTTAATGAAGAGTTTTGAACTGTAAGAAAAATATGATTTATAACTTACATTAACAAAAAGCTTACAAGATATTTCCAATTTTTTAATATTATAAGTATCTGTTTGATGAGATCTTAAACTGGAATAAAATAAAATACATTTTATGTTGCCTTTGATCTTTAACTTGTAGCCTTCTCTCCTAGGTCGAAGGGCACATTATTCAATTTCACTATATTTTGTGTAAAACCACTGTAGCGTTAAAAATGACTTTCAGTACAAATGTCACGGTACTTAAAGCTAAACTGAAATCTAGTTTTTCAGCTTCTTAATTAAGATCACAGTTTAAAATAGTCTGACAATATTATCTTTATTCTTTCTAGTTGAACAACAGAATTTTCACATCTTTTATTCAATCAACCTTAGGAATCATTCTGTGGTCTTTTATTTTTTAACACAGCAAAATAATTTCGTAGAGAAAAATATTTAATATTTTACATGTATGTTCTAAGCATAGTGACCTAATTTCTTGTTTATATGTATGACATATGAAGTATGCATAAAAATTCATTTTTACCTGCTTCATACTATACTCCAAAGAAGGAACATTAGAGTGGATATAGTGGAAAATTTTGTTCAATAAATGAGCATAAAAGCCTTCTGAATCAACAGAACAATAAATGGATTAACAGAAAAATAAATATTCTATGGAATGTCATGCTATAAAAATAAAATATTATTTTATAGGCATACAAATAGAAATTAACAAAAATAAATGCTTGCTGAACAAACATTTGAGGGCCATATCCTAAATATAGACCATAAAGGTTGAATACCATATCCCAAAAGTGGCTACATATATATTAATAATTTTCAATGTATAATAAATGCATGTTTACCTTGATACCTAAAAATCATTAAAATTAATCCCAGCACTTGGGAGGCAGAGGTAGGAGGATCACCGTGAGTTCGAGGCCACCCTGAGACTACATAGTGAACTCCAGGTCAGCCTGGGCTAGAGTGAGACCCTACCTCAAAAAAACCAAAAAGAAAAAAAAATCATTAAAATTAAATATTTCAGAATTTATTTTATAATAGATAAGCACTATGTAATCTGCAAATAAATTTGTAAAACTTACTTAAGCTACACTGTATGTGAAATTATGACAGGCCTTTAAGCAGGACAGCGATATCCAGTTTCAATGGTTCCTGATTTTGTGGTGGGAGGTTGTGGGGTTTTTTGTTTTTTTGTTTTTTTGTTTTTTTTGGTTTTTCAAGGTAGGGTCTCACTGTAGCCTGGGCTGACCTAGAATTCACTATGGAGACTCAGGGTGGCCTCAAGCTCATGGCAATCCTCCTACCTCTGCCTCCTGAGTGCTGGGATTAAAGGCATGCACTTTACCCAATTCAGCTCCTGTTTTTAACTATACATGTCACATACACTACTAAATGTATCTTATGTATTGTACATGCCACAATATTGAATATCTTACATACTAATCCATATGGTAGAAACATATATTCTGTAATTTTCTTACCATTTCACTTACTTTCTTCTGTAAAGAATATTTAGAAACCTTGAAAAATAGAAGAAAATAAATAAAAATTGTTTATTACAAATCCTTTCTTATAGTAAAACTGCCAACTGTGGCATTTGTCTTCTATGTGTAAGCTTTAGGGATTATTTTCAAATTTTTAATTACTATAACTCTATTCCCTATAGTAAGACCAATACATACAAGCCAGGTATGATGTCTAATGCCTATAATCTCAGCACTTGGTAAACTGAGGTAAGAGGATGCCACAAGTTCTAGGCCAGCCTAGGTATATAGTTCCAAACCACCCTGGACTAACAGAGTGATAGCCTTTCTCAAAAATATAAATATTCACTGATTTATCCAGCATATATTTATAGCACCTATTATTTGCTAGGCCTTTCCTGGGTTTCTGGAATATAACAAGGAACAAAACAGAACCCTCTCTTGAGTTGTCTGGTTTCTAGGTGAGTTGTAGGAGACAGATGATGGTCACAAATAAGCATGTCAGAGTGGTAACCACTAAGACAAAGACAAAGCAGGAACAGCAGCATCCAAGAGTGTGCTAGTTCACATTAGCTGGTCTTTGGCTGAGCAAATAAACACAAGAATAAAAATCATTATATACTCTTGGGCTGGAAAGATGGCTTAGCAATTAAGGTGCTTGGCTGCAAAGCCAAAGGACCCAAGTATGATTCCCTAGGACCCATGTAAGCCAGATGCACAAGGTGGCAAATGTGTCTGGAGTTTGTTTGCAGTGGCTGGAGGCCCTGACATGCCCATTCTCTCTCGCTGTCTCTCTCCCTCATAAATAAATAAATCTAACTGCTTCATTCTCTCATATAAGTAAATAAAATATTTTAAATTTAAAAAAATGCTGGATATGGTAGCACAAACCTATAGTCCTAAAACAGATTCAGGAGGCTAAGGCAATAAGTTCACAAGTAGCCAGTCTGAATTACACACTGAGGTCCAAGATAGCCTGGGCTACATAGAAAAGTTCTAAAAACAATTTTTTTTCTGTTTTTTCTAGGTAGGATCTCATTCTAGCCCAGGCTACCTGGAATTCACTCTGTAGTCTCAGGGTGGCCTCAAACTCACAGCGATCCTCCTACCTCTGCCTCCCAAGTGCTGGGATTAAAGGCATGCGCCACCAGGACTGACTCAAAAAAAATTATTTTCTGACCAAGGGAGTAAACTAAAAAAAATATACATCTAAGACCTTTCTTCTAAGAATTATCTCCATCTCTTTCTAGATTAACCAATTTTAAATGTTTTACATAGTTTTTTTTTGTACACATACGCATTTTTGTTTTTGTTTCTGAACTAAACAAAAGTAAGATATAGCCATCAAGAAACTTTACATAGGTAAAATTCATGTGTTTCTTAGTGCACACTAACAGTGGACTTCATAAAAAATTGTAATTATTGGCCGGGCATTGTGGCGCACACCTTTAGTCCCAGTACTAGGGAGGCAGAGGTAGGAAGATCACTGTAAGTTCAAGGCCACCCTGAGAATTCAGAGTAAATTCCAGGTCAGCCTGGGCTAGAATGAGACCCTATCTCAAAAAAAATTGCAATTATTAACAATGCTTTATTTGATCTTCAGGCTTCTTCCATTCCATTTATATACATATATATGTATATTAATTGGTATATTTGTAATGAATATACTAATTACAAAAGGCAATATATATTATATATATTACAATATATACATTATATATATATTACAAAAGGCAATATATACATATTGCCTTTGTAATTAATGTTACAGCAATACTCTGAAGTGAAACCATCTTCTTCAACAATATTTGTTTTTACTTCATTTTGGTTTTTGTAGACACCACAAAAGCATAAAGTTTTGTCTTTTTATATTCACTGCTACATCCTCACTATTGAGAAATGTGTTTGGCACAGAATAGACTTTCAACAGAATATGAAATATATCCTGAACGAATCATCATTAACCAAACACTTCTGAATTCTCTGAGACTCTATGAGACTGCATGATTTAAGGCAAAGGTGATTTATTCTCTAGTCTTTATATTTGCAGAAAATAAACACTTAACACATTTTCTCTTAATCTTTGTGCTTGATATGTGTGCATGTGTGAGGGCATATATGCCACACAGGCATGGAGATCAGAGAACAACCTTAGGTGTCATTCCTTGCCTTCCACCTTGTTTGAGGCAGGGTCTCTTATAATTTACCACTCTATTTGCCATGCTAACTGGCTCCTAAGCTCCTCCTATCTCCTCCTTCCAACTCATTGTAGTACACTTGGATTACAGATGTGCACCACTGTGACTGGCTTAAGACAGGTTCTGGAGATCAAGACTCAGGTTGTCATACCTGCACAGAATGCACTTACTGACTAAGTCATCTGCCCAGTACCTGTTTTTAAATATTTCATTTTATTTATTTGAGAGAGGAGAGAGATAAAAAGAGAATAGGCATGCCAGGGCATCCTGCCACTGCAAACAGTCTTCAGATGCATGAGCCACTTTGTATATCTGGCTTTAAGTGGGCACTGGGAAACTGAACCCAGGCCATCCAGCTTTACAAGCAAGCACCTTTAACCACTGAGCCATCTCCTCAGCCCTGCCAGCACTTATTTTAACATAGATTCTGGAGATATAGACTCAGGGCATCATACCTGCACAGCAAGTGCATTTAACTGCTGAGCCATCTCCCCAGCACCTATTTTAATTTTTAAGGTCCATGGATAAATAAATTGTAACACAGAGGTCTTACTTATTCTCCTCACATATGAAGGGTTAAAAACTATAGCTATTTATTTAACTATATTGCTATAAGAAATAATGAAAGTTATTTTAGTATTTTTAAAAATAAAACATGAAAACAAAAATCCTAATTTGAAATTATGGTTCTCAAATGAACATATTAAATTATATAATATACTGTGAATTTTAGTTAGCTTTGCTTTGCTAGCTGTTGTATTTAATGGTGTCTTAATGGTACAATGCTAGAATAGCAAACTGCTTTTTAAAAATACCAAGTTATGGGGAGGGAGGGAATTACCATGGGATATATTTTATAATCATGGAAAATGTTAATAAAAATTAAAAAAAAAAATACCAAGTTACAGCCAGGCTTGGTGGTACACACCTTTAATCACAGCACTTGGGAGGCTAAGGTAGAAGGATCACTATAAATTCAAAGGCAGCCTGAGTCTACAGAGTAAGGTCCAGGTTAGCATGGGTTACAATGAAATCCTACCTCAAAAAAACAAAAAAGGGCTGGAGAGATGGCTTAGCGGTTAAGCGCTTGCCTGTGAAGCCTAAGGACCCCGGTTCGAGGCTCGGTTCCCCAGGTCCCACGTTAGCCAGATGCACAAGGGGGCACACGTGTCTGGAGTTCGTTTGCAGTGGCTGGAAGCCCTGGCGCGCCCATTCTCTCTCTCCCTCTATCTGTCTTTCTCTCTATGTCTGTCGCTCTCAAATAAATAAATAAAAAATGAACAAAAAAAAAATTTTTTTTAAAAAATATAAAGTTGCTTTACCTGTAATGACTTTAATGTTTCCTTTAATCCTTCTATTTCTTTTTCTTTTATTTCTGTAGCAAGTTGATATTTTCCCTTTAAGTAAAAAACTTATTTAAATACTATATTTTTAGTATAGATACTATAAAAAGAGAAATTTTAAGAGCTCAAGAACCAGAATCTTTAATCAAAATAATTTAGAGGTTTTAAACTTACATGTACATGACAAATTATATTCCTAATGGCTTTAAAATAGCAAAGTCCTACAATAATCTATAATTATAAAATGAAATATGTTAATATAATGACAAATTTTAATATCATCTTAACAGTAGAGCACTTATAAGAGAACTTACAGATACTACATAATTATTTAATTCTTACAGTTAAAAGATACAGCAATTTCTCAGAAAATACAAGAGTTCATAAATACCAAAATCTGAGGATGCTCAATTCATTTATATAAAGTGGCATAGCATTTACATATAAACCAAAGACATCCTCCTGTATACTTTAAATATCTCTAGGTTATTTATACCAATACAATCTAGATACTATTTAGTTACTATAATGCATTGTTTATGGAATTGTTTATGAAATGATCAAAATCTGTATGTCTAGTACAGATGTATTTTCTCTTTCCTAATATTTTTAATCAACAGAGGGCTGAACCCATAGATGCAACACCCATAGATACAGAGGCTCAACTCTATTTTAATAATAAAGTATGAATGCATTTGTATCATAAATATAAGGACAAAGGAGAATTTTCTTTTAAAGTCTCTTCCTTAAGAATAATGACTATAGGGCTGGAGAGATGGCTTAGCAGTTAAGGTGCTTGCCTGCAAAGCCAAAGGACCTGTTTGATTCCCCAGTACCCATGTTAACTAGATGCACAAGGTGACACACAAGCCTGGAGGTCATCTGCAGTGGCTGGAAGCCCTGGCATGCCCGTTCTCTCTCTTTCTCTCTCTATCTCTCTCCTTCCCTCTCTCAAAAAAATAAATAAAAATAAAATATTTAAAAAGAAGAATTACTATAAATTAATCAAAAGTTGTATGCTCATTGGTATGATAAAAAAAGAATTAGCTATATTATCAAAAGAAAATATTTAGTACCAGTTGAATTTCTTTGTTAAAAGTTGTATCTACTTTCCCAGTTGTTTGGCAAGCAGATACAAGTCATTTCAATGTTTTTAAATGTAAAGGAAGATGACTATATTGAAAATGTACTAACAGCAGTAGGGCATGGTGGCTCAGGCCTTTAATCTCAGCTCAGAGGCAGAAGTAGGAGAATCTCCATAAATTCAAGGTCAGCCTGGGATTACTGAGTGACTCACAGGTGAGTCTGAGCTAGAATGAAACCTTACCTCACAAAGAAAAAAAGGAAAGAAAGAGAGAGAGAGAAAGAGAGAGAGAGAGAGAGAGAGAGAGAAAGAGAAAGAAAGAAAGAAAGAAAGAAAGAAAGAAAGAAAGAAAGAAAGAAAGAAAGAAAGAAAGAAAGAAAGAGGGAGGGAGGGAAGGAGGGAGGGAGGGAGGGAGGGAGGGAGGGAGGGAGGGAGGGAGGGAGGGAGGGAGGGAGGGAGGGAGGGAGGAAGGAAGGAAGGAAGGAAGGAAGGAAGGAAGGAAGGAAGGAAGGAAGGAAGGAAGGAAGGAAGGAAGGAGGCAGGCAAGCACGCACACACGCACTAAGAACATAGTGCAGTTAATGTAAACATTGCAGTAAAGTACAAAAGAACATTAATCTGGGAGCCAAAGAGGTCTCAATTCTAGCCAGTTTTGACATGTAAAATCCATATTGTTAGGTCAGAGTATTATCAATTATAAAATCAAAAAATTCAAGTAACAAGATTAGCTCGGGTCCCTTCTGCCATTATTTCATCATTAAACCTCATATCTACTATAGTGAACAGCGATAATTAAATTCATTTATCTATACTTTTAAGTTATTTCAAAAATTAATAAATACCTTTTCTTCTTCCAGGACATACATCTTCATTTGCAACTGACAATATTTAAAATTAACACACAGGTAAGTAAACTGTTAGCAGTGATTTATACTAGTCTGTAAGAATACAATTACATTTTACATTTCTACATTGTTTAAATTTAATATGTTTATATGCTACTTCTACATTCAAAAAATAATGTATAAAAAGGAGACATAAAGGGAAGAGAAAGGAAGGGAGGAGGGTACTGAATAGGTTGATATTGTATATATGTAAGTACAATGATTGAGATGGGGAGGTAATATGATGGAGAATGGAATTTCAAAGGGGAAAGTGGGGGGGGAGGGAATTACCATGGGATATTTTTTTAATAAATTTTTTTAAATAAAAAATAATAATAATATAGATAGAAAGAGGGAAAAGGAAATAATCAAATTAAATGAACTAAATCATACCTAAATAACAATCATTCCTCAAAGTTTAGTGTTACCCTGCAGAAATCTGAACTCTGAATATTTTACCAAGTACTCCTAAGTAACAGCAGGTAGCATTTTCTGAAGGTATTTCTGAAGGTGGCTGCTACACCCAAGGTGTACAGAAGGTTGCTTAGTTCCCTGTGATAGCAAAACTACAGACCTGCTCAATCCTAGAGAACATTATGCTGCAAGTTTGGCTTCTGCTTCCTTTCTGTTCAATTAAAACACTTGTAACTTTGGTTAGGGCTATTTTAGATTAAATAAAGAAAGTCAGTCATCTGTTTAAATAAATTCATATTAGGACTTAAATTATCCATTACTTTAACCAAATAGTTATGCAACTTGTATAAGTTTATTTCTTTTTTTTTCTTTTTTTTAAAATATGTAGCCCAGGCTGGCCTCAAACTCCTAATCCTCCTGTCTCTGCCTCTTCAACAATATCCTACTGGTGTGCACCACCACAACTAGCTAGGTTTACTTCTTTGTGTGCATTTCTTTTTCTCAACACATACATTTGTATGGAAATGAAGACTAAAAGATGGAAAGATAAAGGAATAAAAATGAGAATATTGTGTAACAAAACTTCCAGAGGATATATTTTTTAATATTTTATTTATTTATTTGACAGAGAAAAAATAGGCAGGGAGAGAGAGAGACAGAGAGAATGGGCACACCAGAGCCTCCAGCTGTTGTAAACAAACTCTAGACGCATGTGCCCCCTTGTGCATCTGGCTTACATGGGTCCTAGGGAATTGAACCTGAGGCCTTTAGCTTTGCAGGCAAGCACCTCAACTACCAAGCCATCCCTCCAGCCCCCAGAGGATATTTGACATAAGTGCATTTTCTACTTTTTTGTTTGTGTTTTTGAGGTAGGGTCTCACTCTAGCCCAGGCGGATCTGGAATTCACTTTGTAGTCCCAGCTGGCCTTAGACTTACAGCGATCTCCTACCTCTGCCTCCCAAGTGCTGGAATTAAAGATGTGCACCTCCATGCCCAGCACAAGTGCATTTTCTTAAACAAATATTTTCTAGGGAATAAAAAGGAATTTGAGAAAGCCAAAACTACAGAATTCAAATTAAAGATGTTGCTTTCATTTCATTAAAAGCTTTTATTTTAGAAGATGTGGTACATTTATACAATGGAGTTCTACTCAGCGGTAAAGAAAAATGAAGTTATGAAATTTGCAGAAAAATGGATGGACCTGGAAAGTATTATACTAAGTGAGGTAACCCAGGCCCAGAAAGCCAAGCGCCACATGTTCTCTCTCATATGTGGATCCTAGCTACAGATGACTGGGCTTCTGCGTGAGAATGAAAATACTTAGTAGCAGAGGCCAGTAAGTTGAAAAGGAGACATAAAGGGTGGAGAAAGGAAGGGAGGAGAATACTTAATAGGTTGATATTGTATATATGTAATTACAATGATTGTAATGGGGAGGTAATATGATGGAGAATGGAATTTCAAACGGGAAAGTGTGGGGGTGGGGAGGGAGGGAATTACCATGGGATATATTTTATAATCATGGAAAATGTTAATTTAAAAAAAAAAGCTTTTATTTTAATTTTGTTCATTTGTCTGCCAATCTTTTTTCATTCCTGGTGGGTCATATTCAGGAGGCTTGTTGAAGAGCTGAGATATGACTAAAAAGACATGAAAGATAAGGAGAGATGACAACCACAATGTTAGGATTGACTGTGGTAAAGGGGGGAATGTGGAGAAGGTAAGATCCTACCTAGCACACTCTAACAGAGGAAAAAATAAAAGATAAAGAAAGAGCAAGAACACATATACCTAAATTATTTAGCACAGATCAAAACGTATCTCTATCTCCAAGGAAACCATTGTCCCAATTTCCTTTACACTATTACCATTTATGACTCAAAACAACTTGGTCAATTCCCTACTTTCCATAACACCATTTTCCCTTTCTTGTCTTCTGAGAGTATAAGGAATAGCTTCACTGGAGAGAGAAGAAACAACATGGTTTAAGTTGCAGTGTTTGTCAACCATTAGGAAGCTTACCTGCTTCTTAAAACCCTCCATTGCTTCTCTGTGCTGCTTTACTAATGCTTCCTTTTCATTCTCAAGACTTTCCTATTGTAAAAGTTATGAAAGAGGAGGAAAAAGGAAAAAGCACAAAATTAGGAGATGCAAAAGCAAATTCCAGGAACCTTTTCAATTTTAACTCTTAAACACTTGCCTGACATGATGGCACACTCTAATCCAAGTACTCAGGAGGCAGAGGTAGGAGGATTGGCACCATAAGTTTGAGGCCACCCTGAGACTACAGATTGAGTTCCAGGTCAGTCTGGGCTGAAACAAGACCCTACCTCGAAAAACCAAAAAAAAGAAAAAAGAAAAAAAAATTTAAAAATAAGAATAAATAAAAAAGTATAAAATAATTATCTTGTAATCCAGATGTAGCAGCACACTGAAACTGCAATAACCAGGAAATAGAGGTAGGAGGACCAGTAGTTCAATGTTAAACTCAGTTACACAGCAAATTTAGGGACAGCCTAGGATACATGAGACCCTGTCTCAAAAAGAAAAAGAAGGGCTGGAGAGATAGCTTAGTGATTAATCACTTGCCTATGAAGCCCAAGGACCCCAGTTCGAGGCTTGATTCCCCAGGACCCACATTAGTCAGATGCACAAGGGGGCACACGCATCTGGAGTTTGTTTTCAGTGGCTGGAGACCCTGGCACACCCATTCTCCCTCTCTCTCTCTTTCTCTCTCTGTATGTCACTCTCAATAAATAAAAATAAACAAACAAAAATCTTAAAAAAGAAAAAATATTGGGCCTTAACCACTTTCAATTTTTTTTTGTCTCAAGATTTCAAAATACAATGACTTAGAAATTTTAACTTTATTTATTGACTACTTACTTACCTGTTGGAAGTTAGCTTCCTTGTACAACATTACCTATATCGTCTATTACTCAAAAGTTTATATCAAAATTATACTTGAAATTAAGTATTTTTATTATTATGACTGTAATTATTCAATATGGTACCATGTAGTATACCAAGATAGTATTTTTATCAACATATTTCATTTTTCTGAAGTTTATAATTACCTTAAAATATTTAGGTTCTCATCAGTAATTAAAAATAACACTCCTGGACTGGAGCAATGACTTAGCAGTTAAGGTACTTGCCTTTGAAGCCTAAGGACTCATGTTCCTCTATCCAGGTCATATGTAAGCCAGACGTAGGGTGACACAAGCATGCAAGGTTGCACATACATACAGGGGGGAACACTCGTCTGGAGTTTGACTGCAGTGACTACAGGCTCTGGCATGCCAGTTCATTCTCTCCCTCTTTCTCTCTCTTTCTCATTAAAAAAAAAAAAAAAGGCAGTCTGGGGCTGGAGACATGGCTTAGCGGTTAAGCACTTGCCTGTGAAGACTAAGGACCCCAGTTGGAGGCTCTATTCCCCAGGACTCATGTTAGCCAGATGCACAAGGGGGAGCATGCATCTGGAGTTCATTTGCAGTGGCTGGAGGCCCTGGCACGCCCATTCTCTCTCTCTATCCGCCTCTTTCTCTCTCTGTCTGTGGCTCTCAAATAAAAAAATAAAAATAGCAACAACAACAAAAAAAGGCAGTC
Organism: Jaculus jaculus; assembly: GCF_020740685.1. Classification (NCBI taxonomy): domain Eukaryota; kingdom Metazoa; phylum Chordata; class Mammalia; order Rodentia; family Dipodidae; genus Jaculus; species Jaculus jaculus. Next base: position 46,552,725 of record NC_059109.1, on the reverse strand, counting down.
TGAGGCTGGAGAGATGGCTTAGTGGTTGAGCACTTGCCTGTGAAGCCTGAGAACCCTGAACCGAGGCTCGATTCCCCAGGACTCACATTAGCCAGATGCTCAACGGGGCACACGCATCTGGAGTTTGCAGTGGCTGGAGGCCCTGGTGTGCCCATTCTCTCTATCTATCTGCCTCTTTCTTTCTCTGTCACTCTCAAATAAATAAATGAAAATAAACAAAAATTTATTTTTAAAAAAAAGGCAGTCTGTTGGGCTTGCTTCAAAAAAAAAAAAAAAAGAATGGAAAAGAGAAGATCTCAAGAATGACTTGGAAACTCTCCAACTGGATAGGAAACAGAAAAACTAGATGTTGAACATTCCCTAAGTTTTTCCTAAGAAGATAGTGTAGACTAATACAGTCCAGCAACAAAGGAAGAGAAGTTAAATCTAATGGAGATTTGAGGAGTAAGTTCTTTGAGGAGTAGATTCTGATGATGTCACCTATGGCTCTGTTTTGTTTTGTGAACAGCCTTAAATCCAAAAATATTGAATTTAATATGCAACAAAAATTGGAATGAAAATAATTCTATTACCATATCTGCAAATCTAGATCTTCAAAAAAGGCTAAAGGCAAAGGCAGAGTAAGATAATGAACACTCAGACAAAACACCTAGATGCTATCACTACAGTTATTAAGCAGGAAGCCTGCTAAACAGTTTGTAGATACATTTAAGCAGAAAGGACACTGGTTAAATACCTGTTCTGGCTTTATAAAAAAAATAGAGAAAAGGTCCAGTGTGATGGTACATGCCTTTAATCCCAGCACTTGGGAGGCAGAGGTAGAAGGATCTCCATTAGTCCAAGGCTGTCCTGCCTGAGACTACATAGTGAGTTCCAGGTCAGCCTGGGCTAGAATGAGACCCTACCTCAAAAAAAAATAAATAAATAAAACAAGAGGCTGGAGAGATGGCTTAGCAATTAAGGCACTTCCATATGAAGCCTAAGGACCCAGGTTCAATTCCTCAGTACCCACATAAGCCAGATGCACAAGGTGGTGTATGCATCTGGAGTCTCTGTTTGCAGTGGCTAGAAGCCCTGGCACACCTATTCTCTCCCTCCCTCTCTCTCTCTCTCCCTCCCTTCCCCCCCCCTCCTTCTCTTTTTCTCTTCTCTCTCTCTATTTCTCTGTCTCTGTATTTCTATCTGTCTGCCACTTTCTCTCTCTCAAATAAATAAATAAATAAAATATTTTTTAAGTAAAGGAATAGACAAGGTTAGGAGCTCATACCTATAGTGTTTTTACTCATTTGGGTAAAGCAGGATAATTACCATGAATTCCAATTCACACTGGGCTAGATTGAAGACCCAGCTTCAAAACAATAAATAAAGGGCTGAAGAGATGGTTTAGCAATTAAGGTGCTTGCCTGCAAAGCTTCAGGACAGGCTCAATTCCACAGAATTCATATGAAGCCAGATGCACATGGTGGTGCATGCATTTGGAGTTCATTTGCAGTGGCTAGAGACCCTAGCACACCCATTCTCTCTCTAATAAATAAATATATATAAATACTTTTTTTAAAACAAATGGGAAAGGCTGGAGGGATTGCTTAGCGGTTAAAGTGTTTGTCTGCAAAGCCAAAAGACCCAGGCTCGATTCTCCATGGCCCACATTATCCAGATGCTCAAGGGGACACACATGTCTGGAGTTCATTTGCAGTGACTGGAAGCCCTGGCATGCCCATTCTCTCTCTCTCTCTCCCTCCCTCCCTCTTTCTCTGTCAAATAAATAAATATAAAAAACAAATAGGAAGTCAGGCGTGGTGGCACACGCCTTTAGTTCCAGCACTCAGGAGACAGAGGTAGGAGAATCACCATGAGTTCGAGGCCACCCTGAGACTACATAATTAATTCCCGGTCAGCCTGGACCAGAGTAAGACCCTACCTCAAAAAAACAAAAAAAAAAGGGGGGGGGCTGGAGAGGTGGCTTAGCAGTTCACACACTTGCCTGCAAATCCTAAGGACCAATGTTCGACTCCCCAGATTCCATGTAAGCCAGATGCACAAGGTCACACAAGCGCACAAGGTTGTTCATGTGCACAAAATGGCACACATTTGGAGTTCCATTACAGTGGCTGGAGGCACTGGCATGCCAATTCTCCCTCTTTCTTTATCTCTCATTAAAAAAACCATTCTGTTGGATTTACCTAAAAAGCAAACAAATAAATAAGGCCTGTACCCATCCCCCCACACATAAACAGATGTATTAAAAATAAGGAAGGGACAGGCATGATAGTGCACACCTTTAATCCCAGCACTCAGAAGGCAGTGGTAGGAGGATCACTGTGAGTTTGAGGCCAACCTGAGACTACATAGTGAATTCCAGGTCAGAGTGTGACTCTACCTCAAAAAATAAAAATTAAAAATAATTTTAAAAACATAAGGAAGGCTAGGAAGTGAAGACACAGGGCAAGAGAATACATGTGACAGGAAAGCAGAAGCTAATGGGGCAGGAAAGAAAAACAGCAAAAAGTGGGTAAGATTGCCGGGCATGGTGGCGCACGCCTTTAATCCCAGCATTCGGGAGGCAGAGGTAGGAGGATTGCCGTGAGTTCAAGGCCACCCTGAGACTCCATAGTGAATTCCAGGTCAGCCTGGGCTAGAGTGAGACCCTACCTCAAAAAACCAAAAAAAAAAAAAAAAAAAAAAAGTGGGTAAGAAATATCAACAATAGCAGAGCATATATGAAAATACCATAATGAAATAAAGTTCATGCATAAGTTAATTATTTTTGTAAAAAACTAAATGTATACATAAAAATAAATCAATATGTAGGCATGGTGGTACACATCTTTAATCCTGGCACTCAGGAGGAAGAGGTAGGAGGATTACTGTGAGTCTGAGACCAGCCTAAGACTAAAGAATGAGATCTAGGTGGTTCCAGTGAGTACCTTAAAAATAAAATAAAGAAAAGGAAAGGAAAGAGGAAGGGAGGGAGGGAGGGGGGATAGAGGAATGGAGGAAGGAAAGAAAGAAGGAAGGAAAGAGGAGGAGAGAGGGAAGGAAAGAAGAGAGAGAGGAGAAAATCAAGTGGACAAATCAATGAAATTGTTCATGGGAGAAATTGTGTACTCAATTTTTCATTTTATCACCAAACTTACAAAGATAATTTGTTCTAAATATTAAAACAATTTTCAGGGGAAGGCTGGGGAGATAGCTCAGTGGATAAAGTGCTTATCGTTCCAACTGGAATATCCAAGTTTGATTCCAAGACCGTACTTAAAAAACCAGAAGCACACTGAAGCTGAGAGTGAAATGGGAGACAAAGACAGGCAGATGTCACAGAAACTCTTGGCTAGCACAGCAAAGAACAGCAGAGCGAGAAACCCACCTCAAATGAGATGGACAGGCAAGAAGAGACCTGAATGTTGTCCTCTGACCTCCACAAGTGTACTGTGGCATGCACACCCCCTATATTCCCACATTCTTTCTTCCTTCTTCTTCCCTCCCCATCTCTCTCTCACACACACATATAAATAATATAAAATTAATTTAAAAGTGGTGGAACAGCCAGGCATGGTGGCGCACGCCTTTAATCCCAGCACTTGGGAGGCAGAGGTAGGAGGATCACCGTGAGTTCAAGGCCACCCTGAGACTACATAGTGAATTCCAGGTCAGCCTGAGCTAGAGTGAAACGCTACCTTGAAAAAAAAGTGGTGGTGCATGCCTTTAATCCCAGCACTCGTGAGGTATATGTAGAGGATCACTTGTGAGTTCAAGGCCACCCCGAGATTACTAGAGTGAGAAACCAAAAGGAAAAAAAAGGGTTCAAGTGGGGCATGGTGGCACATACCTTTAATCCCAGCTCTCAGGAGGCAGAGGAGGAGGATCTCCATGAGTTCAAGGCCATCCTGAGACTACAAAGTGAATTCCAAGTCAACCTGGGCTAGAATGAGACCCTACCTCAAAAAAAAAAAAAAGTTCAAAGCTAACCTGTGCTACATAGCCAGCCAGCTTTCATTTATGTAAAAAAAAAAAATGTATATATGCAGAGAGTCAAACAATTCTCTCCTTCAGGGTCAATGAGCTACTCATATAGTAAGCATCTCTAAAACTCCAGATATTAAAAAATAAAACTCTAGAGATTTGCCCTGTTCTACCTTGTGAGCTGCACTGGAGTCAAATTAGAAGATTTTTTTTTTTTTTTGGTTTTTGGTTTTTGGTTTTTTGACGTAGGGTCTCACTCTAGCCCAGGCTGACCTGGAACTCACCATGTAGTCGCAGGGCGGTCTCAAACTCATGGTGATTCTCCCACCTGTGCCTCCCAAATGCTGGGATTAAAGGCATGAGCCGCCACGCCCAGCTCCAAATTAGAAGATTATAGTCTCCTTTATGATACCATGTCCATTACCTTAAAAGAGACTGCTGCATGACTTTTCTATAAAAAGGTGAATATCTATCCAACCTAGATAAGGGATAATGACAGACCAAGAAACTGTTCCACTCAAGTCTAGCTTGCCCCCAGTGACCTCAACTGGGGTTACTTACAGGAGTACAGGCAACTTACAAGGGGCTGTACCACTTAAGAAGAGTCTTCCTTCTCCATATACATGCCAACAGCATGCATATCCTTGGGGAAGGGGAAAGGTCTCATGCTCCACTTTGTATGCCACCTTGTAAATCCTCTTTCACTTCCATAAGCAAATGCTAGTGGGCCTTATCTTGTGAAAGTCTCCTATAGGTAATTAGAGCTACTGAAATTTCAAGTTGGTGATGGTCATATTATGCCCAAAGAACATAGTTCCACAACACTCTACTCTTTCCTCTGGTTTTTACATAATTTATGCCCATCTCTTCCATGATTTTCCCCGAACTTTGAAGGGGGTACAACAGATATATGATTATTTTAAATCAGCATTTAAGCTGAGCATTGGTCTGCTATGCTACAGTAACAGTCATTGATTTTCAGCAGTTTTTGACTAGTTATAAGTGTATAATCTATCCATCACAAACTTTAAAAAAGTAGCTTCCCTGACCAAGGCCAACTGCAGCAGTAATCTACATAAACATAGATGTCTAGAAGAAAATCTTACAGGTATATGATACCCATATAGCAAAAGAAGAGCAGTAGGTCCCCTCCAGGCATAGATTTTCACTGTGGCATATAGTGCTTAATATGGGTTCCTTAGTGTAGAGCTTTGAGAAATTCAATCAAGAAGCACTTGCCTACACCTATAATGGTTCGAGCATTACTGCACCAGTAGACACATCTTGCTTGACATACTGATAGTACAAAACATGGAGTCAATAACAAAGTAAAACTGTTGGTGACAATTCTCCCAGTCATTTAGTCAAGTAACAACTGCATCTTACCCAACATAAAACTTCCAAGAATTCACAATTGACCCCCTGTACCTGGTACAGATTAATTCTCTATCCTTACTTCTTCAGGTATGCTATAATGAAATCTTTTCACAGAGGATGAGAAGGCTCTCTGCCTACTGCTGTCCATTTCAGGTAAGTGCCAATTAGTCTTTGAATTCAAAGGGTACATTAAAAAAAAGTTAGAAAGGAGGGCTGGAGAGATGGCTTAGCAGTTAAAATGCTTGCCTGTGAAACCCAAGGACCCAGGTTCAATTCCCCAGAACCCATGTAAGCCAGATGCACATGGTGGCACATGTATCTGGAGTTCATTTGTAGTGGCTACAGGCTTTGGTGTACCTATATATTCCCTCCCTCCCCCCCCCTCTCTCTCTATATATATATCCCTTTCTCTCTCTATTTTAAAGTTATAAAGGATAAACACAGCATGAAAAGACCCCATTGCTTCTACTGTTTCTTCAAAAGGGCAATGTTGGATATGTGGTATGGATGAGATACACTACCTTGCTGCACTCTCTATAATCCACAATCATTCTTCATGAGCCATCCAGTTTCCTCACCCTGGGGCACTGCCATGGGGCCACTGCACAGTTCCTCACCTCTGAGGAGCCTCATAAGGCTGGTTTGTGCTTCTCTGCCTAGCCATTGCCAGTGAACTGAAGGACTACACAGCTCTTCATTGACAACACATGATTGCTCAAGGGGCCCAGGCTGCACAAAGAATTTACACTTCCATATACTTTGTCATTTATTTATTTATTTATTTATTTATTTATTTATTTATTTATTGGTCTTTTGAGGTAGGGTCTCGCTCTAGCCCAGGCTGACCTGGAATTCATTAGGTAGTCTCAGGGTGGCTTTGAACTTATGGTGATCCTCCTATCTCTGCCTCCCCAGTGCTGGGATTAAAGGCATGCACCACCACATCCAGCTTTTTCCATATACTTTATTGAAAGAAGAAATGTACATAACACCACTGGGACAATTACCCACCCCTGGAACAAGTTAAATCTTTTTCATCTATAATGCTGTCATTAACTCTTTACTTCACCACTTGGAGGAATTGTTGCTCAGGGTTAAAAGCCTTCCAGAGGCTCATAAATACTGTATTTGGCTTCTGGTCAATTTCTTTCCTAGTAACTAGCTTGACATACATCTTACCACACTTGCTTTTGAGTGACCTGGACAGGTTCCTGTGTCTGCTTTCCTGTTTCTCAAACCTTCTTCATCATTTTATCACTTTATAAAATCAATTTATTTGCCTAAGTCACTCAGACACACCACAGCCATTGGACTCAACAAAGCCACAAAGGCCCCCATACTAGTCCTAAGGTCCCTGGGGAGTTAAATTTCTGCTTAACATTCAGGTGAGCATAGTCCTCCCTATGTTGGTGAGTAAGGTATCACAAACAACCTCTCTCATGCCCAGTTTCCCCACTATCATTTTGACCTCATTTCTTCCCTCTTCATTGTTTTGATTCTTCCCATGGGTTCTAAGATTTTGGCTCCCAGAAGAGACTATTTAACATAGATCTTACTTATATTCTCCTTTCCTTATGCCTCCCTCCCCTAGCCACAAGGAATGGTAAACCAATGCCTTCATTTAACTTCTCTATGCAATTTACCTGCCAAATCAAAGGCTAGCATAGAAGATGCAACTTGCATGTCTATGTTCCATTGTAATCCCACCAACAATTGTTAGCAGTTTATATGTCCTTGAGGAAGGGAAAGATCTCTGTGCCACACATCTCCTCATGAACTATCTCATGAGCCCTTTCTCCCTTCCACAAGGGAATGGAGTACACTTAGTCCTATGCAGGTAATCACAAGTGTTCTGATTTCAAGACAGTAACAGCCACCAAGCACGCTGGCATGCTGGCCTTTAATCCCAGCACTTGGGAAGCCAAGGTCGGAGGATTACTGTGAGTTCAAAGACAGCCTGGGACTACATAATGAACTTCAGGTCAGCCTAGAGCAAGACTCGACCTCAAAAAAAAAAAAAAGAAAAGAAAAGAAAAGATAGCAATAGCCATAGCATGCCTGCAGGACAGCCTTCTATGACTTACACACAAAAATACACTTTTGAATATGTTATTTATTTTATAGTCATACATATGTACATATTGGTATTCATTTTATACATATATATGTAAGAACTTAAATGAAAACTTGAAATGTGCTGGGCGTGGTGGCGCATGCCTTTAATCCCAGCACTCGGGGAGGCAGAGGTAGGAGGATTGCCATGAGTTCGAGGCCACCCTGAGACTCCATAGTGAATTCCAGGTCAGCCTGGGCTAGAATGAGACCCTACCTCGAAAAAACAAAAAAAAAACTTGAAATGTTTCATGTTCTAATGAAAAAAGAGCAAATACACTAATGTAAGAAAGATTGAATAATGATAAACTTTCATGAAATATTTTGGGCTGGAGAGATGGCTCAGCAGTTAAGGTATTTGCTTACAAAGCATAATGACCTGAGCTCAATTCCCCAGTACTCACGTAAAGCCAGATGCACAAAGTGGTGCATACATTCCACATGCATCTGGAGTTTATTTGCAGAGGCTAGAGGCCCTGGTGCGCTCGCTTGTGTGTGTACGCGCACACGCACTCTCTCTCTCTCTCGCTCTCTCACTCTCTCTCTCTCGCCTTGCAAATAAATTTATAAAATTTTTAAAAACTTAAAAAATATTTTGATGATCAGCAACTTATGTGAAATGTATTTCTTTGAAATTTAGTTCTAATAAATACTGTTTATAAAGAAACTTTTTAAAGGCTGTTACACTTTACTATCCAGAGAAGGGGGAATCCATGACAATCTGGTCTCTAAATAAGGGCTACAGATTTATTTATTGTAATTAAAATGTGAAAATTATCAAACAGGATATAGTACAATAGTTTCAACTGACATTAACATTTATGGTTCCTTAACAAAAGTAAAATCAGCCAAGATAATAACTTCTACTCAGCAAAGGTAAGAGTGAACAACATTAACAGCACTATGCCTTTGGAGACACCCATGATTCTACATCATGTACAGTGAGGGTTTATAACCTCAGCAGGAATTCCAATTTAAAATGACCAGCAATTTCAGCACTCTGGTGCCTTCTAAAAGAGGTGATCATCATATCTTCACACTAAAAGAATAACCAAAAGGCAAAAGGAAATGTCCCACTAATCATGATACATGGTCTTAGGTTCAATGATACTCTAACAGCTAAAATATTATAACTTGGAATCTTTAAATCTAAAGACTTTAAGAGGCTATTTTAGAAGGTCCAAAACAGACTCCAGGGTTATGAAGACAACATGATTATAAATTACAAAAGACATCTGTTTCAGGACAAACAGTGGCACCAGAGGACCTCAATGAAACTATAAAAATTTACATGACATTATCCATCAGAGCAATGACAGATTGAAACTCAATTAGAAATGAAGTTTTAATAAAACTGCTGAGGATGCCTTAGTTACATATCTCATCTGCCACCAAAACCATCCTGATGAAACTGTTGTCCTTGAGAATCCAAACCTTGGGGTCCCAAGAAATAAATTTCCTAACTTTAACCCTGAAATGGGTTGAATGTGTTCTCCTCACTGCTAACTTCCTCTCAGGATGTACTGAAACTTCCAACCAGAGAGCTGCAGTTCTGAGAGTGGGAAAAAATTGCTTAACTTTGTTTTCCCAAACAGGATTGTCAGTGAGAGGCACTCACTTTACTGGCATTGTTATTAGAAAACTTTACAAAGCCTCCTTATTTCTTTAGAAATCCACTGGCCCCATCATCCTAAATCCTAAGAAAAAAAATAAAAGCTAGCCAGGCGTGGTGGCACATGCCTTTAATCCCAGCACTTGGGAGGCAAAGGTAGGAGGATCACCATGAGTTCAAGGCCACCCTAGGATTATGTAGGTCAGCCTGGGCTAGAGCAAGATCCTACCTTGAAAACCCCCCCAAAAATTGAGAGCTAATAGTATATTACCTTTGACTCATAAGATTATTAAATCCATTTTTCCCATATACTCATTGTCTGTTACCATACAAACTTATTAGACTAACCTGTAAAATTGGCTACTTGTTCCCCGAGTTGGGGTATTTCCTTTCTTCAGACAAACCTGGTAAAGAATCCCAAAGGATTCATGCATCTGCTTCATTAAGTGTAAGTTATAGATCCTTTACAGAACCTAAAACTCAAAGATGTCTTCTGGGAGTGACCCCATGCTGAGGAGATTGCTCAATGGATAAAAGTGCTGGCTTAGAAATGACCCCAAAAGGGCTGGAGAAATGGCTTAACGGTTAAGGGCTTGCCTGTGAAGTCTAAGGACCCTGGTTCAAGGCTCAACTCCCCAGGACCCACGTTAGCCAGATGCACAAGGGGGCACATGCATCTGGAGTTCATCTGCAGTGGCTGGAGGCCCTGCCACGCCCATTCTCTCTCCCTCTCTCTATCTGCCTCTTTCTGTCCCTCTCTGTCTCTCTCAAATAAATAAATAAATAAAAGAAAGAAATTACCCCAAAAACAAAACCAAACACAAAGAGCCATGACTAAGAGATAATGTTAGGCATTTTGACAACTAGCACAGCAGACCAAAAATGAACCCAACCTGGCTCAGGAAAATTCTGCAGAAGAGGGGGCAGAAAGAATGTCAGAGCCACATGTTGGGTCATGATATACAGAGACATTTATCATACCAATAACTGTGGGTTAACCCCACAATGCACGACCCATATACCTGAACAAGTAGGGGCCAATGGGGAGGGGGTAGGTCATGGATGAGCCTAATAATGGTACCAAACTGCCTGTACTTGCACAATAGAAAACTAATTTTTAAAAAAAGAAAATGGACTGAACTTGTGATTTGGGAATGGCTTTTATTCTCTTAGTTTAATTTGAATGTTTGTTTTGTTTCTTTGTTTGTTGAGATAGGGTCACAGGTGTGTACATACCTATAATCCCAGTGCCGTCCCTACTGAAATCCCAAGACTATAAAGTGTTCTCACTACAATGAATTCTAATAGCTAGTTGTTTTTTTTAGCAGGTTGTTTGGAGACCTTCTGGTGAATACAAGGTGCTTCTGATTTATGCTGCTGTCGGTGTATGAAAGTCTCTTCATTTGTATAATTCTTTTGTAAAGTAATAGAGGGATCTGGGGTTTTTTTCTTTCAGGTGAAACCCAGCTCTATCACTATTAAGCAATACAATGCTCTTCATTGACTTGAAAGCCACTTCAATCACTAATTTGATTATTTTATGTATTTGGCTGTTTCTAAACCCTTAAGTTCTACTAATTAATTCACATGTATACTTCCAAGTTGCTTTAATTATTATAGCATTATAAAACTTAAGAATCAAAGTACTGCTATGCCCTCTTCTTTCTTTCCCAAAACTTTCCCAACCACTCTTCTATATATATTTCTATACAAACCTTAGAACCAGCCTAAGTACTCCCAAACATGCCCTTGGTATTTTAAATGATTATGTAAATATATTGATTAACTGAATTACTGAATCCCTTCCTAATATATTTATATTGTTGATTCTCCTTATCCAAACTTGAAACATAGCTGACCATGACTAGAAAACTATATTACATACCAGCTACTCAGAAAGATGAACTGGAAGGATTACTTGAGCCACAAGTTTGAGAGTACATTGGGCTATAGGATCTAGTCTCAAAACAAACAACAGGGATAAAATATGACTTTACATTATTCAGTCTACTTTGAGCTTAGTTTTTACTTACAGTCTACCTGTTCTTCCTCTCCATGGACAGACATATAGTAAGTACATCTGTCCCTCATATAGCCTAACCCCGGTTTTATTCCCATATTCCACAACCATGGGGGTCAGCCTGGCCTTGAAATTTCAATACTTCCAAATTCAGTTTAAACTCTGTCATTTGAATTCTAATCTGGATATGGTGCACCTAAGTTCCTGTTTCAATCTTGCTGAATGGAAAGAGGAATCACCACCATTAAGCTTTCACTTTTTTTAAAACACTTTTATTTTTACTTATTTATTTGAGAGAAAGAGGCAGAGAGAGGGAGAGAGAGAGAATGGGCACACCAGGGCTCTTGCCACTGCAAACAAACTCCAGACGCATGCACCCCCTTGTGCCTCTGGTTTACATGAGTCCTAGGCAATTAAACCAAGGTCCTTTGGCTTTGCAGGCAAATGTCTTAACCACTAAGCCATCTCTCCAGCTCCCTAAGTTTTCACTTTTGAGCTTTAGTATTACTTCGAGGGAAAAACATGAAAAGCACTATAATAAGTGCTTTAGGGTAAAGTTAGAGATAAAATCAGAGTTAATACTATTTATTTTATTTATTTATTTATTTATTTATTTATTTATTTATTTATATGTGTACATGTATATGGGCATACCAGGGTCTCTACCCCAGCTTTATGTAAGTGCTGGAGAATCAAACCTGGAACTTCAGCCTTTGTATGGAACTGTGTCTTCAACTACTGACCCATCTCCCCAGGGCCATAATACTGTTTGTTTTTTTCTCTTTAATTATATTATATAATACCACTTTGAGAAAATATGGTAGAAATTTTAAACTATCACCACTTTCAAAATATTCTCATTCCCCTATTAGTATACTATGTTTCTTAGATACAAAATGGAAGTTTTCAGAGCCATCCTCAATGTTACATCACATAACCTAAAAATGTAAACTCATAAAACTTATCAGCAGTGTTAGTGAGAGCTTTCAGGAAGCTCTGTTTCAAATAACACACTATCCCCAGATTTATTTAGGATATCGTGATTTTTGTCATAAGAATTAAAATATATTTTAGCTAGACATGGTGGTACATGCCTTTAATCCCAGCACTAAAAGGCTGAGGTAGGAAGATCGCTGAGTTTGAGGACAGCCTGGGCTACAAAGTGAGTTCCAAGTAAGCCTGGACTAGATTATGACCCTGCCTTGATAAAAACAAATAGATGATACTAAAAAAATGCTAATCTGAGTGGGAAATACTTACTTTTTGCCATTTAAGTTCTTGTGCCTCCATAATAATTTTAGCAATCTGCTCTTCATATTGAGTTTCTGCTTCCTAAGAAAAAAAAGAAAAATGATATGAAAATTAGAACTTCAAACATTTAGTTCCAGCTCTTTCAGAAAGGTAGAAATGGAAGCCTTTCATACATGCATGGAAAATATTGGAAACCTTGCAAAGTAAATGGACAAATCCAGCAGAGGACCGGAACCCAAAATCTAAAACCTGGCTAGAGACAGGTAAATCTCCAGCATTTGTTTACCTGAGACAAGAGGCATTGAGCACTGGTAAGAAGATTCAGGCAGCTGGGCACTAGGGAAGCCAAGGCAGGAAGACACAAATTTGTGGGCAGTCTGAATATATAGCAAGACTCTATCTCAAAAAGAAAAAGACAGCCGGGCATGGTGGCACATGCCTTTAATCCCAGCACCTGTGGGCAGAGGCAGAAGGATCACAGAGAATTTGAGGCCAACCTGAGACTACATAGTGAATTCCAGGTCCGTCTGGACTAGAGCAAGACCCTACCTCAAAAAACCAAAATAAAGAAAGAAAAGGAAAAAGAAGCTGGGTGTGGTGGTGCACACCTTTAAACCCAGCACTCAGAAGGCAGAGGTAGGAAAATTGCCATGAGTTCAAGGCCACCCTGAGACTATGTAGTGAATTCCACATCAGTCTGGGCTACAGTGACACCCTACCTTAAAAAAAAAACAAAAGAAAAAAGAAAAAGAAAACCACTAAGATTCAACTGAATGAGAAAGAAACCCCTTACTAAGTGGCTAAAGGCAGAGTGTGGACTATGGTAGAATATGAACCCCCTGAGCAGCTTTTAAATAGCATGGGAGAGGATCCTTTCCAGCAGGGTTTCCTTTCAGGAACCCACCAGGGGCTTACAGAGGAGGGCAAAAGAAATTCCGAAAAAGTTTTCCCCTCAGATACTAGCTGTTGAAGAAGATAGCTATCACAAACTGTCTTCTCTCCCTTACAGACAAAAACCTTTCAACTGTATGTAGGGGAACGGCAGTCAAGGACCCAGTGGACCAACAGTGATCACTGAACACTCTTCTATATTTCCCAAAGAACAAAAGCCTGCATCTACAGGAGAAAAGGGCAATAAGAACTATGAACTGAAAATGCTTGTGGAAACCTGCTGCAGGTGGGAACTCGGAGAACAAGAAGACAAAACTGCAGTTCTATCATGAGGGAGTGGGCAACGGGGATGTGGGACCAGAATACTCATGAATATCTCATCCTGAGACTGAGACTCACCTAAGAATAAGTCTTCATGAGAATAACCTAAATGCTCCCTTCCTCCAACCTGCCATTACCACATTGACAAGCATCCATTAAAGTTCTACCCTGCAAAATCTCCAGGCCTACATAATTTTGCTAAAGAATTCTTTTTTTAATTTTTTAAAAAATGTATTTATGAGAGACAGAGAATGGGCATGCCAGGGCCTCTTGCCACTGCAAATGAACTCCAAACGTTTGTGCCACTCTAGGGAATTGAACCTAGGCCAGCAGGCTTTGTAAGCAAGTGCATTTAATGACTAAGTCACCACTCAAGCTCTCACTGGAGAATTCTACCAAACATTTAGAAAAGCATTAACACCATTTTAGAGTCATTTCCAAAAAATAAGTAAATAAATATGTATGTATGTATGTATGTATGGATGGATGGATGGATGGATGGATGGATGTAAAAGGGCATAACAGGGGCTGGAGAGATGGCTGTGGTGGTTTGATTCAGGTGTCCCTCATAAACTTAGATGTTCTGAATGCTAGGTTCCTAGCTGTAGAGATTTGGGAATTAATGCCTCCTGGAGGCAGAGTATTTTGGGGGGTAGGTATATGGGTATATTAGCCAGTTTTCCCTTTTCAGTGTTTGGCACACTCTCCTGTTGCTGCGGTCCATATGTTGTTGGCCAGGAGGTTGATGTCTATCCTCTGCTCATGCCATTGTTTTCTCCTTCCATCATGGAGCTTCCCCTTGAAACTGTAAGCCAAAATAAACCTTTGTTTTTTCCACAAGCTGCTATTGGTCAGGTGATTTCTGCCAGCATGCAAACCTAACTGCAACAAAGGTTTAGCAGTTAAGATGCTTGCCTGTACAACCTAAGGACCCAGGTTTGATTCCCCAGGACCCACATGAGCCAGATGCACAAGGTGGCACACAGAGTTTGTTTGCAGTGGTTGGAGTCCCTAGTGTGCCCATTCTTTCTCTCTTTATGTCTTATATCTCTACTCCCCCTCCCCCGCCTTTCAAATAAATAAAAATATTTTTTAAAAGGGCCTTTCATCCATCCCTGCCTACCCTGCCCAGGGCTATCATGTTTCCTTTCTTAAAAAAAAAAAAAAAAAAAAAAAGAGGAGTAGATAGATGGCTTAGCAGTTAAAACACTTGCCTGCAAAGCCAAAGGACCCCAGGTTCAATTCCCCAGGACACACATAAGCCAGACGCACATGGTAGCACATGCATCTGGAGTTCGGTTTGCAGTGGCTGAAGGTCCTGGTGTGCCCATTGTCATTCATTCATTCCCCGTCCATCTCCCCCCCGCCTCTCTTAAATGAATAAATAAGTAACAGAGAAAACCCAAACATTTCTCACAAATCTTAACACAAAATTCTTAAAAATTTTTTGTTTATTTTTATTTATTTATTTGAAAGTGATGGACACAGAGAGAGAGGCAGATAGAGAGAAAGAGAGAATGGGTGCACCAGGGCCTCCAGCCACTGCAAACAAACTCCAGACACATGCGCCCCATTGTGCATCTGGCTAATGTGGGCCCTGGAGAATCAAGCCTCAAACGGAGGTCCTTAGGCTTCACAGGCAAATGCTTAACCACTAAGCCATCTCTCCAGCCCACAAAATTCTTTAATAACATATTAGCAAAAGAATCCAATAATAGCTCAATAAAGTGTAACTTGAAAATCAAGACAGTATACACACAGCAGTAAACTAAAGAAGAGGCTCTAGAGATGGCTTAGCAGGTAGAGGAACTTGCTGCACAAACATAAGAACCTGAGTTTGGTCCCCAAGGCCCATGTAAGAAAGCATGGTGGCACATGCCTGTAATACTAGCACCAAGAGGAATGCAGACAGAGGATCATTAAGGCTCCCTGGTGCCAGCCTAACCAAAAAATTGGAAGCTCAGGTTTAATAAGAAACTCAGTCTCAGGGAAATAAAGTGGAAGAGCAATACAGGAGGACACCCAATGTCTTCCTCTGGCCTCTGCACATATGTGCATGAGGCATACATATCTATACACACATGTGCTACAACATACACACACCACATACTGTGCACACATACCCCAAAAATTAGCTAAAGAAGAAAATCAATTGGCACTGAAGAACTGTTCGACAAAATCCATCACCCATTCCTGCTGATAAAACAAAGGCAACAGGTAGCCAAGCAAGCACATGCCTTTAATACTAGCATTCAGGAGGCAGACATAAGAGGATCACTGTTAGTTCAAGCCAGACCGGGACTACAGAATGAGTGTCAGGTCAGTCTAGGCTAGTGTGGGACCCTACCTTGAAAACAAAGGCTACAGGTGTGGCAAAACATTTGCCTAGCATATGTGAGGTCCTGGGTTCTACCTACTAGCACCAAAAGAAACCTTTACAAATTAGGAATAGAAAAAATTACTGTTATTTTTCCTAAAGAGATTTACAAAACCACTGAATGCTTTCATCTTAAGATCAAGAACAACACAAGGATGACTCTTTCCACTGCTTTTATCCAGCATAGTACTGAAAGTTCTAGCCACTGAGATAAGGCATAAATTACAAATAAACACTGAAAAGCAAGAAATAAAACTTTATTAGCCAAAAAATTAATGTATAGGGCTGGAAAGATGGTTTAACAGTTAAGATGCTTGCCTGTAAAGCCTAACAATCAGGGTTCAATTCCTCAATACCCACATAAAACCAGATACACAAAGCAGTGCATGCATCTGGAATTCATTTGCAGTGGCTAGAAACCCTGGTACTCATAATCTCTGTCTCCTTCCTTCCTTCCTCCCTACCCCCCCATCTCTCTGCTTGAAAATAAATATATTTTTTAAAAACAATGTGCACATAAAAATTCTAAGAAACCTACAAAAAGTCTCCCAGAACTAGTGAGTTCAGCAAGATCAACCCTTCAGACTCTTGATCCCCCTTGACTCATGCTGAAATGACAGGTATGGCCATCATACCAAATCCCTTTATAACTCCACTTGATCTTTGTCCCTCACAATAATCAGTGAAGTATGTTTTTCTTTCATCATTGTCACTTTTTCACTCACCAAAAGGGCCTCAAGGCAGCTACCCCATCACCTGTCCATTGATGACAAGAATAGCCCAAGGAAATAATGCTCTTTGCTCTTGAGGTTTCCAAACTGAGAAACATCTCATGACTACATATTAATATCAGATGTAACATGCTTCAGATCCAATTGCATGTGAGGCACTTGAATTCACACCTTCATCTATGAAAAGGTGCTCACCAACCTGTGATCATCTGCTTCCCCTATAAAACAACCCCTAAATCAGTATTGGAAGGAGATAATCCTTTAGAATGAGATGGTCCTCCATCTTCCAATCAGCAAACTCATCACAAGTTCTTTCTCTGTTATAGCCCTAGCTCTGTACTAATCTCATGCTTATGCTAACAATGAACATAGAAAAATAAAAATTTAAAATCCAACTTAAAGTCATGCCAGAGAAAATGAAATGCCTAAGTATATACTTAAAAAAATTTTTTTAAAACATGTGCAGGGGCTGCCTAGCTTATCAGTTAAAGGTGCTTGCTAAAGGATCCAGGTTTGACTGCCCAGGACCCACATAAGACAGATTCAAAAGGTGGTGCATGCATCTGGTGTTTGCCATGGCTGAAGGCACTGGGAGCCTATTATTTATCTGCCTCTCTCTTTCTCTTTCTTTCTCTCTCTCTCGCTCTCTCTCTCCTTCTCTCCCTCCCTCCCTCTAATAAATAAATAATAAAATAAACCCATGTACAGGATGTTTGCTTAATACCCACAGCAAATATGGATGTCAGACAAGAACAGGTATATTCAGGTTGGTATCATATATGGATTTCAACACATACTCAGCAAAAGTACTCTTGCATGTATATGTGTGTGTTAGTGTGCATGTGTATAGAGGCCAGAAGTCAATGTTGAGTTTATATGTATATGATTACACTTATATGAAATGCTAGAACTAACAAAGCTAATAAAGTACTAAAAATACCAGAAAACTAGGTACCTCTTTGAAAAAGAAGGAAAAGGTAGATGGGGAAAGTGTTGGTAGAAATATTTTTACATTTTTTAATTTTTTTCCTTTTAAAAATTATTTTAACAAAGGTTGACACATTATAAGTGTATTATATGTCAAAACTTGACAGGTGTGAGGGCTGGAGAGATGGCTTAGCGGTTAAGCGCTTGCCTGTGAAGCCTAAGGACCCCGGTTCGAGGCTCGGTTCCCCAGGTCCCACGTTAGCCAGATGCACAAGGGGGCGCACGCGTCTGGAGTTCGTTTGCAGAGGCTGGAAGCCCTGGCGCGCCCATTCTCTCTCTCTCCCTCTACCTGTCTTTCTCTCTGTGTCTGTCTCTCTCAAATAAATAAATAAAAAAAATAAAAAATAAAAAAAAAAAAGGTGTGTGCCATCACGCCTGCTTAAAAAAAAAAAAAAACTTGACAGGTGTGGTTGCACACGCTTTTAATCCCAGCACTTGGGAGGCAGAAGTAGCAGAATCACCATGAGTTTGAGCCCACCCTAAGGCTACATAGTGAATTCAGATCAGCCTGGGTAGAGTGAGACTCTACCTTGAAAAAAAAAAAAAAAAATATATATATATATATATATATATATATATATATATATACTATTAAAACATACATTTCACTTTATATAAATTTTAGTATATAAAAGAACTGGGGAAATGGCTCAGTCAGTAAAGTGCTTGCCACACAACCATGAAGACCTGAGTCTATATACCCAGCAACCATATGAAATGCCAAGTATGGTAGGTAATCCCAGAACTTTGAAGGTGGAGACAGGCAGATACCCTGGGCAAGCTAGTCAGCTAGACTAGCTGAATTAGTGTATTCTGGGTTCAATATATAAGGTGGAAAACAATTGAGGAAACCACTCAACATTGACTTCTGGCCTCTATCTATACACATGCACACTAACACACACACATATACATGCAAAAAACAATTTAAGGCTGGAGAAATGGCTTAGTGGTAAATATGAATGTCTGTGAAGCCTAAAGACCCAGGTTTGACAACCCAGCACCCGTGTAAACTGGAAGCACATGGTTGTACATGCTTCTGGAATTCCTTTGCAATGGCTAGAGGCCCTGGCACACCCATTCTCCCTCTCTCTCTCTCTCTCTCTCTCCCCCCCTGTCTCCCTCTAAGACACACATACACACACACACACATACATTCATAAATACATAAGTAAAATATTTTTAAATGAAGTATAGTGAAAGAAAAAAGCTAGAGGGCTGGAGATTTAACTCAGTGGTACTTGCTTACAAAGCCTGATGGTCCAAGTTCAAATCTCCAGTACTTATGTAAATCCAGATACCCAAAGTGTCACATGTGTCTAGAGCTCATTTGCAGTGGCAAGAAGCCCTGACATGCTCATACTCGCTGCCTCCCTCCATCTCATCTCTCTCTCTGCTTGCAATTGTGTGTGCACATGTGTGTGCATGTGTGGAGGACAGAAGACAATCTTGGATGTCATTCCTCAGAAATGCCATCTATCTTTTTGAAACAGGGTCATTCATTGGCCTGGAGTTGCCAATTAGGCTAGACTAGATGACCAGTGAACCCCAGGGATCTACCTCTCTCTCTGTCTCCACAATGCTAAGATTACAAATACACACCACTACACCACTTATATGTATGGTGTAGTGGTATGTTCTTGTAATATACATACATATATATATGTTCTAGGTATGGAACTTGGGTCCTCATGCTTACATAGTAGTGAACACTCAGCCACCTAAGCTGTTTTCACTAGTGCAACAATATGCTTTCAAATCATCAAAGAATGAAGTCAAAAAGTCATATAAAGGGGTGAAAAATAATCAAGGTACATATAATACAAATAAAAATATCACATACTTCGGCTGAAAGGTCACTGAGAAATCAAGCTGGAGCTGAGCTGAAAACTTCCTCCTTATAGACCAGTTGACAGAAAGCCAGAAAAAGCTACATTGCATGTAGCCCTATGGGAGACAGAAGTCATCTGAGGTGAAAACAGTGGACAATGCAAGCCTTGCTTGGCCAACAGGTCAAATGACCCAACAGGTACAATAGTGGCATGTCTGTTATGGGGAAAACCATGGCTCTCTAATTAGACTGGAGGCCTACTCCATGGGAGGGAATACATACCTGGTACTGAAAACCTAATCAAAAGCCTATGGCAAGGAAGGTCATGAGCCATAGGTGTGTAACACCTGCTCTTGTCTGGCTAAATGCATATATTATGCTCACCAAACTGCCCTATGTGCATATTTCTGAACATGCATACCCATATATTAATGCTACTGTCACTTTTGGTTAGAGAAGCTTCTATTTTCAGATGGCAGTGACCACTAGAATCATCTAAAAAGTACCATAATGCTGAGAAGAAGTGACAGAGGAGTGTTCAGCACTGAAACATCTCTATCATACCTTCCAAGGTTCAGGTTACATTGCAGAAGAGGTGGCAGAAAGAATGTAAGAGTCAAAGGAAGAGTATGACTGCCTATAATGCAATCATTCACACTCAAATTGGCTTGGCTATCCATGACCTAGCAGTGCCTAACACTACCTTCACAAGATCCTCATAATAGGAGGAAAAGATGATGACAAAGTAAAAGAGAGACTAATTGAGAGAAGGAGAGGATATGATAGAAAGTGGATTTGTGAAGGGGAAAGTAAGGAAGGGGAGGGAATCATTTGTTTTATTGTCTGTTTTATTATTATGGAAGTTGTCAATAAAAAATGTTTAAAAAATCATAATCAAGTTCATAATTTTACAAGCAAGTGCCTTTAACCCCCAAGTCATTTTCCCCACCCCAAATTATAATTTTGTACAATGTTTGTTATTAAAGGAAAAGACAGATATATCATCTAGGAGAGTAAAGTTTAATAGTGTGTAAGTATTCTGAGTAAAAGTTTTTCATTTGCCATTTTATAATTTTCTTTTTTTAGGTTTTATTTTTTATTTATTTGAGAGAGAGAGAAAGAGACAGAGAGATGGAAGGAATGGACACTCCAGAGCCTTCAGCCATTGCAAACAAACTCCAGACACATACACCACCTTGTACATCTGGCTTAGGTGGGTCCTGGGGAATCAAACCTGGATCCTTTGGCTTTGCAGGCAAGTGTCTCAACTGCTAAGCCATCTCTCCATCCCTGCTATTTGATAATTTTCATAACAAAATGTTGAAGACAAATAGAGGACGTTAGCAGACAAGATGTGTACTATTTAATGAAATATTTTCCTAATAACTCATGCACATGTTCTTTGCTTCACTATACATTCACATACACATGCAAACACTTATACTATAAACACTTATGCTAGTCAGAGACAGACTTCCATGAAAATTGTCTCATTTACAATGTTTTTAGCAGCAAAAAAAACAATGACAAAACACACATGACAATGATTATGGGCATTATCTTCCATGGAATCTAAAGGAAGAGAACTTCTATGATGATTTCCATGGCTCACTCAACAATGTCAAAAGGTATGATTAAATTCTCTCTAAAATAATAAGTTATCCCATTTATCTGGTGCTGACTTCACTCTCTGTTGGAGAATTTGCTTCTCTTTTTCAGAAGGATGCAGAACCTGAGAAGAAAATCAGCCCATTGCACCTCACCAGGACCCCAGCTAAAACCATAGGGGAACTGGGTAAATGAGCAAGAGTGCTGCTTTCTTGGGGAACCTAGTACCAGCACAAGGGTGAAGGAGACAGACACAGAGAACACTCAACTCCTACCAAACCAGATATCCAGAGACATACAGCCTCCCAAGATCTCATCACTGAAGTAGACCTAAAACGAACCTAACTTGGCTCAGGAAAATTTGTGGAAGAGGGGGCAGAAAGATTGTTAAAGCCACATGTTGGGACATTATGCACAGAGACATTACCTCCTTCCCATAACTGATGGCTATCCCCACATTGCACAACTCACATTCCCCAACAAGGAGGGTCCCTTGGATGGGGAAGGATAGGGAGGAGGCTAACTATGGTACCAACATAGCTGTATACACACTGTGTATATAACTAATTTTTTAAAAGGGTATGATTTTTCCCATCTTTCCAATTTTGTTGTAGCAAAGTGATTTTCCTTGACCTTTGCATCTCAGCCTGCATGGTTACAGAATGGCTCCCATAATTGCAGGCATTAAAGACAGACCAGATAGTAACTTGCACTAGGAAAGTGTATTATTTTTAAAAGTATATTAACTGGGCTGGAAAAATAGCTTAGCAGTTAAGGTGCTTGCCTTCAAAACCGAAGGACCCAGGTTCAATTCCCCAGGACCCACATAAACCAGATGCACAAGATGCCACATGCATCTGGAGTTTGTTTGCAGTTGCTGGAGGCCTTGGCATGCCCATATTCATTCTCTCTCTCTCTCTTACTCTCTTCCCATACCCCCCCCTTTTTTTCCTCTCTCTCTCTCTTTCTCTCTCAAATAAATAAATAAAAAGATTAAAGAATATGTATTGTCTATCCTGGAAACTTTCCAACACACATATCCTAATAATCTCATTGCCACAACTGGGTTATTTGCCCATTCCTAAGCCAGTCACTAGCAGGTTGAGTGCATTGAACTTCATAAATAACCATGACCAGTGAAGATTATCTGATTCATACTAGTGAGAAGTCAAACTTAAGATACAATGAGAGTTCTTCCAATACAGAAGAAAGGAAATATATACCAACGAATTTCAATATGGTATGTGCTGCAGTTAGGTTCCCAGTGCTGGCAGAAATCACCTGATCAAGAGCAGCTTTTGAGGAAAAAAAAAAAGGTTTATTATTTTGGCTTACAGACTCAAGGAGAAGCTCTATGATAGCAAGGGGAAACGATGGCATAAGCAGAGGGTGGACATCACCTCCTGACCAACATCAACAGGAGAGTGTGCCAAAAACTGGCAAGAGGAAACTGGCTATAATATCCATAAGCCCACCCCCAACAACAATACACTGCCTCCAGAAGGCATTAATTCCCAAATCTCCATCCACTGGGAACCTAGCATTCAGAACACCTAAGTTTATGGAGGACACCTGAATCAAACCACCACATTCTGCTCCTGACCCCATAATCTGATAATCACCCATGATGTAAAATGCAATGCATGTAGTCCAGCTTTATGATGTTCAAACATTCCCATAATCTGAGATCATTTAACTGAGCCATAATACCAACCCCCCCCAAAAAAAAAACATAATGGCACAGAATAAATATTCACATTGCAAAAGATAGCACTGGGCATAGCAAAAAATATTCAACCAATAGAAGATTTTAAACAACCAGGGAAAACATCAAACTCTGTAGCTCCAAGTCCAACAACTCTAGCCAGTGACAAGTCTCCAAGTCCGATAGTTTTAACCAGTAACAAGTCTGTGGAGTTCCAACTCCATCCCTCCAGATAGGCTACTCACAGTCCTAGAAAACCTCATCCACCTCTCCTTAGCAGCTATCTCATGGTCCTGGCATCTCCACGAGGTCTCCACTGCAACCCATGGTTCATCCTCATGGCAGGTCTCCATGCAGGAATCCAGCAAACCTGCTTCACACTGCCCATAGCTATCTCCAAAACACAAGACCATGTTAAAAATTCAATGATCCTATCTTTCCTGTATTACTTATACTCCACAATACCTTGTAGCATGCCAATTTGCTAATCCAGGTTGGTGGAGGGGGGGAATAAAGTAGACTTTGAAGACAGGACATTCCTTGAGCATTCAGGCCCCTTCAAAAGAGTCTATATTCTTCCTGTTGCCCTAATGTAAGTCAGCAGGTCCAATCTCAAAGGTTTTAATCTCTCATATAATTGCAGCTGAATGGGCAGAAGTTTAAGCCCAAAGAATTTATTTCTGTGCCATATCCCTCTGCTCACACCAGTCCATTTCTACACAAAGCAACCCTGCACAAGTTCTCAGGACATGTGCATAACAGCAAGCCTCACACAAACTACTTCTAGCCCAGTCTTGACAAAGCTCTTTCTCACCCTCATAAGCCAAACCTCACAGTCCTTAGTTCTTACTGCATTCAAGTCTTTCAACTCTGACCAGAATAGTCCATCAAGCTGTATTTAAAGCATTACAAGGCATCTCTTAGCAAGTTTTCAAATCCTTCCACATTCCTCTTGAAAATGAGCTCCAAAAGGCCAAAACCACACAATTAGGTTACAAGCAGCAATGACACCACTCTTTTTTTTATTATTATTATTAGTTTTGTACTCAGTGAATACAATCAAGTTGGTACCATTGTTAGCCTCCTCCCTGACCTCCCCCTTCTTCAGGGATCCTCCTTGTTGTGGAATATGGGCCGTGCATTGTGGGGTCAGCCATCAGTAATGAGTAGAAGGCAATGTCTCTGTATATCATGACCCAATATGTGGCTCTAACATTCTTTTCGCCACCTCTTCCACAAATTTCCTTGAGCCATGTTGGGTTTATTTTAAGTTTGCTACAGTGATGAGGTCTTGGGAGCCTCTGTCTCTCTGAATATCTAGTTTGGTAGGAGTTGATTATTCTCTGTGTCTATCTCCTTCACCCTTGTGCTGGTGCCAGGTTCACCAACACAAGTGCAATAGTGGCACACAGCCATGGTGGGAAATCAGCTGCTCTTGATTTGGCTAACTGATCTGCTCAGTAGAATGAAACCCATAGCTGAAGCTGGGATACAAATCAGAATATCCAAAAATGAGACCACTCTCTCCATTATCAAGCTCCCACCAATCATGGGCTACAAGAGGGCCTACACATATTACATTCTCTCTTTTAAAAAAAGGGGGGATTGGTTATGTCATTTTTCTGGTGCTAACTTTACTCTCCATCAGAGAATTTGCTTCTCTTGTTCAGACAGATGCAGATCCTAAGGAGAGAACCAGCCCATCATACTTCAAAAGCAATGACACCACTCTTGGTACCAACTTTACTATTTGCATTACTGGCAGAAATCACCCAACCAAGAGTAGCTTGTGGGAAAAACAAAGGTTTATTTTGGCTTACAGACTCTAGGGGAAGCTTCATGATGGCAGGGAAAAACAATGGCATGAGCAGAGGGTGGATATCACCTCCTGGCCAACATCAGCAGAAGAGAATACCAAAAACTGGCAAGGGGAAACTGGCTATAATACCCATAAGCCCACTCCCAACAAAACACTGCCTCCAGGAGGCATTAATTCCCAAATCAGCTGGGAACCTAGCATTCAGAACACCTAAGTTTATGGGGGACACCTGAATCAAACCACCACAGTATGCTATATTAAAAGTGAAGCAGAAAGAGACAGAGATCTCCTGCAGTAATGCATGCCAATCAATAATCAAAACTCCCTGGCCAGATATGGTAGTACAGGCCTGTAATCCCATCAACTCAGGAAGCACAGAGAGCCTAGATGTGCACTCAAAATCCTCCTAAATGACATAGTGAGTCCTGTTTTTAAAAAATACAATAGGAGAACCAGCCATGGTGGCACATGCCTTTAATCCCAGCATTCAGGAGACAGAGGTAGGATCACCATGAGTTCAAGGCCACCCTGAGACTACATAGTGAATTCCAGGTCAGCCTGGACTAGAGTGAAACCCTACCTCAGGAGAAAAAAAAAAATGCAATAGGGCAGGGGAGATAGCCAAGTGGTTAAAGGTATTTGCTTACAAAGCCTGTAAGTCCAGGTCCAATTCCTCAGCACCCTCATAAAGTCAGACACAAAGTCACATCTTTCTGGAATTTTTTGCAGTAGTAATGGCAAGACACCCAAAAGTGTACATACACATGCATGCAAATAAATAAAATTTATTTTTAAATGCAATATACATGCATTTCTTCCCAAAAATAATTGCATTAAAAATGTAGAAGATAGGGGGCTGGAGGGATGGCTTAGCAGTTAAGGCATTTGCCTGCAAAGACAAAGGACCCAGGTTCAATTCCCCAGGACCCACATTAGCCAGATGCACAAGGGGTACACACATCTGAAGTTCGTTTGCAGTGACTAAAAGCCCTGGTGTGCCCATTCTCTCTTTCTCCCTCTTTCTCTGTCAAACAAATAAAACTAAAATATTTTTTAATGTAGAATATAGGGCTGTAAAGATGATTCAGTGGTTAAAGATGCTTGCTTGCAAAGTCTGATGGCCCAGGTTCAGTTCCCTAGTACCCACATAAAGCCAAATGCACAAAACAGTGCACGCATATGGAGTTTGTTCACAGTGGTGTGAGGACCTGGAGTGCCCATACGCACTCTCTATCTGCCTCTTTCTGTCTCCAGGGTCTCTCAAATAAATTGTTACATTATCTTTAAGACATTGTAGATAGTGCTAAGGGTGGTGGTGCATGCCTATAATCCCAGAACTTGTTGGAGGAGGTGGAGATAGGAGGATCAGGAGTTCAAGACAAGCCTCAGCTTACATAGTGAGTTTCAGACTATCTGCGGCTACATGAGACCCTGTCTCAAAACAAACAAGAGAGTGATTGCGGGATAACATGGGTTGCTATGTACACACCTCCAGCAACTTCAAAATTCAACCTTCACATCCCACAGAAGTTTACAAAAACCATTCAAAATCATTTTAACTATGCCAAATATACAAGTTAATTCTGACTTTTGGTAGAACATTTTAAGATAAAAAAAAATATTTGTTTCATGAAAAACAGAAGAATTTAAAAATGGCTATACATGTTTTAATACTATTTTTCCATGACAGAAATTTTCATAAGAGATTAAATTCACTAATGTGAAAAATGCTTTAAATACTATTAAAAGGAGACTTTTAATGAACTTTTAAGCTATTTCGTGAATATTAGATATTTATCTTGAACACTTTTTAGCTATAAGACCAAGAAAAAATAGAATACTCCATATTTTACGAGACAACATAAGAAACTAAATTGAGTAATTTTATTGGAAGTAGATTAAGTAAGTTTGAAAAGGAGAATAAAAGTAGCCACTTAGAGTTTGGGCTTCTTGTACATGTGCTTGCTATATGTACTCTGTTCTAAATCTGTTCAGGGTCAAGAACTGAAGAGGTCTGACCAACACACAGCCCATCTTGTAAACTACAGCCTGAAGCAAGCACTTTAAAAGAACATGACACTTTCTAAAGGTTATAAAGAGTAAATAAACCATCAAATTACTCCTCTTTTATTGTTTTTGTAGAAACACTTAAATCCTTGTAGTCCTAAGGCATCTAATAAAAAATAAACACTTTTAGAATTCTATATTCTGGGATACTTTATTGAACTTATAGATAGGATTTTCTTACTAAATTTAATATATTTTCTCTCATCAATAATTTCACAGAAATTTTTATTAAAACTTTTAAAAGTTGTTTGATGGCTAAAAGAAAAATGAGTGCTAAAAAATAAAAATATTAAAACAAGTAATTTTGATAGTATGAAAATAAAATCCTAATTAAGTAGAAACAGTTATATGCTATTTTGGGCAATGTGGCTAACATTTATTTTATCAGTTTTCCATGTAACATAGCGATACGCATTCTGTAAGTGACAATAATTAAAAAGAGATATGATTCCATTCACGAGCAATTCTACTAATTTTATGGGGAATTGAAATATTGCTTTATTTACCATAGAGTATACCATTACGTGGCCAGCTTTCCCTCATAATTTCTCTAGTAAATCATTGTTACTTTAGATACACAAACCTCTACTGACTTATTTATTGTTTATTTAGAATTCAAGGACTTACTCCTTCTGAGATATTTAACAAACTTAATATACTTTTAAACTAAATTACCACAGTATTTTGTTTATAATTGGATCACAATACAAAACATATATATTGCAGCATTATAGTCATTAATTTCCATATCATATTATACTCAATAAATTTGCAGTCTTTTAAAGTACAGATCATGAAATGATTTATAAGGCTGGAGAGATGGCTTTGCAGTTAAGGTGCTTGCCTGCAAAACCAAAGGACCCAGGACTCACATAAGCCAGATGCACAGGTGGTACATGCATCTGGAGTTTATTTACAGTAGCTGAAGGCCCTGGCCACCCTTTCTCTCTCTCTCTCTAATAAATAAATAAATAATTTTTAAAAAATAATAATTTTTACAGAAAAGAAATGACTTGTAGAAAGGTTATGAAATGAGTGCATATTTTAATACAATAGTCTAAAGCCTTCATAGTAGAGGTCTTTTATCCCCACCATACTAATAATTGGATCAGAAATATACTGTTTAAAAACTCTCGACCCACCTCTAATTTTTAGAATCTAATATATTTAATGGTGAATGCTGAATTTCTAATTTCTTTCAGTATGATATAGGCTCTCCAGCCCCACATTTCTTCCCTACTCATATAACGTGCCAACTACATGAATCCTAAGCATGTGGAATTTGTCACACCTGTACTGTTTTTGTTCATCTCTACTTCTTATTAGCTAGTCTATGAATGTGTCTGAGTATTTATCAGAAATGACATCTAGAGGCTGGGAAGATGGTTCAGTGAATAAAGCAGTTGCTGTGTAAATGTAGAGAACAGAGATATAGAATGTAGATGGATGAGAATAGAGAATGTAGATGGATGAAGCAGCCAGCCTGTAATCCCAGCACTCAGGAGGTAAAGACAGTGCATCACCAGGGCAAGCAGCTAGCTGGACTAGCCAAATCAGAAAGCTCTGACTGAGTTCAAGTGAGAAATTCCAAGTGGTGGTTTGGATATGGAATATCCCCCATAGCCTCACATATTTTGAATACTTGGTCCTCAGCTCATGACAATTTGGGAAAGTTGCAAGGCCTTTGCTAGAGGAAGTATATCACTGGGAGAAGACCTTGAAGTTTATTAGTCCAGCCCACTAAGTGTTCAGAAGTAGTTCACTCTGACTACTTCCATCCTACTGTTGTGACAAGATGTGATGCCCCAGCTGACTATTCTGCCATGTTTTTCCCACCATGATGAAGCTGGCAGCTGAAATAAACCCTTTACTTCCATCTACTTTTGGTCAGGTTATCTGTCCCAGCAAGAAGAAAACTGCTATACTCTGCCTCAGTAAATAAAGTAGTGAGCAATCGAGAAAAAAAACAATGTCAACCTCTGGCCTACACACACATATGTGCAACCACACAGACATGTGTGTGCACAAACAGACATACAAAGATGCATACACACATAAACATATATACATGAAAGAAGGAAAAAAGAAAAAGAAAAGAATTAAGTTGAGTCTAAAGCTAAAGAATAGTTACCTATCATTCTTGAAGGCCTAAATTCAATCCCCAGCACTGTATTAACCAAACATGATAGCATATGCCTATAATTCCAGTACTTAGAGGTAGAGGCAAGAGGATCAGAAGTTAAGGCCATCCTGGGCTACATAGCAAGTCTGAGCCCAACTTGGGCTATAGGACCCTGGAGAAGAAGGGAGGATCACTCCAACTTTTACAGCAACTATTTTTTTGATTCAGATGGTGATTTGTATCTTTATTAATTTAAAACATGTCATTGCTTTCAAATATTAGCATTACCAATTTAGATACATAAAGAAAAAAATGAGCAATATCTTCTTGTATTAATTACAGTACAGTTAGGTAATGACAGCCAGTTAGGAGACTAAAAATAAATCTTGACTTTATTTTGATGTTTATTGTGTTTTATTTATTTTTACTAAAACCATTGAAATATTTAACTCTTTACAGTTCAGGACAAACTCTGTTGGCCACAATATGCATTCCAACTACTTTAGGAGCACTGAACAAGGAACAGAGCAATATGAATCTCTTAAAATCGTTGGGTTTCAAGTTGGACTCAGTTGGCCTTGAGTGAAGAGGATGAGGTTTCTCTTTGACAATTACAGATCGTTGTCATCTATACTATTCTAGTCCTTGCTCACACACCAGACTTCACATTTTACACACCTTTTTGCTCTCTCCTTATAGATCTGAGTAAAAACAGTGAGCAGGGGCTGGAGAAATGGCTTAGCAATTAAGGCACATGCCTATGAAGCCAAAGAACCCAGGTTCGATTCCCCAGGACCCACATAAGCCAGAGGCACAAGGTGACACATGGATCTGGAGTTTGTTTGCAATGGCTGGAGGCCCTGGAGCGCCCATTCTCTCTCTCTCAAATAAATAAAATATATTTAAAAAAAAAAAAGAACAGTAAGCAGTAACCACACTGCACTATAAAGGTTATCATGCCTTGAAATTTCCTGTCAAACACGAATCCATTTGTTTTTTGTTTATTTTTATTTATTTATTTGAGAGTGACAGAGAGAGAAAGAGGGAGAGAGAAAGAGAGAGCGAGAGAATGGGCATGCCAGGGCCTCCAGCCACTGCAAATGAACTCCAGATGTGTGTGCCCCCTTGTGCATCTGGCTAATGTGCCTGGAGAATCAAACCTCGAACCAAGGTCCTTAGGCTTCATAGGCAAGCACTTAACTGCAAAGCCATCTCTCCAGCCCTGAATCCATTTCTTTTGAAATAAGCTTCACTCAAGTACACAAAACAAATTCAAATTCATTGTCAAAGTTCATATGAACTGCCTTTGGCCCAGTTCCCAAGTATTTGCTCCCCTCTGAAACCTCAGGAGCAGAACCTCCACTGTCTGCATTTCTCTTGACATTCTGCTCTTCCAAACTCCCACAGAAATGACTTATTCAACTCTGCTGACAGCACTGTAAGGCAATTCTAAGCTCTTCCACATGCTTCCTGTAAACCAAGTCCAAAGTCCTGTGAACCACATGGTCAGGTTTATCACAACAATGGCCCTACTTCCTGGTACCAAATTTTTGTATTAGCTAACTTTCACATATGCTACAATAAAAGACCGGTAAATATCTCATTTGGTAAAATGTTTGCTGTGCAAGCAAGAATATATAAAAGTTCAGAACCCTAGAACCCACATAAATGCCAGGCATGGTGACACATGCTTGGAATCCCAGCACTCAGAAGCTGGTGACAGAGAGATCCCAGGGGCAAGCTGGCTAGCTGGACTAGCTGAATAGGTGAGCTCTGGGTTCAGTGAGGGATCCTGTTTCAATAAATAAGGTAGAAAGTGATTGAGGAAGACCCCAATACCAGTTATCTATCCTCCAACCCCTGTACACACAGGTGCATGTATACATGCACATACATATACACACATATGCACACCACACATAAGCCTTAAGAAACTCATAAAAGCAACTTAAGGAGGTAGGGGAGACATGATAAGGTATTGTCATCAGGGTATATATGAAAACCAAATTCTGCCTTCTTCCAATGGGGAAAAAAAAACCCTTTTAAGGAAAAGAAAGCTCCTCCTTTTTCAATAAGGAATATCCTTGAAAATAATGTATATACTCTTATATTTGGTTATTTTAAAACATTATTCCTGGGCTGGAGGGATGGCTTAGCAATTAAGGTTCTTGCCTGCAAAGCCAAAGGACCCAGGTTTGATTCCCTAGGACCCACATAAGCCAGCAGCACAAGGTGGTGCATGCATCTGGAGTTCATTTACAGCAGCTGGAGGCCATGGTGCACCCATTCTCTCTCTCTCTCTCTCTCTCTCTCTCTCTCTCTCTCTCTCTCTCCCTCTCTCTCTCTCTCTCTCTCTCTCTCTCTCACACACACACACACACACACACACACACACACAAATAAATTTTTAAAAATTAAATTAACAAAGAAACATTATTCCTCCTATCTTAAGTACACTGCTTAGAGGCATTTAGAATGGATCTGTATTTGACATATCATCATAGGATTTCCTACAGTACAGCTATAACAAAACTAAGCTGTTCTGAATACCTGAGGAGAATTGTTTACCTTTACACCAATATGGAAAGTGGAAGAGTAGCAAACTCTGCCTCTGGCATACTTCAAAGGATTCAGACTAAAAAACTAAAAGTTCCTATTTGAAAAACATGTATCAGCATCTATGTCTGTTTAATGAATCCATGCTTTCCCAATCAAGGAGAAGAAGAACACTATTGTGAGAGGTTGAGCATATAAGTAGGATCAGAAAGATAAATTTTAAAATGAAAGTTTTGAAATATTTCAAAATAAAAAAACAGGGCATGGCTAACCCTAAATATTTCAGATTCGTTTTTTGAGACAGTCTCATATCAGGCAAGTTAGCCTTGAATTCAATATGCAGCTGGGGATGATGTTGGACTTCTGATCCTCTTGCTTCTACCCCCTGAGTGCAATGATCACAGACATATACCACCAAGCCTGGTTTATGCAGGGCTGGAAATTGGCCTAGGGCTTTATATTGTTTGTATTTGTATTTCTTTATAAATATAATGCTTATCCAGGATACCCTTTTCCTGCAAGATTTCTTCTTTACACAGATTTTTGTTAATACTCAGTAGTTTTTATATAGGATGAACACTGCAGTATGAAATTTTATTTAGGCAAGAACTACTGAGTTACAACCCCAACCTCTCAGAAAAACTTTTCAAAGAAGCTTGCTTATCCAAGTTGGAAATATAAGCAAACCAATATAAAAGATTTGAAACATAATAAACAGAATGTTTTACTTAGGAAAGATGAGCTTTTTCTTTTTTTCAGCAAGATTTTTTTTTGGGGGGGGGCTCCAAAGTAGGGTCTTGTTCTAGTCCAGGCTGATGGCAATCCTTCTACCTCTGCCTCCCAAGTGCTAGGATTAAAGGCATGTATGAATATGCCCAGCAAAAATTTCTTCTTTAACAGATTTTGCTAGCATCTTTTACATAGAATGAGAATTATAGTATGAAATGTCATTATAACAAACCAGTGATTTTAAGTCCCAGAACAATGCTGGTGTTATTTTCTTCCATATGTCTTTTGCTCTGACTTGCAGCTTACTGTCAAGTCATCAAATCTTCCAGTGCTTCTTTGTGTTTATCTTCTTGACCATGGCCTAGTGAACACATCCCTAAAGTCTGCTGCACCAGCTGTTTCTTTCCTTCTCTCCAGAACAAGCTGCAATATATCCTGTGCAGAGTTAACAATATTATATTAAAATTTTTAATATTTATTATGCGAGAGAGAGAGCATGGGTATTCCAGGGCCTCCTGCCACTGCAAACAAATTCCAGACACATGCACCACTCTGGCTTTTTGTGGGTACAGGGGAACCTAAGCCAGAAGTCAAGATTTGCAAGGAAGTCCCTTTAACCACCAAGTCATCTCTCCAGCCCTCATATTCAAATTTACATCAAGGCAATCTTAGGGATATTTTTTAAGGAGACTTGCATAATATAGATAATCCTATCATTTATTTATTTATTGTTTTGGTTTTTCAAGGTAGGGTCTCTTATTCTAGCCCAGGTTGACTTGAAATTCACTATGTAGTCTCAGGGTGACCTTGAACTCATGGCAATTCTCCTATTGCTGCCTCCCAAGTACTGGGATTAGAGGCATATGTCACCATACCCAGATAGATATACTATTAAAACTAATATTTTAAATAAATTTAGTTTCTTTGGTATGTATATGTTAATTTGTGTGCACACACTAATGTACATACCATTGCATACATGTGGAGGTCAGAAAAAAACTTTTGGGTGTCCATCCTTACCTTCCACCTCCACTCATTCTCTACTGCATTTGCCAAACTAGCTAGTTTATGAGCTTTCAGGAAAGTCTTCTATCTCTTCCTCCCTTCTCACTGTTGAAACTCTGGGATTAGAAAAGACTACCATAGCTGGGCATGGTGACACATGCCTTTAATCCCAGTACTCTGGAAGCAGGGGTAGAAGGATCACTATGAGTTCAAAGCTAGCCTGGGTACAGAGTGAGTTCCAGGTCAGCCTGGGCTAAGGTGAGACCCTATCTCCAATAAGCCAAAAAAAGAAAGAAAGAAGGAAAGAAAGAGGAGGGGAAGCGAGGGGAGGGGAAAGAGAAAGGGACAAAATGAAATGAAAAGAAAAATGGACAATAGTTTATAACTTTTATGCTGGAGTCTGGAGATTCAGACTCAGGTGCTCAGGCTTGCAGATCATGCTCTTAATCTACTGAGTCTGAGCCATCTCTCTAGCCCCAAAACTAATATTTTTATAATTCTTATGCCAGATAGCTCTCCTTCTTTCAAAGACAATATCAAGAATTACCACCTTAAAAAATATTTTTTTATTTATTTATTTGCAAACAGAGATAGATAGAGAGAAAAGAGATAGAAAAAGAGAGAATGGGCACACCAGGGCCTCTAGCCAGTGCAAACAAACTTCAGACACATGTGCCACTATGCTTCTGGTTTTGTATGTGGAATGGGGAATGGGACTCTGGTCGTTAGGCTTGCTTTGCAGGCAAATGCCATAATTGACAAGCCATCTCTCCAGTCCTACCACTTTAAAAAATACACACATTTGGTTATTTGAACTCAGAATACCTAGTACATATATTTATTACCTACTCATGTGGTGCTTGACTGTTAGGTAATCATTTCATAAGCACCAATCTTACAATTATTAGCAACAATGTCATCTCCCCAAAAGCTATTCTCTTTATCCACCATGGTGGCCAATTAAAATAATATCACTGCATTCCCAGTGACTTATCAAGTATTTAATCTGAAGATCCAGGATTATTTTATGTTATAGTTTCCAAATCTTCAGTTCCATGATATGAACTTAACCTACCCTACCCTCTTGTTATTATTTAGACTGTATATTTTCTAAGCAACAGGTTATTTTTGCTTTTGTCCTTAAAAAAAAAAGTTTTTCATGTAAAATGTTTTTAAAGGAGAAGCTTACCCTTCTCATACGCAGTTCTTCTAATGCTTCCAATAAACCTGTTTTAAAGTCTAGTAGCTGAATAGAAACTATTGTCTCTGAAGAAGATCTCTGAAGAGTAAAGGAAGGTGATGAGGATTCAGTGTTGACAATACTCTCCATGTTCGTATTTGTTTCCTGGAATACAAAAAAAGGTTCAACTGACCAAAAAAAAAAAAAAAAAAAAAAAAAAATCCCTTACCCAAGTTCTTCCAATAAAAGCATAGTTCCCATAAAATGTAACAACCTGTACCTCATAATCCTCCAGGTTCAAGACTAAATAACAATTGTGTTATCATTCATACTCAACCTTCATACACAAACACTTAGCAGTAATGGTGTTACTCTATTTCTCTTTCAAAAAGCTGAGGCTTTTTCTGGGAACTGAGTATTTTTACATACTCTTTTTCTGCCCCTAAATAACACTCTCCTCAAGACTATGTTCCTCACGTTACAGGAAAGGAACGCTTGGCCCACATAGGTTGCTTCACATTCTCTTCCTGAATGTGGCATCTATGGAAGGCTACTTTTCAAGGTTGATGTAGACACTTATTAATAGTACTGCAATCTTTAAATGCAATATACTTGGAAGAGGTGGCTTTTTACTAAAATTCAAGCTGAGGAAATGGCTTAGCAATTAAGGCATTTGCCTATAAAGCCTAAGGACCATGGTTCGATTTCCCAGGACCTACATAAGCCAGATACACAAGGAGGCACATGCATCTGGAGTTCATATGCAGTGGCTGGAGGCCCTGGGGTGCCCACTCTCTCTTTCTCTCTCTCAAATAAATAAATAAAATATTTTTAAAATTTCAAAGTACTTAAAAGATCTTTCAACTTAGAAAATGAATGACTCGGGCTTTAAGAAATTTCCCTCTTCATATTTTCAATTTGAGCTAATTATGTTCAAAAGTAGTTACATGGATATGTAAAGGGAAGGTGGACATTGTGATACATGCCTTTAATCATAGCATTCCAGAGGCAAAGGTAGGAGGATTGCCATAAATTTGAGTCAGCCTAAGACTACAGAATGGGTTGCAGGTAAGCCTGAGCCAAAGTAAGACCTAGGTTTGGAAAAAAAATTAATGTAAATGGAAAAACTTGGGTAAATGATTTTTTTTCATCAGTTAAACATTTTTGTGTGTGTTACAGGAAACAAATATGAAAAAAACAATGTAACATCCACTCAGTCATCCTCAATGTTGACATCTTATATAACAATAATACTATATTAAAAACCTATATCTGACATTAGGTAAAATCCACAGAGCTTGTAAGAATTGTGTTAACTATATATGCATTTATTTGTATGAGTAAATTTATCATATGAGGGGCTGGAGAGATTGCTTAGTGGTTAAGGCACTTGCCTGAAAAACCAATGGACCTCAGTTCAATTCCCCAGGGCCCATGTAAGCCAGATGCACAAGGTGGCACATGTGTCTGGAGTTCATTTTCAGTGGCTGGAGGTCCTGGCGCATCCATTCTCCCTCTCTCTGTCTCTCTCTCTCTGCCCCCCCTCACCCCCCTCTCAAATAAATAAATAAAAATACTTATGTAAAGACAGATGCAAAGTGGTATATGCATCTGTAATCCCAACACACCTATGGCAATGAGAGGCGGCATGAGGAGATTCCACAAGCTCACAAGAAGCAGCAGCAGTAGAGATAAAACAAGAAATATTCTGGGAGCTAAAGAGATGGCTTAGTAGTTAAGGTGTTTGCCTACAAAGCCTAATGATCTGAGTTTGATTCCCCAGTACCCACGTAAAAGCCAGATGCACAAAGTGGTACATATATCTGGAGACCAATCGCAGCAGCTAGAGGCCCTAATGGGCCCATTCTCTCTGACTATCTCTCTCTCTGCTTGCAAAAAAAAGTAAATTAAAATATTATTTAAAAAAAGAGTAAGCCTGGCTTAAATGAAGGTGAGAGAAGAAGAGAAACACCCCACTGTTGACTTCTGACCTCCACACATGTCCCATGCCTTACACATGTCCATATACACATACATACATACATACATACACATAAACATGCATATACAAATATTTTTTAAGATTGAAAATTGATATTATTTAAAGATGAGGTGTAACTTAAAAATGATTTAATGTAGTAGAAAACAGACATGTTGATAAAAACCTAGAATGCACCAAAGCGATAAAAAATATAAAGCACAGAAAAGTAGGTTAGCAAAAATAAAAGACAAAATGAAAAATTATACTATAGTTCAAGCAAGAAAAAAGAGATAAATAATTTGAATAGATGCTAGCTGAGAAATTCCTAGACCTAAACAAGATTTAAAGATAAATAAAAAACCTGGGGATATGGCTCAGTGGATAAAGTGCTTGCAGGCAAGCATAAGTCCTTGAATTTAGATCTCCAGAGTCCACTTAAAAGCTGAGTGTTGTAGGTGGGTGTCTGTAATACCAGCATGCCTCCAAGAAGGGACACAGTGACAGAAGAACCCCTCCAGATGAACAAGGCCAGCTAGACAGGCAAAGGGAAATGAGAGACCTCAAATAAAAGAACACACTGGGGCTGGAGGGATGGCTTAGCAGTTAAGGCGTTTGCCTGCAAAGCCTAAGGACCCAGGTTTGACTCTCCAGGACCCACGTTAGCTAGATGCACAAGGGAGCACACGCATCTGGAGTTCATTTGTGGTGACCAGAGGCCCTGGTGTGCCCATTCTCTCTCTCTCTCCCTCTTTCTCTGTCAAATAAACAAATAAATAAAAATCAATTTAAAACTTAAAAAAAAGAGAACATGCTGAAGTTGTCCACTGACCTCAACATTCACATGCACCATGGCACATACATGAACACATACACACAAAGCTTTGAGAGCTACAGGCCTATTGCTCCAAGCTTTAGAAGCTAGAGCTATTCCTCTGGGTATTCTTGTTGGAAACTCCTTGCTGTGGTCTTGAACCACCCATAGCCCAGATACTTGTCAACTATTGTAATCATCAGCTTCCAGCAGCAGTGAGCACCAACAGTTTCCAGCAACAGTGCCTTCTAGTGTTCCAGCTTCTGGACAGGCCTCAAGTGTTGGGTCCTCGGTTCCTACAGCAAGTAGTATTAGAACTCTGCTGACCAGAGCATCAGAATCCTTGGCATTCGACAGACACTAGTGTTACAGCTCTCAGGCCTAGACTTTCAGGACCCATGACTCTTTTTTTTTTTTTTTTTTTAATTTTTATTTATTTGAGAGCGACAGACACAGAGAGAAAGACAGATAGAGGGAGAGAGAGAGAATGGGCGCGCCAGGGCTTCCAGCCTCTGCAAACGAACTCCAGACACGTGCGCCCCCTTGTGCATCTGGCTAACGTGGGACCTGGGGAACCGAGCCTCGAACTGGAGTCCTTAGGCTTCACAGGCAAGCGCTTAACCGCTAAGCCATCTCTCCAACCCTGACCCATGACTCTTAAAGACTAATATCTCCCTGGAATTCTTCCAGTTATTGGGGCCACCAGTCTTTTATCTCTGCCCTGTAATTTCTGCTTCACATCATTTCTGCCC
This sequence comes from Jaculus jaculus, assembly GCF_020740685.1. Classification (NCBI taxonomy): domain Eukaryota; kingdom Metazoa; phylum Chordata; class Mammalia; order Rodentia; family Dipodidae; genus Jaculus; species Jaculus jaculus. Next base: position 46,514,917 of record NC_059109.1, on the reverse strand, counting down.
TCAATGTTCTCTGGAACTCTCCAGCCACACTCTCACCATTGCTGCTGCCACTACCACTGCCACCATTAGTTACCACTGCTACCACTCTGCTGCTGCTTTCTTCATGTTGCCAACTTAGCCTGCTCTGCTAATTATAAAAGATCAAGCAGCCAGGTGTGCTGGTGCATGCCTTTAATCCCAGCACTTGGGAGGCAGAGCTAGGAGGATCCCCAGGAGTTCAAGGCCACCCTGAGACTACATAGTGAATTCCAGATCAGCCTGGGCTAGTGCAAGACCCTACCTTGAAAAAAAAAAAAAATCAAACAAAAACAAATAAGGACAAGATCACTTTAGAAAAGGCTTTAGGCTAGAAAGATGACTTAGCATCTAAGGTACTTGCCTTAAAGCCTAACAACCTGGGTTCAATTCCCCAGTATCCACATAAACCACATGCACAAAGTGGTACACACATCTGGAGTTCATTTGCAGTGGCTAGGGGCCCTAACACACCCATACTCACTCTCTCTCACACACACACACTCACTCTCTCTATCCCTCTGCTTGCAAATAAGTAAATAAATAAAATATTTTTTAAAAGAAAAGGCTATTAAGGGTCTGAGGAGATGGCTCAGCACTTAAAGACAAAGATGCTTCAGTGGTTAAAAGGCTTTCTTGTACAGTCTGCTGGCCTTGGGTTCAAAGGTTCTATTCCTAACTACCTATATAGAACTGGTCACAGGAGTGGTGTGTCAGACAAATGGTATTCCATTTGCAATGGGAAGACACCCTGGTACATGCATGCACACACACACAGAGGCAAATAAATTTTTTTAAAAATTTAAAAGTCAGGCATGGTGGTGCATATCTATAATCCCAGAACTTGAGAAGCAGAGGTAGGAGGATGGCTGTGAGTTTGAGGCCAACCTGAGAGTACACAGTGAATTCTAGGTCAGCCTGGGCTACAGTGAGATCCTACCTCAAAAAACCAAAATAAAATAAAATAGCCTTTAAATGGACCAAGGAGTACATAAGGGTATCACTAAGTTGACTTGCAAACCAAATAGCTCAGGGTGTGTGGCAAGGGTATTTGTATCAATCACAGCACAGCCCTTCATGCAAATGAAGGACTACATTTTCCCCATCTGCTGGGTTGCCAGCATCATTTCCACAATGGCCTGAGTGAAAACAATTGCTCAGAGTCCACTGAGGTTTGTGACAACCAAGTATGGCACTAGCTATTTGCAATAGTCAAGGATAGAATAGTGCCTTCTAGAGCCAGAGTAGTACAGCTGCGGTTGTAGGGTAGCTTACTGAAAGCATCCAAGGAACAGGGCTGCGAGGAGGGAGGTCTGACTAGCTGCCCAAAGAAAGCTGCTTGGCTGAAAGTTCTCCATTCAAAACAACTGAGCACAAAGAAAGGGTCCAACAACTATCAGGTAAGGAATCAAATTCCCTTAGCCCTTAACATCTTAGCTTATTTAAAGGAAAAATAAACATTAAAAGTGTTTATAAAAAATGCTTCTTAATAACATTAACAATACCTAACCAGTAACTAACAGTGCTCTATTCTCAAGAAATACCCATGGCGAGAGTTAAGTCATTTTGTCTGTTTCATTACTACCAACCTCACATAAATATAAAAAGATAACAAAGGAAGACTATGACCATGGCAACAAGTTAGGTAACCTGAATAAAATAAAATGGACACATTTCTAAAACAAATAAATTTCCAAAACTGACTCAAGGCAAAATCTAAATAAACCTTTCATATGTAAAGAGACTGGATTAGTAACCAGAAAATTTCCCACAAAGTAAAGTTCAAGACCAGATGACTTCACTGGTGAATGTTATCAAACACAGAAGGAAAAATTAACACTAAACTTTCACAGAATTTTCTACAAAATAGTACAGAAGGAAACACTTATTACTAATTTTATGAAGGTAATATTATCCTTATTTCCAAAACAGCAAAATAATCACATGAAGGCAAAACCATAAACCAACATCTCCTGTGAATAAGGATACTTTTTTTAACAAAATGCTACCAAAACCATAAAAGCAATTACACATCATAAATAAGATTTACCCTAGAAATGTAAATTGGCTTGATATATGAAAATCATTCAAAGTAATAAACCATATTAGCAAAGGGAAAACTAACAGGAGCATCTCAATAAATACAAGAGAAGTATCTAGCAAAGTCCAATACTTTTTGTGATAAAAATCCTCAACAAACTGAGAATAGAAAGGAATGTCAACTTCACAGAAAGAATCTATACAAGCCAGGCATGGTGACACATGCCTTTAATCCCAGCACTTGGGAGGCAGAGGCAGGAGGATCGCAGTGAGTTTGAGACCAGCCTGAGATTACATAGTAAAATCCAGGTCAGCCTGGGGCTAGAGTGAGACCGTACCTCAAAGAGAGAGAGAGAGAGAGAGAGAGAGAGAGAGAGAGAAAGAAAGATCTATATAAATGCACAGCTCCCATCACATGCTGTGGCTTTTGTGTTTAAACACTTGGTCCCCAGATGAAGGCACTGTTTTGAAGAAGTTACGGAACCTTCAGGAGACAGAAACTGGCTGTAGAAAAAGGATCACTGGAGGGGAGACTTGGGGGTTGTAACCCAGCCCCATTTTCTGGTCAGTTCCATGTAATAAGCAGCTGCCATAGATGGAGGCCCAGATGCCATGCCTTCCCACCACAATAGACTGCAGCCTCTCAAACCATAAACCAAAAAAAAATCCTTCTTCTTTTAAGGTGTTTCTTGTCAGTTATTCAATGACAGATTACAGACTTGGTCACACACAAAAGTGACTAATAAAAAACTTAAGGTGAAAGACTGACTCTTGCCTCTAAGAACATGAGCAATGGATAGGACAAAAATATCTGCTTTTGTAGATTAGATTTCATCAAATTAAAAAGACTGTACTTCAAAGAACACTATCAAGAAAGTCAAATAATCATCAAAAAGGGAGGAGGGCTCGAGAGATGGCTTAGCAATTAAGGTGCTTGCCTGTGAAGCCTAAGGACCCAGGTTCAATTCTCCAGGTCCCATGTAAGCCAGATGCACATGGTGGAGCATTCATCTGGAGTTCATTTGCAGTGGCTAGAGGCCCTGGTGGGCCCATTCTCTCTCTCTCTCTCTCTCTCTCTGTCTCTAATAAATAAATAAAAATAAATTTTTTTTAAAAAGGGAGGAAATATTTACAAAGCATATACCTAACAAAGGTGTACTATCCTGATTATATAATAACTTCATATAGCTCAACAATAAGACAAAATAGGAAAAAGATCAGAATAAAAATTTCCCCAAGGCATATATATAAATGGTCAGTAAGCACATGAAAGATACTTAGGATCAATAGTTTTTAATATTTTAGTATCATTAATTTTTAAGAAAATGCAAATCAAACCACAAAGAGATACTACTTCACATGCACTAAGATGGTTATAATAAAAAAACAAGGGCTGAAGGGATGGCTTAGTGGTTAAGGCACTTGCCTGCAAAGCCAAAGGACCCAGGTTCAAGTCCCCAGGACCCACATAAGCCAGATGCATAAGGTGGTGCATGCATCTGGAGTTCATTTGCAGTGGCTAGAGGCTCTAGCATGCCCATTCTCTTTCTTTATCTTTCTCCCTTTCTCTCTCTCTCTCTCTCTCTCACTCTCTCTCTCTCTCTCTCCCTCCCTCCCTCTCCCTCTCCATCTTTCTCTCAAATAAATAAAAATATTTTAAAAAAAACAAAAATTAGAAATGTAGATCAGTGACAGAATGCTTGACTAGCATATATGAGTCATAGATTCACTCCCCAGAACCCCCAACAACAACAACAAAAGCACAAACATTAACAAGTTTGAATACAGAGAAAGTAGAACACACTCTAAAAACTAGCTTGGCAAGTTCCCAAACATAATGAGTTACTACCTGACCCAGCAATTCTGCACTGAGTTATCTGTTCAATAAAATGGAAACATAACCACAATAAAAACTATACATGGATATTCACACCAACATTATTCACAACAGGCAAAATGTAGAAACAAATGTCCATTGACTAATGAATGAATAAACAAAATAAAATGCAGTATGTCTATATAATGGATATTATTTGCCATAAGAAAAAGCAAAATACTGATGATGCATGCTATAAAATAGATGAACTTTAACAATATTATGCTCAAAGAAGCCAAAACAAAAGACCATGTGTAGTTTGAGTCCATTTATATAAAATATCAAGAATTACAAAATCAATACAGATTTTAAAAAAAAAAAATTGGGCAGGAGGGATGGCTTAGCAATTAAGGCATTATACTGCAAAGCCAAAGGACCCAGATTCAATTCCCCAGGACCCATGTAAGCCAAGGTGATGCATGCATCTGGAGTTCATTTACAGTGGTTAGAGTCCCTGGTCCACCCACTCTCCCTCTCTCTGTGTCTCTAATAAATGAATAAAAATAAATAAAATGTTTTTAAACATTTTAAAGTTTAATGGTTTCCAGGAGCTAGGGGGACAAGAAATAAGAAACAGGTACATCAGGGCTGAAGCAATGGCTCAGTGGTTAAAGGTACTTGTTGCAAAGCCTGCTAGCCTGGATTCAATTTCCCAGTACCCACATAAAGTCAAACACACAAAGTGGCACATGTATCTGGAGTTTGTTTGCAGTGGCAAGAGGCTCTGGTGCACCCTTATTCTCTTCATGTCTCTCTCTCTCTCATAAATAAAAACTTTTAAAAAGAACAGGTACATCAGTTTCTTTTTGAGATAATTAAATAAAAGCTCTGGAATTTGACAGTGACAGTGGCTGCACAAGTTTCAGAATGCACTGAGCTGTATTGTTTAAACATAAAAAAATTCTATTTCAGTAAAAATATGTTTAATAATAAAAAAGACAGTGACATTGGAGCAGGAGACCTTTAATGAATCTGTTTTTGTTACCTGATCAGCTAGTAGTGAAATTCATTGGTCAGTTTGCCTTTCCTCAGGGTTTCTGTTCATCTTTTTGGTTTATTCTTTCACTAAAAAAAGCAGTAGCAGGATTACTGAGAAATATTTTCCAATATTTTTAGAGAGAGAGAATGGGTACACCCAGGCCTCCAGCTCTGCTACAAGCAAACTCCAAATTCATGTGCCACTTAGTGTATCTAGCTTTACATGGGTAAATGAGGAATCAAACCTGTGTCCTTTGGTTTTGCAGGCAAGCACATTAACCGCTAAACCATCTCTCCAGCCTGAAAGTAAAAATTGTAATAATGAAAAAGCCATATCTTTTCAGAGAAAGGGAAACATCAAATTTGTCAAAAGAAGAATTTCAAAAGAATGAAACCAAAAGGGGAAAGTTGGGGGGGGGAGGGGATTTTTTTTATAATCATGGAAAATGCTAATAAAAATTAAATATATATATATATTTAAAAAAACAAAAAAAAAGAATGAAACCAATCTCATAAGAAAGTTTGGAATACAAAACTGATGAGTAAAAAAAGATAACAGCAAATATGTCAGTAAACTTGACTGAATAAGATTTATAAAATGATAACAATAGTGTCTTGTGAAGGCAAAAATTGATAAGCAGAATTAAAATGTTCAATGGAAACATGTAAAATCAGAAGAAGAAAAAAAAAGAAACCAAATATAAACTACAGTCATGCAGGAAAAAAGAAGTAAAATCTTTGGGCTGGAGAGATGGCTTAACCATTAAGTGCTTGCCTGTGAAGCCTAAGGACCCCGGTTCAAGGCTTGATTCCCCAGGACCCATGTAAGCTAGATGCACAAGGAGACGCATGCATCTGGAGGTCGTTTGCCGTGGCTGGATGCCCTGGTGCGTCCATTCTCTTTCTCTCTCTCTCCCTCCCCCCCCCACTCTTTCTCTGTCTGTTGCTCTCAAATAAAATAAAATAAATCTTTCTTTTAAAAAAAAGAAGTAAAATCCTTGATTAACTTCAATAAGCCTACATATCACCAAAATATAATCAATAAACACTTACTATGTTCCAGAATAGGCAAGCTCATAGAGACAGAAAATATATCTGGTTATGTAGGATAAGAGGGTAAGGGGAATTGCAAGGGATCAAGGAGTTACTGCTAATGGATATAGAGTTTCTTGGCTGGAGGTAATGACAATGTTCTAAAACTGATTGTCATGACCATTGCACAACTGGAAATCTACTAAAAATACTGAATTATACACTTTGAATGAGTGAACTTCATAGTATGGAAAATATTTCTCAATAATACTGCTGGTACTTTTTTAGTGAAAGAATAAGCCAAAAAGATGAACAGAAACCCTGAGAAAAGGCAAACTGACTAACAAGTTTCACTAGTAGCTGATCAGGTAACAAAAAAAACAGATTCATTAAAGGTCTCCTGCTCCAATGTCACTGTAGCAATTACCTTCTTATAAAACACCAAGCCAAAAGCAGCTTTTGGAAGCTTACAGTTTTGAGGGGAGGCTTCCCTATGGTAGAGAAAGGATAGTAAAATCAGGCAGTTGGATATCATACCTCTACACAGCAGCAGAGAGGGCAGAAAGAGAGTGAAACACTCTAAACACCTGATGGGGCAAGGCTAATAAACCTCAAGGTCTACCCTCAGTGGCCACCTCCTCAAGCAAGGATCCACCTTCCAAAAGATTTACCAGCTAGGGATTAATCATGAGGCTAACACAAATACATGAGACTACAGGGGACACTCCACTCCATATTGAAAAAAACACATTCTGCCCCTAGCCCCCACAGACTCATGACCACTTCATAGTGCAATTTTAAAAGTCCCCATAATGTCTACCAGCCCCAACTGTTCAAAAGTCCAAAGTCTCATCTGAGACCAAAGACAGTTTCTCAACTGTGAGCCCTGTAAAATGAAAATACAAGTTATATCCTTCCAACACAAAACGTCACAGCCTTTAGCTAGTGTAGTACAAAATGTCACAGGTAAACATTCTCATTCTCATTCCAAAAAGGAAGAATAGAAAGAATAGGAGGGAAGGATTGGGCCAATGTGATATCAAAGCTAACAGGGCCAACATCAATCCTGTAACTCCATGAGCAGCACAGAGACTTAATGAGTCATCTGGGCTCCAAAAGGCTGAGGCAGTCAATATGGAGACATATTTTCTCTTGAGCCACTCATTTTCTCCAGAGAAGAATTCTCTCCATTCGCCTTTCTGAGTGAAAGAGAAAAGGGTAGAGGATTTTATCTGGCAATGTGCATTCTGATAGAAACATTATAGTTAAATGTAAGGACTCCACAGTTCAATGAGATTTGTAGTCAGTTTTCATTGCCAGCTCCATGCCACATTCCTGCCTATGCTTTAGCTAGTGAACCGACAACTACTGCCACTGTTTAGAGTTTGTTTGTTTCTGTCAGAGCATTATCTATCTTCTCCTTGAGAAGACCTGAGAAGGTCAAATGCTTTATGCAGATTTTCAATAAATCTGATTTATTATGGCCAAACCTTATTCCTGTCTTCCAGAATACTTGGTGTTTCCAAGTGCAGAGCCTAGTTCCAAACTTTTAAGCCAGGCACACCACTACTCTGACAAATGTTATTGAATCACTTCTCTCTTGTCCCTGTGAGTTAAACTCTTTTTATGCATTACAACAAGTGTGAGGGGGTTGTTGATGTGATCCATCATGTTGAAATAGAAGCTTTGAACAGGATTTCTAGTCATAGCTCCTACTTAATTATATAAACTCTGGTGTGTAGAGACTGTCACCCTGAAAATTTTGGTCCTCAAAAATATGTGATTATGGGCTGGAGAAATGGCTTAGCAGTTAAGCACTTGCCTGTGAAGCCTAAGGATCCTGGTTCAAGGCTCGATTCCCCAGGACCCACGTTAGCCAGATGTACAAGGGGGTAGACGCATCTGGAGTTCGTTTGCAGTGGCTGGAGGCCCTGGTGTGCCCATTCTCTCTCTCTCTGCCTCTTTCTCTCTCTCTCTGGCTGTCGCTCTCAAATAAATAAATAAAAATTTTAAAAATATGTGATTAATTGAACAGACTACTTATTAAAGAAACATTAATTGGGGCTGGAGAGATGGCTTAGTGGTTAAGCGCTTGCCTGTGAAGCCTAAGGACCCCGGTTCGAGGCTCAGTTCCCCAGGTCCCACGTTAGCCAGATGCACAAGGGGGCGCACGCGTCTGGAGTTCGTTTGCAGAGGCTGGAAGCCCTGATGCACCCATTCTCTCTCTGTCCCTCTATCTGTCTTTCTCTCTGTATCTGTCACTCTCAAATAAACAAATAAATAATTTTTTAAAAAAAGAAACATTAATTAGCTTCCTAGTATATGCAAAGTACAATATAATTTTTCAGGATATAAGTTCATATTCTGGTTGGATAAACATAGAAGCCAAGTGATAAGCCCTAAAATTGAGGTAAAAGCAAAGTACCCATGAAAAGCAATTAATTGAATCTATAGAATCTATACAGTGTGTGACAGAAAAGATATTACTACACTAGGGCTCACTGCCCAACAATGACTATGGAGAGAAAATGACATGGGCAAAATTTTAACTATAACACAGTGTGTCCTTTACAGTAACTACATGAAGAGAACTGTACACCTGGTGGTGCCACCAAATATAGATGATTTATATGTTCCTTTGCTTTGGGAGCCAGTGTTACTCAGTTCTTTGGGGTGGGGATTAAGTACATGTATGTGGTAGGAGCACATGTGTGAACATGCACATGTGTACAGGTCAGAGGTTGACCTTAGGTCCTTGATCACTCTCCTCTTAATTGAATCAGGGACTCTTGAGCTCAGAGCTCACAAATTTAGCTAGTCTAGTTAGGTAGCTTGCCCTGGATCCCGTCTCCACCTGGAGAGCTCTGGGATTATAGATAGATCATCACATCCAGACAGCATTTACATGGGTTCTGGGGATCCAAACATGAGTCCTTGGGCTTGCACAGCAAAAATTCTAACCATAGGGCTGGAGAGATGGCTTAGCAGTTAAGCGCTTGCCTGTGAAGCCTAAGGACCCCGGTTCGAGGCTCGGTTCCCCAGGTCCCACGTTAGCCAGATGCACAAGAGGGCGCACGCGTCTGGAGTTCGTTTGCAGAGGCTGGAAGCCCTGGCGCGCCCATTCTCTCTCTCCCCCTCTATCTGTCTTTCTCTCTGTGTCTGTCTCTCTCAAATAAATAAAATTAAAAAAATTTTAAAAAAAATTCTAACCATAGACCCACCTCCCCAGCCCCAATATTGCATTTTCATATCTGCTAATCTATCATAATGTCTGGCATATAGTAGACATTGAATAAATTTTCCTTCAGCTTGAAACATATGCAACTTATTCCACTTTCAAGGCCTAAATACTAGCTGGCTGGCTGTCTTGAACATTCGACCTCAACGTATTATCACAGAACTCCATGTTTTTCTGGTCTCAAGCAAAATGTTACTTCATCAGAAAGCACCATATCTAACGACCCTTTGGGACATTATCCTATTTTTTTCAAAACACTTACCACTAGCCAAACTTATGTGTTAATTATGTGCTGACTTTATCAAATTTTTCCTGTTTTTTGAGAATAAAAGCTCATTTATCTTGGTCATGCTATGTTTTCAGCACCTAGGACAGGGACTGGTATGAATGTCTTTAAAAACTGAATATTAAATGAATTTACCTCAATTTATATACTAAGGGTATTTATTTCATGACCCTCCCCCACTATAAGCACATACTAATCATTGAAAGAGTAATAGATTGGGAGTTATTTGATATTAAGAAATCCGTTAATAGGTAGCCATGTGATGACAAATTGACCATTCTGGAATACTTGTGGTGGTTTGAATGTAAAATGTCCCCCATAGACTCATGTGTCTGAAAACAATCTCCAGTTGGTGGTGCTGTTTGGGAAGTTTAGGAAGCCTTTAGGATATGAAGCCTTGCTGGAGGTGGTGTGGTGCTGGGAATGGGCCTTATGGTGCTATAGCCCAGCCCGGTTGGTGTGTCACTGACTATCTGCTTCTGCCACATGGGCACTTGCTCTCAAAATTGGAGGCTAAATAAACCATTTCTTCCATAAACTGCTTCTAATCAGGTATTTTGTTCCTGCAATGAGAAAGTAACTGATAGAACACTTTATCTCTAAATTACTTTGAGCTCCAAAGTTCTATCACATAACTACCATGCAATTGACTCCTAGTACATCTTCAACAATCTCAGAAGCATTCTTTTTACCTTAAATTTAATTAATCAAATCTTTCTAGCTCCATTTCTGTCAGCATTTTTACATATTTTATTTAAATCTCTAGTGAACAGACACAAAATCTTTTATATCTATTATTTTTGTCCACCCACACACATTCATTCTTGCTCGTGCTCTCAGTTTCATTCTCTTTGACTCTCACTTTCTCCTTCATCCATAAATTCTATTCTCCAACAAAACTGTTAGGTTTGCCTCCTAAATTGCCCTAGATGCACTCTGCAATACTACTCCCACTATTAACAATCTAGTTAGATTCTCACTGCCTCAGACACCTGTGGTAATTTGAATGTCTAGCTCCATAGACTTGGGTGTTTTACTAAAATTGAGCTTTCAACTTCAGCCCCTAGCATACAAATTCATGGTACAGGGAACATGTCACTGGGGGCAGATCTGAGGTTAGCCCTACTGGGTATGTTCAGAACAGTTTGAACTCTGGCAGTTTCTAATTGTTTTGTGGTGCTAACTATTGGTGGTGTCTCTCTTTCTGCTTCTTTCTCTCTCAAATAAATTTTAAAAACCATATTTAAAAAATAATTATTTTTAAAATATATTTAAAAAAACAAAAAAGTCAAAAAATAAGAATGCCTATATGTAGAAATCATGTCATTCTGGTCATTGAAAAGAGATATGGGGGTTGAAGAGATGGCTTAACAGTTAAGGTACTTGCCTAAGAAGCCTAAGGACCAATTTTTGACTCTCCAGGTCCCACGTAAGCCAGATGCACAAGGTGACACAAGCACACAAGGTCGTACATGTGTACAAGTTAGCGCACAATCTGGAGTTTGACTGTAGTGGCTGGAGACCCTGGCCCACAGATTCTCTAGGAAGAAAGAAAAGAGGGAGGGGGAAGGGAGGGAGGAAGAAAAGAGATATGGGAATGGGAAGATGACTTAGCAGTTAACGGGCTTGCCTATGAAGCCTAAGAACCCAGATTCAATTCCCCAGTATTCATGTAAGCCAGCTACATGAGGTGATACATGTGTCTGGAGTTCATTTTCAGTGGCTAGAGGCCCTGGTGTGTCCATTCTTTCTCTTTCTCTCTCTCATTTTCTCTGCCTCATTCACTCTCTCTCAAATAAATAAATAAATAATATTAAAAGAAAAGATATTAATATTTAATTTGAAGCTTCATCTGTATTTTATTCTTCACAGGTCACAATATTCACACATTTCAATACTGATTTTCTATAGGAATGTCCAAAAATGCCTATGCTCTCCCATATTTGAAAACCTACTTTGAAAAAAATTCAAACAATCCAGATTCCACATAAGCCAAAGGAAAAGCAAGTACAAGGTCACACATGCCCACTAGGTGGCGCAAGTGTCTGGGAATTCAATTGCAGTGGCTAAGGGTGAGGCTCTGACAAGCCAACTCTCTCCAGGCTCTCGCTCTCATGCCCTCTCTCTCTAAAACAAATTTTTTCCTTAATTTTTAAAAGCCTGGCTATGGGGCTAGAGAGATGGCCTAGCACTTAAGGCATATGTCTGTGAAGCCTAAGAAACCATATTTAACTATCCAGATCCCACGTAAGCCAGATGCACAAGATGGTAAAAGTGTGCATGGTTGCACATGTGCACAAGGCGGCACACACCTCTGGAGTTCACTACAGTGGCTAAAGGCCCTGGATCACCAATTCTGTCTCTCTCTCCATAACTTCAATGAACTATTTGTAAGTTTTCTTGTGAAAAAAAAAAATCCTTACTATGTTCTAGAGAGATGGCTCAGCATTTAAAGGCACTTGCTTGCAGAGCCTGATGGTCTAGGTTCAAGTCCCCAGTACCCATGTAAAGCCAGATGCACAAAGTGGTGAATGCATCCGGAGTTCATCTGCAGTGGCAGGAGGCCCTGGCAGCCCATACTCATTCTCTTTCTCTCTGCCTCTTTCTGTCTCTCTCTCAACTAAATAAATTTTCTTAATCCTGACTACAGTTACTTCTAATTGTTACTAATGAACTATTTTAAGTAGCTCGCTATTTATAGTAATTTAAAATAAATCTATTATTCATAATATTCAAATATGTATAATATATTGATAACATAATAAATACCTTCTTTATATTATAAATAGTTCATTATTAAAAACACTTTGTAAAAGTAAAACAGATAAATTATAAAATGCTTACAGCACTACCTCAGTACTCACCAAATTATTGATATTATATCAGTATTACATTTTTTAAATAGATTTTCAAAAGCACATATTATAAATCTATATTGTACTACAATTTAAGCATTATAAGAGTTTTTAAGGTATTTATTAAAAATTACATCTTAAAGACTTTATAATGAAAAGTAAGTTAGCCTAGAATCCTGATAGGGGTCAGAGTAATAACATAGAATGGACAAATGACACTGTCATTCTGCTTAAATTATTTAAGTTATTTAATTTGACCTGTAGATAGTCTCTTTTCTTCTCATCATGCCTGACTTTTAAGTGGGAGGTCTTCATTCATGATGATCCTTTAATGGAAGTAAAGCTTTCTCCATTTAACCCATGCTGTTATCAATCATGTACAGGGATAAATGAGCCTGTAAGATTTTGCCAGTATCACAAATGACACTGTGACCTGAGGCCAACATCTTTATTTGCTTCTCCAGTGATTCACTTCAGCAGATATTAACCAATTTTATAATCCATGAAAGGCAAAATTAAAGGACACCATCCATAAAACAGAATAATTCCTATCAGCAACAAAGTGATGTGTGTATTATCTTATAAATTATATGGCCATACAGTGTGGTAATGTAATGAAGTAAGGATGGTAATAATCAAATGCCTAGGGCAAACGCTAATATGCATTTAATCACACAGCATGAAGTCATTTGTCACTACAGTTGAATGCATGTGTACATAAAATACATGAGTCACGTCCTTACTGTTATACTATAACAGGATCAATTTCACACTATCATTTCATAGAATGGCAATCAGTAGTCTTTGACATTAGATAAAACATTCAAAGAATATAAACAAAATTAATAATGATTTCACAAACATAAGAAAGAATTTCATTTTTCAATAACTAAAATATTTTCACCAAAAATTCTTTGCTAAATATCCATAACCTCTGGGTTTCTGTTCTTAAGTGTCACCTAAGTTGGTTTTACTACATTTCCTTGTCTTCTTAGGAATACTCCTAGACTAACGCTGAGTATCAAGTCAGTCTGATAAATATCTATCTTATAAGTTAACATATCTAGTATTTAAGTAAAACTACGGATCACCTTTGTCACAAAAGTTGAAATTTGATACAAAACTCGTCGTATATATCTACTAAATGTGTATATTTAAAAAGATAGGAAAAGCCAGGCGTGGTGGCGCATGCCTTTAATCCCAGCACTCGGGAGGCAGAGATAGAAGGATTGCCATGAGTTCAAGGCCACCCTGAGATGACAGTTAATTCCAGGTCAGCCTGGACCAGAGTGAGACCCTACCTCGAAAAAAAAAAAAAAAAAAGATGGCACAAACTTACAAACTATAATTTTAAAATACATAACCACTAATTATCTAATCTTAGGTGGAAACAAGATTCACCAGAAACAACCTCAGTCCATCAAGACCTCCTATCTAATAGTAGTATAAATACGACATTTCTAAGTTGTTCCCCCTATGAAAATAAGTAATTTCAAGGTCCTTTATGTCCCATATTACACCAGAGCCAAAATGGAACTGGATGTATTTATACTCACCACATTCTTTTATGTTATATAGTGCCTTGGCCATTTTTTAAAAAAATTTTTGTTTATTTTTATTTATTTATTTGAAAGCGACAGACAGACAGAGAAAGATGCAGATAGAGAGAGAGAATGGGTGTGCCAGGGCCACTGTAAACGAACTCCAGACACATGCGCCCCCTTGTGCATCTGGCTAACATGGGTCCTGGGGAATCGAGCCTCCAACGGGGGTCCTCAGGCTTCACAGGCAAGCACTTAACCACTAAGCCATCCCTCCAGCCCTTGGCCATTATTTTTTAAGTTCTTAATCAATTACCAAGTCTTACTTTTGTATTCTCACACTGACAAATACAATAATGTACAAGAGGCAGGTACTTACTACCTGCTGCAGTGCATATTACACTGAACAGATCATTCATACCCTTGGAAAAGGGTGAGAAAGGGAAATATGGATGCCATGAGCTAAAGAGCAGCATCTGCAATCAGTGATACCCATAACTAAGATAAATTCTAAAAAGATATTTTAAAAACTTAAAAGAACCCAAATAAGAACATTTTTTACAAGTATCCTAGGCTGGTCTTGAACTCCTGATTTTCCTGCCTCCACCTCCAGCAAATTCCTACAGGTATATGCCACCACAACTAGCAGAATAGTATGTAATGAAGGAAATTGGAAAAATGTCTACACACTGATTTTTTTTTAAGACAGGATCATACCGTATTTCCCAGGCTGACCCTGAAGTCCTAAGCTTAAGTGAACCTCTTGCCTCTAAGAACTAGGTGTTACAGGCTGCATGCCATCATACCTGGCTGGATTGACTTGTTTTGTTATTTGCTGAGGATTGAACTCAAGACCTCACTCATGCTAGGTAGATACTCTACAAGTAAGGTACACTTACAGCCTTTGTTTTAAAAGAAAATGTAGTTTCTTATACAGAGATTTAAAAAAGGAAAATACAATAATTCACTAAATCTTTCTGCTCAAGATATGGGAAATCCACCTACTGCTGAAGAGTCCATGTGCTTGGGCTACAGGTCACTGGGAAATCAAGCTGGAGCTGAGCTGAAACTTCTTCCCTGCTGACCAGCTGACAGAAAGCTAGAAAAAACTACACTGCTTACCTATGGCAAGGGAGATAGATCATGAGCCGTAGGGGAGTAATGCCTGCTGTTGTCTGGCTAAATGAATATGCTCACTAAACTGCCTGATAAGTACTTTTCATAATGTTTATACCCATATGTTTTTGTTTTTTGAGGTAGGGCCTCACTGTAGCTGAGGCTGACCTGGAATTCACTATGTAACATCAGGGTGGCCTCAAACTCATGGCAATCCTCCTACCTCTGCCTCCCAAGTACTGGGATTAAAGATGTGCACCACCACGCCTGGCTTATACCCATATATTAATGCTACTCTCACTTTTGGTTGGAGAAGCTTCCTTTTCAGATGGTGGTGACCACTAGGAGGACTCAAAAGGTACCACAGTGTTAAGAAGTGACAGTGGAGTATTCAGCACTCAGACATCTCTATCACACCTTCCAAGACTCTGGTCCACTGCAGAAGAGGTGGTGGAAATAATCTAAGAGTGAAAGGAAGGACTGCTTACAATGAAATATTTCCAGATACAAAATGTCCTGCATATCCAGGATCTTGCTATACCTGACACTACCTACACAAGACCCTCATATTAAGAGGAAAAGATGATGACATCAAAATTAAAAACAGACTAATTGAGAGTGGGAGGAGGTAAAATGGAGGGTGAATTTGTGATAAGAAGAGTGGGGAAGGGAAGGGAATTACGGTTTATTGTTTATAATTACAGAAACTTTCAGTGAAAAAAAAAAGTTAAAAGGGGCTGGATAGATGGTTTAAGGCGCATGCCTGTGAAACCTAAGGACTCAGGTTGGATTCTCCAGGTCCCACGTAAGCCAGATACACATGGTGGCACATGCATCTGGAGTTCATTTGCAGTGGCTAGAGGCCTGATGTGCCCATTCTCCCTCCCTCTCCCTCCCTCCCCCCCCCTTCCTCTCTCTCTACCTCTTCTCTCTGTCTCTAATAAATAAATAAAAATAAAATCTTTTTTTAAAAAGTTAAAAGGAAAACCAAATGGGTCATCCAAATTTGAGTTGATGGTCTTTATCTGAAAGGTACTTACAATATAGAAGTGGTAGCAGATATATTCAAGTGTGTGTAACCCCAAACATAACAAGCATAATACCAGGCATGATATAAAGGACAGTAAGTAAACAAGAAAGCAAAATAAGAAAAAAAAAAGTACTGCTTTTAATACCAATACTTTGAAGGTAGGAGGATCCCTATGAGTTCCAGGGCAACCTGGGCTACAGTGAGACTCTACCTTCAAAATACAAAAAAGAAAACTTTTAAGTGCCCCCAGGCATCAAAAAACCCCGTGCTCCAAGTCTTGTTAACTTCAGTTAACTTCATCTGGAAAATAAATATACTAAACTAAAACTTTTGGTGCTCGCTTCAGCAGCACATATACTAAGTTTAAGATTTCTGTTGATTTGTAAATATCCTGTCACATTGTAAAAACAGTTTCAAGTATAATAATAGATTAGATGACCAGTATAACTCTGGCCATGAAGTTCTCATTTTATTAAGCTATTGTGAAAAAAAAAAAAAAACTTTAGAGTAATGAGGAATTCAAGAAATAGTTCAAATAGAAGGATTATGAGACAGACACTAATTTGACTGAAGAATAGGACTGTAGTTGTTATTGCCACAAATTTATATGGAGAACAGTGAACAGTTTTCACAAAATTATGTAAGAAATGAGATATAAGGTATTTGTTTAAGGTCACAAGGTAAGGTAGATGATAGGAAAGAAGCAAATATCTTACATCTTGTAGAAAAAACCAATGAAGATCAAACAAAACAGGGAATAATCAAAGAAAGATCTAAGGGTTGGCTAGAGAAGAGATAGATCAATGAGTATGTAGCTTTGTGGGAAAGAGACTATACTCTTCCTTGGAAAGTAGAATGAAGGATAAATTAAAGGGCCAAGATACAAGGATCAATAGATAACAAAATTAAGTGTAAACATAAGCACAATAATGTGTACCTATAATACCAGCTACTGGGAAGGCTGTAATATTGTGAGCTTGAAGCTAGCCAAACAACCATGATGAGAACCCATCTCACAGAAAAAAAATTTAAGTATAAACCTAATCTTGTTAAACTTCAAATTACCACAACTAAGAAGTACTTTGGGAGACTGGGAAGAAGACTCAGCAGATGAAAGTGCAGTGGCTGAAGGTCCTGCTGTGCCCACTCATTCCCTCCCTCCCTCTCTCACTCTGACTCTCTCTCTATCATCTCTCTTTCTCTCTCTCTCCCTGCTTGCAAATAAAGTAAAATAAATATTTTTTAAAGTGATTGCTTGCAAACGTCTGTCACTCCAGCTTCAACTCCCCAAGCACACATGTAAAACAAGACAAACATTTGTTTGTAGCAGCAACAGACCTTGGCATGCCCATGCACATACACACACACATAGTACTTCAAAAGTCTGAAAACATTAAAGTAATCAAATATAGGAAACAAAGAATAACAATTCATTTGTCCATCAACATCTATTGAGTCCCTTCTACATTCAAGATGCAATGACTTAGCTGGGCGTGGTGGCACACGCCTTTAATCCCAGCACTCGGGAGGCAGAGGTATGAGGATTGCCATGAGTTCAAGGCCACCCTCAGATGACAGAGTTAATTCCAGGTTGGCCTGGACCAGAGTGAGACCCTACCTCGAAAAACCAAAAAAAAAAAAAAAAAGATGCAATGACTTAAAAGCAGCAGCAGCACCTGGCACTCAGCCTGAGGCAAAAGGGTGTTGAACTTGGGCTACATAGAGAATCTGAGGCCTTCCCGTGCTATAACAGCAAGTCACTGTATTAAAATTAACTAATTAAGAGACTTGTCCTTATGGAACTCCAGTAGAGAAATAATTGTAACAATGTGAGCATGTGCACTGGTAAAGATCTGCAAGTGGGGTTGGGGAGATGACTGAGCGGCAAAGTACTTGCTGTACAAGCATAGGAACATGAGTACCACTCTCCAATACACAAGTAAAAGTTGGGCACGGTAATGCCTGCCTGGAATTCCAGTACTGGGGACATGGAGACTGGAAGATCCTCGGGCTTGTAGGCCACCTAGTCTAGCCAAATCAGTGAACCCCAGGTTCAAAAAACAACTGAGGAAGACCAATGTTGACCTCTGGCCTCCACACACATATGCACACATGTACAAGTGCACCCATACACACACATAAGAACATGCATACATACATGCAGACACACCACAACATATGCACATGCAAAAAAATCTCCACAAGAAAGGGGTTTCTAATACAACATAGAAAAATAAGGGACATTCGCACTTCCTGAGGAAGTTGACTCCCAGGCAAGACTTGAAATAATAAAAGTTACATTAGTAAAATGGAAACAGGTAAGGATATTTTCAAGGACAGAAAAGAAAAGGCACAGATGAAAGAAATATATTAAATGAAGAACTATACTTCTGGTTTCTATTCAGATAACCTTTTAAATAAGAAACTCTATGCAGTACAGGGAAGTTGGAGTCTAATCACAAAAGCTTGGAGAAAGATTCTAATGAATCCAACACACACATCTTTCTTTCTGAACTACTTTTTTTTTTTTTTTTTTTTTTGGTTTTTCAAGGTAGGGTCTTACTCCGGCCCAGGCTGACCTGGAGTTCACTATGGAGTCTCAGGGTGGCCTTGAACTCACAGCAATCCTCCTACCTCTGCCTCCCGAATGCTGGGATTAAAAGCGTGAGCCACCAGGCCCAGCTTCTAAAATACTTTTATTGTGCAGATATTAGCATCTTATTGGTTACACTGACCCATTTTTTAAAATATTTTTATTATGTATTTATTTGTGGGGGGGGGAGGGAAGGAGAGAGACTCTTGCCACTGTAAATGTGCCACTTTTTCCATCTGGCTTTACATGGGTACTGAACAATCAAGCCCAGGCCAACAGGTTTTGCAAACAAGTGCCTTTAACCACTGAGCCATCTCCCCAGCCCCTAACCCATCTTTTTATTTTCTGTTCCACATAATGTTGTGCTTTATCAATTTACCATGCTGACATAAGTAATGCTACTTTTCATTAGCTGTTTCATGTTTGTAAATGGTTCATTAGGTCCTAAGTGGGAAACAAACCTTGAGAATACATCAGATATTTGATAAGTACTTGACTAAATTACGAGTTATAAAAAAAAGTCAAAATATTTAGAGCTTTTTGAAATAATTTACACCATTATGAGTAAAATATTCCCTGTTCACAGTAAAAGTCCTGGCAAAATTCTCCTTATTTTAAGAAAAGGAATAGAGATTTAAAATATATGTATTTTAGAAATTTAAAAATACCAAAACTTGGGTTGGAGGGATGGCTAAGTGGTTAAGGTGTTTGCCTGCAAAGCCAAAGGACCCAGGTTCAATTCCCCAGGACCCATGTTAGCCAGACACACAAAGGGGCACACACGTCTGGTGTTCGTTTGTAGTAGCTGGAGGCCCTGGCACACCTATTCTTTCCCTTCCCCCCCTTCTTCCTTCCCTCCCTCTTTCTCTATCAGATAAATAAAACTAAATACTGAAACTAAATATGAACAGTCTGACACATGTAAAAGAAACAAGACAACTAAACACTTTCTTCATTAGGGATCATTATGAAACCCTAACAGCGTGAACTTAGCTACTAAACATACTGTAAATTCAAATCTTCAAAAGCAACACAACAGAGCCGGGGTAGTGCACACCTTTGATCCCAGCAACAGGGAAACGGAGGTAGGAGGATCATGGTGAGTTTGGGGACAATCTCAGACTACAGAGTTTTTATGTTTATATTTTATTTTTAAAAATACTGGGGGAGCGCTGGAGAGAGGGCTTAGTGGTTAAGCACTTGCCTGTGAAGTCTGAGGACCCTGGTTCAAGATTTGATTCCCCAGGACCCACGTGAGCCAGATGCACAAGGGGGCGCACGCATCTGGAGTTCGTTTGCAGTGGTTGGAGGCCCTGGCACATGCCCATTCTCTCTCTCTTTCTCTTTCTCTCTCTCTGCCTCTTTCTCTCTCTGTTGCTCTCAAATAAATAATGAAAATAAACAAAAAAATTTTTTCAATGCTATATACAAATATTCTCAGCCTTAAAAAAATATATTGGGGGGAGGGCAGGAGAGATAGATTAGTGGTAAAGGCACTTGCCTGCAAAGCCTAAGGACATTATGTTCAATTCTCCAGGTCCCACATAAGCCAGATGTGTAAGGTTGCACATGCACACAAGGTAGCACACATGCCTGGAGTTCAATTGTAGTGTCCGGAGACCCTGGTGTGCCAATTCTCTCTCTCCCTCTCTCATAAAAGAAAATAAAAATATATATGTTAGGGGATGAAAGGGAGTGTGTATGAGTACACCAGGGCCTGTTGCCACTGCAAACAAACTCCAGATGCATGCACCACTTTGTGCATCTGGTTTTATGTGAATACTAGGAATCAAGTCTGGGCAAGCAGGCTTTACAAACAAGCACTTTTAACATTGAGCCATCTCCCCAGCCTGTTTTTTTATGTTTTTATTTTTCAAGGTAGGGTCTCTCTCTAGCCCAGGCTGACCTGGAATTAGTCTCAGGCTGGCCTGGAACTCACAATGATCCTCCTACCTCAGCCAAGTACTGGGATTAAAGTAGTGCATCACCACACCCAGCTTGGGTTTTTTATTATTACTGGTGGTGTTTAAAATTTCATATGTAGCCAGGCGTGGTGGCGTACGCCTTTAATCCCAGCACTCAGGAGGCAGAGGTAGGAGGATTGCCGAGAGTTCAAGGCCACCCTGAGACTATGGAGTTAATTCCAGGTCAGCCTGGACCAGAGTGAGACCCTACCTACCTCGAAAAACAAAAACAAAAAAATAAAATAAAATTTCATATGTATATTTCAGGGTCCTACTCTGAAGGCTGCAATGCCAGTTTTACATGAGTGGCTGGGGAACTGAACCAGGGCCAGCAGGCTTAGCAAGCAAATACCTTTAACTGCTGAGCCACACATCTCCTCCTCCCCCTACCAGCCCCAGGAAATTTCTTAAAAGACTTCTTAAAACAATTACAACTTTTCATTGAACTCAAAATATGAAACAATTTATAAAATCCCTCCATAAAAACTGATCTGAAGCCTGGCATGGTGGCACACACCTTTAATCCCAGCATTCAGGAGGCAAAGATAGGAGGATCGCTGTGACTTCAAGGCCACCCTGAGATTACACAGTGAATTCTAGGTCAGCCTGGACTAGACTGAGACCCTACCATGAAAAACCAGAAAAAGAAAAGAAAGAAAAAAGAAAAACTGATCTGAAGCAAACACCCTGACAGGATATACACACCAGTGCAATGGTGACACACAGCCTGGGTAAGTAACTAATAGCTGTCTGATTGGCTAAGAGACCAGCTCACTGGAAAGGATCCCATATCTGGAATAATGCTATGGAGACAAAGATTATGCCATTCACTGTCAAGGTCCCACTAGTCTTCGGCTAAAAGAGAGGCTACATCCATCAAAACCTCCCAAAATTAGTAACATTTATCCCACTTAACCTATGCTGACTTCACTTTCCGATGGAGAATCTGTTCTTCCTTAGAAGGGATTGAAACCTGAAGAGATAAACCACTCCTCACATTTTAGCCAAGGCCCAGCTGAAACCACAGAGGAAGTAGGGAGAAGAGCAAGAGTGCTACTTCCATGGTAAGCCTGACAATCAGCACCAGAGTGAAGGAGACCCTAAGGATACTCAACATATACCAAAGCAGAGATCCAGAGGCTCCTAAGAGCTCATCACTGAAGTATACTTAAAACATACCCACCATGGCTCAGGAAACTGCAGAAGACGGGGTGGGAAAACTGAAAGCCACAAGTTGGAACATCATACCCAGAGACATTGCCCCTCCCACAATAACTGACTACTGTTCCCATAATACATAACCCACAACCCCAAGAGGAATACCAGTAACCCCACTGAGGAGGGCCCCCGGCAGAATGTGGGGAGGGACGAGGAAAAGGATGGTACCAGCACATAATGTATCCACACTAAGTATGTCCATAATTTTTAAAAAAGGGGGAGATTAGAAAGTTTAAAAAAATGGCAGCATACATTTAATGATAAAAAATTTTTCTCCTTAAGTGAGGTTTAATTAAAAACATTAATTTCCATCAAGAGAAAAAAACCTAATCTGAAACAAATAGAAATGCATTGCTTATTACATTTATATTGAAAATAATAGTTTTCATTTAATATGAAATTAATTCATAACAGAAAATTTCATTGACTCTTCTTAACAAAAATTTTCAGTATCTTAAGAAAATGAAACATATCGTAAGAAAGCTAAATGTCTTCTTGATCTATTTCTGTCATGTCAGTGTTAGCAGATACAGTAAGTAGATTAAAAATTATAATTTACAGGTCAAGTGTGGTGGAGCACACCTTTAATCCCAGCAGTTGGGAGGCACAGGTAGGAGAACTGCCAAGAGTTCAAGGCTACTCTGAGACTACATAGTGAGTTCCAGGCCAGCCTGAGCTACAGTGAGACCCTACCTCAAAAAAAAAAAAAAAAATTAAAGAACAAAAAAATTATAATTTACAATAAAAACTATTAGCTAAATGTACATTGTAACAACTTAATCTTACTTTAATCTTACACAAAATTACTTCCCCTGGCATGTCCTAAGGACAAAAGGTCCACAAGATACACCTCAAAATAAAGATCTCATAGTCAAATATATCTGAGAAATGTTGTAAATTAACTCTCCACCTTAGAGATTAGTAGTCCTATTGACTTTGTTAGAGCCTGTTTAGTCCATATTTTCCAAGTTTACCTTAATCCAATAAATACCTTTTCTCCAATAGTTCATGAGATAAAACAAATATTCTAAGAAACATTGATTCCAAAGAGCATACTTTGGGGAATTCTGAGCTAAAAAATTGTGCTATGTTATTTCACTAATGACATGGCCTGATTTAATATTATAGAATAATTTCCTAATAAATAACACTTTATTCATTTGTTACCAAAATGTACAGAAATATATTTTGTCAGCAAGGATATTTACCACTATATTATTCACTTTCTTGGACAATGGCCCTTGAAGTATGATCCATTAATAAATACTTCACAAAATACAGCAAAATCATATGACTTACTCATGAGTAAGTAAATCAATGTGGGGTTTGGTAGGATTGCTCAGTGGGTAATAACTCTTACTACATAAGCATGAGAATATGAGCTCAGTGACCAGCACCCACATAAACAGCCAGGCATGGCCAAGCATGCTGAGAACTCCAGCGCTATTGAATAGGGCACACACAGGAGGGTTCCAGGTCAGCCAGTCTAACCAAAACAGTGAGTTTCAGATTCAATGAGATGGTCTTAAAGCAGAAGTGGGATAGGGGAAGACACCCCGTGTCCTTTGGCCTCTGTACGCATGCATGAGGGCATACTTTTATACACACACACAAGCAACATACATACTACACACAGCAAAAAATAAATAAATAAATAAATTTAGAAGTCAATGTAATATGTCTTTACCAAAACTTTTTTTTTCTTTTTGGTTTGTACAGCATCTCCCATGACTAATGCCCCTTTGAACAAAAATGAGGAAATATTATCTTTTAGAAACCACACTCCCCCAACTGTCTTGAGCCACATTATATAAAACCAATGCTCAATTTTCATTTTCTTCAAAATAAAGGGGGGGCGGGGATAAAATTACCAGGGCTGGGGAAATGGCTCAGCATTAAAGGCACTTGCATGCAAAGTCTGCTGCCCTAGGGCTCAATTCCCCAGCCACCCATATGAAGCTCAGTGGACGTTCACTTGTAGAGGCAAAAGGGACCCTGAAGCACAAACCACACACAAACTAATAAGTTAAAAAAATAAAATTACTGCCGGGCGTGGTGGCACACGCCTTTAATCCCAGCACTCGGGAGGCAGAGGTAGGAGGATCACCGTGAGTTCGAGGCCACCCTGAGACTACATAGTGAATTCCAGGTCAGCCTGGGCTAGAGTGAGACCCTACCTCAAAAAACCAAAAAATAAAATAAAATAACTGAAAGAATAGAAAAATTTAGAAATTTCTCTGGGTGTTTGCATACTTGTATGATGTGAACAACTAAGCTAGAATTTTTGCACTCTGCTTAAAATATTCTGCAGTGACATTTGTAAAAACTTAAGTGTTTGTACAAATCAAATTTCTCAACTGTGGATCCTTCACAATGTGGTCAAATTTACAGTAATTTCAGTTTGATTAATATGAGTAGCATAAGTCCATAGGGTTTTTAGTATTTTATTTTTATTTATTTATTTGAGAGAGAGAAATAATGGGCACACCAAGACCTCCAGCCACTACAAACAAACTCCAGATGCATGTGCCACCTTGTGCATCTGGCTTATGTGGGTCCTGGGGAATTGAACCTTAGTCCTTTGGCTTTTCAGGCAAGTGCCTTAAGCGCTAAGCCATCTCTCCAGCCCAAACACGTAAGTTTTAATTCTAGCTCCACAACTTATTGTCTATGTAGTTACTGTTTTGGTATTATTTATTCTCTCTCTCCTGGTGTGTTTTAAGGTGAATAAAAGAAATACCAATGTCCATGGTCTAGAACCTGTTTTTTATGATTGAGATAAATCATTTAATCCAGGTCCTGACGTTATAAGAAGCATTCAACATACGATATCTATTACTGCCAGAATTAGACTAGCACGGCATCAGCATGGTCATGACAAGCAGCAGTAAAGAAACTAAGCACCATGCTGCCCCCTAGTGGACACTATGATTCAAAAATTTGCTGCAGCTATTATGGTCCCCCCTGAGAGTAGAAAAACTAAACATTTTCTCAAACCAAATTAGCATCCTTTATAGCTTGGCAAACCTGAGTTTTCAACTTTTATTAACTACCTCATAGTTAACTCATAAACCTTGGAGGAGGGCTGGAGAAATTGCTTAGTGGTTAAGGTGTTTGCCTGCAAAGCCAAAGGACCCAGATTTGATTCTCCAGGCCAGATACACAAGATGGCACATGCGTCTGGAGTTTCTTTGCAGCCATTGAAGGTCCTGTTGCACACATTTTCTCTCTCTATCTATCTATCTACCTACCTCTCTCTAATAAATTAGATAAAATATTTTTTAAAATGAAATAAAAACCTGGGAGGATGGTCCTGAACCAAACTGGAGCTGCAGAAATGGCTAGAGAAAAGAACAATAAAGGAAGACAGAGTATATTCACCCACACAGTATTTGCTGATTTTCTGTTGACATATATTTCAGTTAAGTTGCAACCTTCAGGTGCAAAACAAAAATAGTCATAGATGTTTGTCATAACTAAAGCAAAACAGCAAATAACCAAATGTCAGAGAGGTATAGTGGTGCACGCATTTAATCCCAGCACTTTGGAAGCAGAGATAGGAGAATCATCATAGTCCGAGGCTACCCTGAGATTATATAGTAAATTCCAGCTCAGCCTAGGCAACAGTGAAACCCTACCTCAAAAAAACAAAAAACAAAAAAACAAACAACAACAAAAAAGTCAGAACAGTTTAATTACCCTTAGAAGATTCTCAATGGAATCTTCACATTGTCCAAACAGTTCATATTTTTTCCACAGGTTACATAAATGCTTTAAAAATTAAGAACTAAGCAGGGTGTGGTGGTGCACGCTTTTAAACCCAGAATTCCGTAGGCTGGGGTAGAAGGATCACTTTGAGTTCAAGGCCAGCCTGGACCTATATAGTGAATTCCAGGTCAGCCTGGACTAGAATGAGACCCTACCTCAGAAAAAGAAAAACATAGGCTGGAGAGATGGTTTAGCCACTAAGGTACTTGCCTGAAAAGCCAAAGGATCCAGGTTCAACTCCTCAGGACCCACATAAGCCAGATGCACAAGGGGCATGCACATCTGGAGTCCGTTTGCACTGGCTGGAGGCCCTGGAGCACCAATTCATTATCCCTCTCCCTCCCTTCCTCCCTCTCTCTCTTTCTCTTTACTTACCTACTTCTGTACTCTCTCTCTCTCAAATAAATAAAAATAAGATATTTTTTTAAAAAAGAAAAAATCATGACTTCTTTTTGGAGGGGGTTAGGGTCTCACTCTAGCTCAGGCCTAGCTGGAATTCACTATGTACTCTCAGGGTGGCCTCAAACTCATGGCGAGCCTTCTACCTCTGCCTCCCAAGTGCTATTGATTTTTTTTTTTTCAAAAGTAAAGTGAAGCCGGGCGTGGTGGCGCACGCCTTTAATCCCAGCACTCGGGAGGCAGAGGTAGGAGGATCGCCGTGAGTTCGAGGCCACCCTGAGACTATATAGTTAATTCCAGGTCAGCCTGGGCTAGAGTGAGACCCTACCTCGAAAAAAAAAAAAAAAAAAATTAAAGTGAAAGAGTGGGGCAATGACATGAGTAATTTAAATTCACAAGTCAATTTGGCATTGTAGGAATTAGGAGACAATAATTTCATTCCCAGGGAAAAAATCCATTTAAGTTTGTTCATACAAAGAGCATCTAAAGAAAAATGTCAGGGCTGGGTGGATGGCTCAGTAGGCTAAAGGCACTTACTGGCAAAGCCTGACAGCCTAGGTTCAATTCCCCAGCACCCACATAAAGTCAAATGCACAAAGAGGCCCTTTGTTTGCAGCAGTAAGAAGTTCCGATGAGTTCATCTTCCTCTCCCTTTCCCTCTCTCCATCTCTCAAATAACATTGTCTGCCCTTAATCCCAGCATTCCAGATGCTAAAGCACTTGGAACTCCAGCCTGTACAGGATAACCCTGTCTCAAAAACCAAAAGCAGGACTGGAGAAATCGCTTAGCGGTTAAGGTACTTCCCTGTGAAACCTAAGGACTCAGGTTCCATTCCCCAGGAACCCCATAAACCAGTTGCACTAGGTGGCGCATCCTTCTGGAGCTCATATGCAGTGGCTGCAGGCCCTAGCATGCCCATTCATTCTTTCTCTTTCTCTTCTTTCTCTTTCTCTCTTTCTCTCTAATAAAAAATAAAAATAGAGGGCTGGAGAGATGGCTTAGCCGTTAAGTGCTTGCCTGTGAAGCCTAAGAACCCCTGTTCGAGGCTCGATTCCCCAGGACCCACGCTAGCCAGATGCACAAGGGTACACACACACGTCTGCAGTTTGTTTGCAGTGGCTGAAGGCCCTGGTGCGCCCATGCCCATGCCCATTCTCATTTTCTTTCTTTCTCTCTTTCTCCCTCCCCCTCTCTCTCTCTCTTCCTTTCCCTCCTCCCCCTCCACCTCTCCCTCTCCCCTCCTATTTTCTCTCTCTTTCTCTCTCTCTCTCTCTCTTACATAAAAAATAAAAATAGAGGGCTGGAGGGATGGCTTATCCATTAAGCGCTTGCCTGTGAAGCCTAAAGACCCCTGTTCGAGGCTCTATTCCCCAGGACTCAAGTTAGCCAGATGCACAAGGGTGCACACGCATTTGCAGTGGCTGGAGGCCCTGGCAAACCCTTTTTTTTTTTTTTTTTTTTTTGCCCCTCTCTCTCCCTCAAATAAATAAATAAATAATGAACAACAAAAAATAAAATAAAATAAAAATAGGGAAAAAAAAAAAAACACCAAGGCTGGGTATGGCAGCGCACGCCTTTAATCCCAGCACTCCAGAAGCAGAGGCAGGAGGAGCACGGGGATTTCGAGGCCACCCTGAGACTACACAGGGAATTCCAGGTAGCTTGGGCTA
Source organism: Jaculus jaculus (assembly GCF_020740685.1). Lineage (NCBI taxonomy): Eukaryota > Metazoa > Chordata > Mammalia > Rodentia > Dipodidae > Jaculus > Jaculus jaculus. The sequence continues at coordinate 46,487,297 of NC_059109.1, read as the reverse complement.
GAGCGAGACCCTACCTTGAAAAATAATAATAATAATAAAATGAAATTACAATGAAGAAACAATGAAGAAAAATCTAGAAGCACACTAATATAATTTAAAGGACTATGCTAGAACAGTGCTTGCATGATGCTTAACATACTCTGTAAAGTAATACCTATCCATACTGAGTTCAAAATGTGAGAAACACTGAAACAACTCCCAGGGCGGCCCGACATGACACCGCCACATTCAAGAACGAAGAGAGCCAAGTCAAGAACCAGGTGGCCGGCCCCACGCGAGCCAGCCGGGGAAGATTCTAGACACACCTGACAGGAGGCCGCGCAGGACTCTAGTCAGTCAGGCGGAGGGAGGCGCGGCACGAAGCCAGCGCTCGGAAGAACCAATGGGGCCGCTTCTGAAAGCGCCACCCCTCCAGCGACCTCGGAGAACCTCGCCGTCACTTCCGGTCGTCCTGCTCCTGCCCGACGGCGCTTCCGGTTTCCAGGGCCGTAGGTTCCCGGCTGAGCCCGTGGGCTCCTTTGGTGGACGTGGGACAAGATAGGTGTTTTTTGGTTTGTTTTTTTTTTTTCCTTTTAAGACACAAGTTCGTCATTTCTCCTGCGACCGGCTCCTGATTTCAGGAGCTACTGAAAGGCCCAGAAACTAAGGTGCTGCCCTGGCTGGGCCTAACTTTCAGGTTTTCCGTTTAGGCAGAAGGCAACCGCCCTGACATATGGTTAGGGAAGGTGCCCACCCAAATGCCAGAGTCACCCCCAGCCTAGACGTGCCCAGGACATGCCTGAGGCCTGTCCTGTCTGCTCCTTCTGCCCCAGCCAATCACAGTGAAGACTACCTCATCTGCCTGGGGTTCCCCTAGCTCCCACCTCTGTCCTGCCCCCAGCCTTGCCGGCTGAAATCCCAAGCCAACCAGAAAAACACTGTTTAAGTCAACCAGTCATGTACCCATCCCCTTCTATGTTTAAATCCCTATAAAAACCCTACCCACCCACTTCTGGCCCTTGTATGGAACCACTGCGTTGGTGAAGTCAAGAGACCTTAAGCCCGAAAATTAAAAAATGCTCTTTGCCCTTGCATACCTGTTTGTTTGGTTCTCCTTGGTGGTCACTGGGGGTGCCAAGAACTGGGCATAATAATACCACCTCAGGATGACGTGAAAATAAGGTGGCCTTCACCCTCACAAGAAAAGGAAATCTCCGACCACCATGTAATGTATTGTCCCTTTGTCATAAATATCCTAATTAAATTACTTCAGCTCAAAAAAGTTTAAAAAAATGAAGATAATAAGGACCTAGAAAGATATTTCCATTAAAAAGCAAAGGAGAAAGAAAAGAAGGAAAGATAGAAACAAAGGAGAGAAAGAAGCAAAGAAAAAGAAAAGAAAGAAAGATGAAGGGCAGGCGGGCTTTGCAAGGGTTACCTGGAACAATGACACCCTGGAGATGAGGACAAGAGAGACTTTTCACTTAATACCATTTTATAATTCCCACTCCCTGCCACCGGACAGTCTCATGATCATCTAGAATTAAAGGTGTGCACCACCAGGACTGCATAGTTGATGTTTTAAAAGCTACATCATATAAATTCAAACCCCTCATCAATTTAAAAAGTAAGCTGTACATCACTAGTCATCATGGAAATGCAGATTAAAACTACACTGAGCTTCAAAAAAAAAAAAAAAAAAAAAGTAAGCTGTGACGTATGCCCTAATCCTGGCATTTGGAAGGCTGAGGAAAGAGAATCTCAAATTGGAGGTTAGCCTGGAATATATAATGAGATTCTGCCTAAATAATGAACCATGTTGATTGAATACATAAAAATGTGAGTAATCTCAAAATGGAAAATACAGGAGCAAGCAATACAATCTGCTGATTAAAAACATATATACATCTTTCTTTAAAAAGTATCTACTTGCAAACAAAGAGCAAAAATGCAACAGACAGAATGCATGTGCCAGGATCTCTTGCCACTGCAAATGAATTCATCACGTGTCACTTTAACCTGGGCCATCAGGCAAACACCCTTGAGTTGCTGAGCTACCTCTCCAGATTTTGTAAATATGTCTTTAAATTCTGAAAAAGGTCAGAGTAAATTTAAGAATGAGGTAAATGATCATTTAAACTCATTTTTTTGTTGTTGTTGTTTTTTCAAAGTAGTGTCTCACTCTAGCCCAGGCTGACCTACAGCAGTCTTCCTACCTCTGCTCCCAAGCGCTGGGATTGAATGCATATGCCACTACGCCCAGCAGGACTCATTTTTTAAAGAGATCATTTTAATGTTTGGTAGTTATCAACAAAATTCATAATCCATTCATCAAAAAGATACAAAATAAGTGAAATGAAATTGATACAATTGCAATAATAAACCCACAACTATTACTGGATCATTTATTACTCCCTACTGTGTAATTTGTAAAATGGATATGTAGAAAATCAATAAAGACACAGAATACAAGTCCTCAGGTTGTCTATACATTAATATCACATGGGACTCTAATAATTCTAATAAGCAGGCCACACTACAGACTAATTCATAATCTCTAAACATAGGACATAAAGTATTTATTAGTATCTGGAGAAGGAATAAATGTGATTTCAATGAGATGACCAATTTCTCAACTATTAATTTTTTTTTATTTTACAAGACAGAGAAAAGAGAGAGAATTGGTACACCAGAGCCTCAGCCACTGAAATTGAACTACAGACACTTGTGCCACCTAGTGGGCATGTGAGACCTTGCACTTGCCTTACCTTTGTGCATCTGGCTTACATGGATATGGAGAGTTGAACATAGGTCCCTAGGCAACACAGGCAAGTACCTTAACCCCTAAGACATCTCTCCAGCCCCAGTTTTTCAATTATTAATACAGAGGACCGAAAAATCTATCAAGCAACTTGATATTTATTGAGCATTCTAATCAATAACTGAAGAACATGCATTCTCTTCAAATTTACATGGAAATGGACTCTTAAACCTCAACAAATGTTAAAAAATTTATATAATTGAAGTCATGCAAATTATTTTCTCTACCCTCTAAGAAGTCAGTAACCGAAAGATATTTATAAATTCCCAAACAGTTAGAAATCAATATTTCTAAATAAATCTGCAACTACAGGTACAGTGATAAGAACTTAGAAAGTATGTTAATACAAGATGGAGAGATGGCTTAGTGATTAAGGTACATACCTATGAAGCCTAAGGATCCAGGTTTGAGTCCCCAGGATCAACATAGCCAGATGCACAAGGTGGCACATGTGTCTGAACTTCATTTACAGTGGCTGGAGGCCCTGGCATGCCTATTTTTTCTCTCCTCCCCCCCCCCTTCTCTGCTTTTTTCCCTCTCTCAAATAAATTAAATATTTTTTTAAAAAATATTTTAATGTAATTGAAATGTAAATATAACAAAATTTATAAGCTGCAACTAAAGGTGTACTTGGGATTTTCTGACAATTTCATATACATGTATATAATGTATTTGACCTTACTACCCCCCCAACCCTCTCTCATTCCCACCCAGTGATCCCCTTTATTCTTCTCAATGAATCAAATCCCCCTTCTACTTTTAGGTCTTTTTTTTCCTTTTGGTGACCCAGTGGGTTTAATTGGGTTACTTATAGGAGCATGGGTTATTTACACAAGTATGGGCACTTGCCAGTGGCTACACCACTAAAGAAAAATGTCTTTCCCTCCCCCCAACAACCATTTACTGACTCTAAATCTTCAGGGAAGGATGGAACCTAGTCATGATGGTTTTTTTTTTTTTTTTAATTTTGTTAAAATGTTTAACAAAATGATAAACTCTAGGGTTGTGGTTATAGCTCCATGGCAGTGCACAGGCCTACCATGTGTACATCCAGGGATCTGTTCCTAGCACTGTGGAAGGAGGAGAATCCTAAAGCCTTGTATTTTCCAGTTATAATTATGTGCACTTGCCTTAGGCAATGTTTGCAATTGTCTTTTCACATTCAATGAACATAGGAAATGCCAGTCCTTGTATTGAGCTAATATTTATTCCCACTACATTAGCAAATTTTTATTAAATTTTAATGTTAGTGAAGAGATAATTAAATTAGTCACTTGTGTACTTTGGTGTCTAGGTCCTGATCAAAAACAAAACAAAAAAAATTGCCAGGCATGGTGGTGCTCACCTTTAATCCCAGCACTCAGGAGGCAGAAGTAGGAGGATTGCTAAGAGTTCACAGCCACTCTGTAACTACATAGTGAATTCCAGGTCAGCCTAGGCTAAAGCAAGACCCTACTTGGCAAAAAAAAAAAATTTTAAATCGCTACCTAAATTCAAGCACAACTAATAGGAAGTTCTTTCTCTTCTATATTCTCTGTCCCCTTTGTTCTATGTCCCCTTTTCCTAATGCGCTAATATGATGTACTTTTATATAGATGTAAGTTAAAAGCTTTCTCTACTACAAAAATCTGTATCTTTATGAATAAAATGTGAATCTTTCTTATAATGTGGACTTATTTTTACACTTGATATAGATTCATGCCACAGTATGTCTTATCTTGTTCTAGCCATAATTGTTACGGAGTGAAAGTATGTCATTTTTATTTAATGTAATAAAGGGAGTGAGCATATTTACATGTCTCCCAAACTAGTTTCTCTCAAATCATAGTTTTCACATCCTACATTAATAGGCCTGAAGCTAGTTAGAATTTGTTGTGAATAAACACAATGACTCCCTGGGAGAATAGCAACAGATAATATCTACTTCAATGAATAATACATACACAAAGTAAATGAACAGGTTTCCACAGCCTACTTACACGCTGTAGTGAAAACAAGTGCTAATGACTTGTTATAGTTACACAGTTACAGCACATTTAATTATAGTTATTTGCTTCTGTGCTTGTGGATAAGGATATTTTCCTGTTTCTTTTCCTTCTTTCTTTTTATTGAGATAATCTCTCACTATGCCATTGACAATGTTCTTAGACATAGGTTCAATCAATTCTCCTACCTCGGCCTCCCACGTGGCTGTAGGCACATACCGTCACACCTGGCAAGCAGAGGTCACTTCTCATCCATCTTTGTATCAGGAACCTTAGCATAGTTCCTTGCATAGTTAGTAAATATCTACAAATACTTAAAGCTACCAGTAACTCCAAAATTTGCATGTAATAATTGGAAGTACCATAAACTGGTTGAAATTTCTGTACAATCTGTTGGATTTATTACTTTTTCACTCTGGTGTGTGTAACGATGAAACATGTCAATTAGTGACTGTATTCAAGGTGTCAGCATCAAAATTATGGAATCCTCAACAATAAGCATTGCCTTAAAAGGTGTACTACAAATCTGGGTGTAGTAGTGCACACCTTTAATCCCAGCACTTGAGACACAGCAGAAGGAGGATCGCCATGAGTTCATGAATTCAAGGCACCCTGAGACTACATAGTGAATTCCAGGTCAGCCTGGGCTAGAGTGGAGTGAGACCCTACCTTGAAAAACCAAAAAAAAAAAAAAAGGTGTACTACACAATTTTTCTGTGAATTTATGACTTACTGATTTTATTTAACTTTTTGAGAAAGAGAGAACAAACGGGCATGCCAGGGTCTCCAGCCACTACAAATGAACTCCAGACACATGCACCACCTTGTGCATCAAGACAAAACACAATGAAGAATAAAAAGACTAACAACAATTCTACAAACTATCTATTTGGCAACCTCAACTAGATCTTCCTCCTCTGAACCTCTTATTTTGTTAATAACATCATTCAGGACTGGAGAGATGACTCCAGTTAAGGCACTTGCTTGCAAGGCCTAATGACCCAGGTTCAATTCCCCAGTACCCACATAAAGATAAATGCACAAAGTGACACATGCATCTGGAGTTCATTTGCAGTGGCAAGAGGCCCTGACATGCCCATTCTCTCCCTCTCCATCTCTTTCTCTCTATTTCTATTCAAATAAATAAGAATATTTAAAAATAATAGCATCATTCTCTTAATTTAATCAAGATTTAAACTTTGGGATAATAGTATCTTTTACCTTTGTCCTCTCCTTCAGCCTTATGACTTACTGATAGATTTAGGAAAAAGCAGGTAAAGCAAAGCAGACTAATGAGTTCTAGAGTTCCTACTTAAACATCTGTATAGATAATGTTCCCATCTAATGACATGGAGAAGAAAAAAAGTCAGCACTTTAGGGGTAAAAGTTATTATCGGTATGCCCTTTACTACAAATAGGAAAAATGCATTGGTGTGGTTTGTTAAGTCATCTGCTCTGTTTCTCAAGATTTTCTTTTTCTTTGTCCTCCTTTTATGGTGGTTCCATCTTAAAACTGGTAACAAAATAACTTTCTGTTCTGAAGAGTGTGTTGTCCATTCAGATATATAATATAAAGAAAAAGAATGGGCTGGAGAGATGACTTATTAGTTAAGGTGATTAATTGTGAAGCCTAAGGACCCAGGTTCGTAATCCAGAGACATATAGTGGTACGTGCATCTGGAGTTCATTTGCAGTGGCAAGAGGCCCTGGGGAGCCCATACTCTCATGTACTCTCTCTTTTTCTCTCTCTCCCTCCTCCCTCTCTCTCTTCTTCCCTTGCCTCCTTTCTTCTCTTTGTCTCTCATCTCAAATAAATGAATAAATTTGTTTTGTTTTGTTTTTTTGTTTTTCAAGGTAGGGTCTCACTCTAGCTCAGGCTAACCTGGAATTCACTATGTAGTCTCAGGGTGGCCTCAAACTCACAGTGATCCTCCTACCTTTGCCTCCCGAGTGCTGGGATTAAAGGCGTGCGCCACCACGCCTGGGATAAATGAATAAATTTTAACTAGTGTCCATGGAATCCCATTGCAACACATGTCCATTGCAACAGGAAGCAACTTGCTTGAGCTCATATAAGACTTTATTTAATCATGTACTCAAATTATAGGCGTTGAAAACTTAAGTACTTCTATAATTGTCCATTACCAATGCCTGATTTTAGCTTCCAAGACCAAACTGTCCAGTGGAAGCCTAAAAGGAGCAATCAAATCTAGCCATAGCAATGAAATGGAAAAGAAGAGCTCTTGAAACAAAGGAAATTGTCCAGGGACCTCATTTTTCAGTTACAGAGATTATTGAACAGTGTTTTACTACGACAGAAATAATCCAAAAGGCAGGTAATGAAAAGAAAAAACAATAGGAAATATTAAGTAAATGCTATAGAAGTGAATTTGTGTAATTTTCTACATGTATAATTTATACAAAACTATGGATTATTTTGGAAGGATGATTTATTTTGTCTCATGGTTTCATAGTTTTTAAAATAGTTTAATATATATTGTAATTTTATTTATTTATTTTATTATTTATTTCATGAATTTTATCTATTTATAGAGAGAAAGAAAGAAAGACGCAGATAGAATGATCTCACCAGGGCCCCTAGCCACTGCACACAAACTCCAGACACATGTACCACCTTGTGTATCTGGCTTTATGTGAGAACTGGGGAATCAAACCTGAGTCCTCTGGTTTTGCAGGCAAGCTCCTTAATTGCTAAGCTATCTCGCCAGCCCGAAAATATTTTATTTGCAAGCAGAGGAACACAGAGAGACAGAATGAAAGAAAGAGGAGGGCTGGAGAGATGGCTTAGCTGTTAAGCGCTTGCCTGTGAAGCCTAAGGACCCCGGTTCCAGGCTCGGTTCCCCAGGTCCCACGTTAGCCAGATGCACAAGGGGGCGCACGCGTCTGGAGTTCGTTTGCAGAGGCTGGAAGCCCTGGCGCGCCCATTCTCTCTCTCCCTCTATCTGTCTTTCTCTCTGTGTCTGTCGCTCTCAAATAAATACATAAATAAATAAAATTTAAAAAAAAAAGAAAGAAAGAAAGAGGAAATGGATGCACTAAGGCCTCTAGCTACTGGAAACAAATTCCAGGCACATGTGCCACTTTATGCATCTGGCTTTATATAGGTACAGGGGAATTCAACCCCAGCCATCAGGATTTACAAGAAACTGCCTTTAACCTCTGAGCCTTCTCTCCAGCCCAGTTTCAGGGTTTTCAGTCCAGGGTCTGCTGGCTCCATTGCTATGGGTCTGTTGGAAGGAAGACATGAAAGTTGTCTTCCTCACAATGGCCAGCAACCAGATAGCCATAAAGAGACATAGGATAAGATACAGCCCCACAGAGACACTCCTAGTGACCTACTTCCTCCAGCTAGGCCCCACCTCCAAAAGTTTCCATCACCCCCCAATAAAACCATGAAATTCTGAATCCATCATTGGATCAGAGCCCTTGGGATCCACTCACCTCTCGGTGATTGACTCTACCAAGTAAGAACCAAGCCTTCAATACAGAAGCCTGTGGGAGAATACTCAAATCCAAACCATGAGAATAATCACCATCAGGGCATGGCAGTACATGCCTGCAACCCCAACACTTGGGAAGCTCAATTACATAGCAAGGCCAAGGCTACATAAAACCCTGTCTCAAAAAACAAAGTGACAATCACCAAATTGTGGTTATCATGTGTTACAGTATCTGAAACAGTATGTATTAGTTTATTAGCCTGGATATATGATGTAATATGATGTTAAAGAATTTTCTTTATATTATATTTGAAGACTAAACTGCTAATTGTGACCTAAGACTCTAACATGTAACCCTTTTGTGGATAATTCACTAAAGCCGGTGTCAAATTGGGGCTGGAATGGTGGCTCAGTGGTAAAGGCAATTTTGCTTACAAAGCATGTCAGCCTAGGTTCACTTCCCCAGTGTCCCCATAAAGCCAAATGCACAAAGTGGAACATGCAATTGGAGTTCATTTACAGCCACAGGAGGCCCTGGTGCACCCATATTCATTCATTCATTCTCTCTCTCTTTCTCTGTCTTTCTCTTTCTTGGCCTCTCTCTCTCTCTCTATCTCAAATAAATAAATAAGGATATTTTTTAAGTTGTCAAATTGAAGGTTATAATTCTTATTTACTTTTTGCTTCTTTACTAACTACAACTGGTTAAAATACTAGGGAATTAGAATCAGCTCTATTCTCATTAAATGGTTAATTAAGCCTACATTTTGCCTGCAGCCTCGAACACTGAACTACTCATATGTTCAATAAGCCAAATTGTTTTTTATTGTTTGTTTGTTTGCTTGCTTTTTCAGAAATAGTATGTGGCTTGCTCTGAGCTTTCCCTTCCTAATCTCTTCCTTCTTCTTTCTACAATCCTGTGATATACATCATAACCTTAAAATAAAGGTTTACTTAAGCCCTGTCGGTGTGAGTGCCTTTGATGAATGAAGTAGGGCCACTCATCCTTCACTAAATACTTACAGTGAGATTAAAAGGAGATTCCACTTAGGCTGCAGTATTTAATAAATGTTCATCTCTCTCCAACCTCTGCCCCTTCTTTCAAACTTCATTGTAGAATATAAATAGAACACCTGTTTGCTTTTTCCCGACTCTGACTCTGTAGGACAAGAAGTGGATGCAGAGACAAACCATCCTAAGAAAACAAAATCACCCAGCAAAAAAGTAGTTCAGCATACAACACCATCTATGCAAAACAAGGCATTTCCATTACTCAAGTTTCTTTCTATATTTTCCCAAGCACAAAGTGAATAAATAAGGTAGCTACCCAGATAATTAATTTACTTTCCCCTCCAATCATCTTCAGTGGCTTAAATAGACATATGTTCAACATCTTATTTATTCTTTTACTGCTATTGAACTTTTATATAATGTTCATAAGCATACAATACCATTTTTATGGACACTGCTCACTAACTTTTCAGACTCCCTTCTTTCAATCACAGTAAATCCCTGTGACATTAATAGGAATTCCACATAAGCAGGAAATGATGAAAGAGCTCTTAAAACTTATACTGCTATAAAATCTCCAAAATGTATGTTAGGCTTCTTGATCCACAGAGTTCAGTAAGTCAAATCAAGTGTAAGAAGCTGTAGCCAGAGTGTGAGTCTTAAGCAAAACTATAAACACAAAGCCAATTTAGGGCAATTTATAATATTTCATCAAACCGGATTTGTCTAACACACAAATTCAAATTCTAGCCAAATATCATGTAAAATATCCACAGGAACTCAGTTCAAAACAATTTCACTCTAAGACATAGCAAAAGAGAACTGAAGAAGAGTTGGGGAAACTATGGTATCATTTTCAGTTAATTTCTCGGTCTTTATGTACTGTCCCCCAGATGCGAGTAGCCTTCTGGGTTACCAAGTGCTACCCTGACAGATTCACTGGAACTAACCAGTGGCAGACTCCAGAACTGTACTGAAGTACAACACTGAAGATTTTAGAGCCTGAAGCAAACAAAATACTCAGTTCAAACCACAGTGCCAACAGTTAAAAAAAAGTCAGAAGCACAGAAAATTAAAACATTTTCCCAAATTCAAATAAGCTATAATTATTTCCAAATGTATGGTTCATTTTGTCCCTTCTCAGGGTCTAATATTCACTTTTTTAAACTATGAAATAATAAAATCATTAGACCCAAAATAAATGGCATTTAACTCATTTTGTCCTATGTAAACTTCCTGACTACCATGTATAATCTGCCCTGTGAGCAGGAAGCCAGATAAAGGAGGTTAAAATGTAAAAATTTATTTCCATTTTTAATTGTAGTCATTTATGTCAAGCCCAAAACCTCTTCAAATAAATAATACTTTGATTCCTATCAGTTTGTGTTAACATAGAAGCAGCAGGATAACTCATGGAGGAAAAAAGGCAGTCTTCTAAGGAGACTTTTTCCAAATAGTTAACTTCATGAAGTCCAAATCACAGAGGGAATATTGTGGAAATCATGAACAACATAGCCACAGCCTGTGATGAAGAATGGAAGCAGAGTTGAGAATTCTCATTTGATAGATCTAACATGGGGTCCAGGCAGGCAAAAAATTTAAAAGCCACTATTTGATTCTGGTACTAACCCTCATTGATAGCCAATACTATGCAATTTTTTTTTAAAAAAGATCTCTGAATCTATGGAAACATTTCGAAATGGAAGAGCAAGAAACTACCTAGTAAAGAAGCCAAAGAGAATGAGTATGTAGCTCCGTTGATAGAGTACTTGCCTACCATGTGCAAAGCTTTGGGTTCAATCCCCAGCACTGCATAAACTGGGAATGGTTTTGAACAGCTGTAATCCCAGCACTCAGTGGGTAGAGACAGGAGGATCAGATGGGAAGGTCATCCTACATAACAAATTCCAGACCAGCCGAGGCTACATGAGACCCTTATCCCCTGTCCAAAAGGAAAAAAAAAAAAAAAAAAAAAGAGCCAGGCATGGTGGCACATGCCTTTAATCCCAGTACTTGGAAGGCAGAGGTAGGAGGATCACCATGAGTTCAAGGCCACCCTGAGACTACATAGTGAATTCCAGGTCAGCCTGGGCTACAGGTTGACCTTGAAAAACCAAAGAGAGAGAGATCAATCTGAGGAGATGTTCTGTGATTGAAAGCACTTGCTGTGCAAGCATGAGGACCCGAGAGACCTGAGACCTCCCCAGTACAATTCCTCAGCACCCACATAAATAGGTGTGGTTAAGCAAGCCAAACAAGTCTGTGATGCCAGTCCTATGGGTGGGGAGGGTGGCTTGCTGACCAAAAAAAAAAAAGAAAAAAAGAAAGCAG